>NC_066355.1:7892668-8197200 GCF_024516045.1 Bombus affinis | reverse complement strand
GATTACGAAATTACACGCCGACTAGCGTACGAAAGCACGCTATACCGAGCGTGAACGTAATCGATCGTCGGTGCGGATTTGATTCTGTACGAAGCTTCGTAATCAATGCTAGGTGGCGTAAAATTGAAAGAGGTCGAGTTCGAGTCGCCTTCTTCAGAGTCACTTTCTTTCGTTTGAAAAGCGTTTGCATGTTGAAGACGAAAGAAGGGCGAAGAAAATGGAGGAAAATTGGCGAAAGTGATCCTTGTAATCGAAGCTTGCCGAACCCTTTCATAGTTTATCGATCGAACGACCGGTTTCAAAACTTAATTTAAAATCCTACATTCATTGTTATTTCTTTCGTTCATCTAACTTTATGTAAATTCTTATACTAACAAAAATTGAGAAATCCATTAGTCAGATGAGAATTTACATAAAGTTAGATAAACAAACCAGGTAACAATGACTGTGCAATTTTTATTTAATTTTGCAGCTGGTCGTTTGACCAGGCTTGGTAAGGTTGGCGTTAAACCATCGAATAATTAAAACTATAAAACGTGCTGTTCTTTTTCCTATCTATTAGATCCGCAAATTTAGATAAGCCACGTGGGGCGCCAGGAAAATTGAAACTGTTCGACCGTGGCAGCTACGTAAATCGAACGACGTTCGTCGTGCTCGTTCAATTAATTGGATCTGGAAAAAATAGCGACCGATGTAAGAGCGCAGAATCCTTGTGCGGCGAAGTTAGTTCGAGGAAACAACGCTTAATTACGGTTCAAAGCGGGGAGCCGTTGGTTCGCGAAACTCGGGCGACGCAATTTTACGGCACGATGCCTCGGTTTATTTCCCGCGTGCTAAATATTTTTCCCTTCGAGCTCGCGCGCGGTTCGTCTCTCCTTTTCTTCCTTCAGCGGCCGAGCTGACAAAAAAAGACGCTGCAGTCGGGATTCCTATGTAAATTGTTGCACGAGGAGATCATTGGCGGCAATGCAAAATCGGCGATGATGCAAGGCAGCGGTGTTTAACATGAAAAAAGCCACGGCGACATGTAGCTCGTGCAAAATGAACGTCGGAAAAATACGATTCAAAGTAGCGGGATTTTCGCGATACTTTCTACCGTATTTTCGACCGGGATTTTCATTGTGCCGCCGATGAGTATATTGTTAATATCGTGCCTCCTTCTCCGCCTTTTCGCAGCCAGCGTTATTATTTCTACTTAAAATGCACGAGACTACGCGCGAGATAGCGCACGGTAATTTCACCAGCGGCTACTTTCTTTCTGCGAATCCGAGCGCATCAGGCGTAATAATTACGCGGCGATCAGGCTGATAATAGCCGGTATTACGATTACAATTAGGAGAAACAATCGGAAACGTGGCTTCAAACCGCAGAGAAAGTGACGAAATCCTTGCTTAATGGTAGCCAATGGAGGTGGACGTGTATTTCGTAATATCGTGGCAAGACAGTTGTGACAACGTCTATCTTACTGTCAGTATTGTAGGGTATTATGTAACGCTGCAGATACGTTCTGTGTTAGGAGAATTCCGCGTTACGCTGGACCCAGAGTGCAGAAAGTTACAATTAAGCGGTGTTTATTTCTAGTAGAATAAGAAATTTGTAGACGATAGAAACGTAAAATTCTCCTTTCTATGGAATAATTTTAAGCGAAAAGGAAAGTGAATCTATAGTCTAGCCATTAGACGCGGTCAGAATCGCTTTCAATATCCACAGATTTAAATATTTAATAAATAATTGAACAACAACGGAGGATGCTTGGAATTAAGCGAAGAAAATTAATAAATTAATATAGAATATTAGGATAGGTCGCAAAAATTCTTTAAAGGAATTCTACAAAGATCGTAACAGACATAAGCCTCAATACGATACAATGCTATTTCTAACATTGATGCGACAAATTCATAACGTTTAAACTATTAATTTATAACATTTAGACTATTCATTCGCAATATTTAAAGTATTAATTTATAACATTTAAATTGCAGGCTGAACTGCAGTTACTAGCTTTAAGTATTTATAGACAATCCTTGCCTTCCGTTAACTTAGGATCACTTCCGGCTTACCTTATTCCTACTTGTACACTTACACATTCTATGCTATCTCTTCCACACGCTAGTATTACATTTATTAATATTATGTATTTATGTAGCTGCACTCGAACTAATGGAATTTTAACTACTAATTATTTCTCATCTATCTTATGTATCTTGTATTCTAGTTTGTTGACGGCCGTCTTTGTCGTAACATCGTTTTCTAGTTTTCTTTCCACATCACTTCCTCCTTTTGTCCTTCGCCCCTGCAGTTATTAGTTAATAAATAAACTATTAACACCCGTCGTAGGATGCGTGCATCATCAAGTGTTAATTATAAGATTCGGTTAAGATAGGGCCTGGCTGAAGTCCATTGTGAAGCCCATCTCGTACACTGATACGCTTATCTGACTTAGAAGAAAAACCAAAAATCTCTTCTCTCTTGTTCCTCTCGCTTAGCACATACAACAAATTGTTCTCGCGGTTTATCGGTTCGCGATCGCCCAGTTTCTTCCAACTACCTTGTAGCGTACTCGCTCGCGCGTATTCCGGATGCGTGCGGGTCAACGTGCACTTGATAACTCCTTGTATTCATAAGTCACAAGGATGTCTGTGTCTTGGTGATTGCGCGATGACTGTTCGTCGTTCGTGTTGAGTCGCGAGAATTGTTATCGCGCTGATGGTACTTGCAGAGTCCAGGCGAGGATCCCGATCGGTACTCCGGTACTCAGCAAGCATAGGATTTGTAATTTGATATTCTTCGTAATCCTGTTCGGTGGTTCTTCCCACCGGCAGTGGATCTCACTTGTTCAATTGGGATGTATCAGATTACAGGGCCCTACGCACGATCCTTGGCTGGGCCATCATCGGTTCGGTTGTTTCGACCGAGGTTCCTGTAAGTTTCGAGTGGCGAGACAGGAATCGAACGATGGTCAATCTTTTGGGCTGAAACTCGGGATTATCTCGTGCGCGGGAGCGTACGTCACGTAGGTTCGTTGATTCTTTGGTTCTGAAACTAATTGAATGGAAGAACCGATTTAACAAAGCGTTTATAGTTTGATCTTGTAATCACGTCGTGGGTCACGAAAGGATGTTGCGCGTCACGTCGATTCTGTATCTGGTCTGTGGCGATAGAAAGTTGTGACAGGATCTGCTCTCGTGCGATCCAGTGTTTCCAGTTTTAACGTAAGTCAACGATGAACATGCTAATGAACGCTTTAACAACTTTAACGGTACCAACCTGTCCCTTATCTGCGAATAATTAAGTCGGATTTAACGCGATTGCCTTCCATCGAGCATCTAGCGTTACGCTTAAGAAGAGTTTAATCCGAGAACTTTTGATTTATGGTTCACAGTTGTTCCGAATAAAACCACTGGTATTTCGAGATAATTTATATTTATACGAATATTAATTCGATTCGCCGCGTGATACGCAATTCGCGTGCTTGTAACTTCTCGTTTGAATAGCATCAATTTCCTGTCCCCTCGATTTTCTATCGAGAGATATCGGCGAAGTTTATAACAGGAAAAACTAAATTCGGTTTCCGTGTATGGATGAAAAGGAAGCGAACGCTATAACAGGAAGTCGCATTATTCGATGCGCTATTGTTCGAAGATCACGCTCGAGCAACGTTCAGAGCCGAGAGCCGCTGATGAACGTGTTTTATTTCGATATTCTTCCGCGTCATCGATACTGCAAATACTATAGCGAATTATCGAAAGCAGTTCGCCGAAAGAAATTGAAAATCCATTTACTTTCATGCCTTTGGTCGTTATTCCATCGATTCAATGAGAATGGCTTCAACTGCAGTTACTTTGCTGCTCCAAAGTGAAACCACGATGATCGAGTTAGTGCTAACTTAATCCTTGTACTTCGCTTCAATACCTGCTTTCTTTAAATGTAATTTGCTAACAATCGATAATTATATTACATTACATCGACTGAATAATTTTAACAAACAAGATTGACAACGACTTATCGTACAATTTATCGTCGAGTCTGTGGGAAACATTTATGTCAGAAATATTCCAACCATCTTTCAAGGACAAGCCGATTCATCCTTGAAAATACCAAGTATCGTTTATAGCGGAATTCGTTCGTTGTTGACAGAGTTTCAAAAGAATTACTATTGAGCCATACGATTCTAAGGCTTCCATAAGCTGTTCAAAGATCTTTTAGCGAGCACAGCTCTCTGTGAAATATGCCAGTCTTAAATTCTCATCTACGGATCCATAAACGTCGATGGTATCAGCGAAAGAGAAAATATTTTTTCGAGCAGAACGACGATACTCGCGAAGGATGTTGCGATCGATAGGTCGTAATCGAAGCTATCGAAGTTATCGGTCGGAGTGGAGTCGAACGGCGCCGAGGAATCGATAATGCGGTCAAAGGGAAAAGAAGGGAATACCAAAGAAGCTTGCTTCGACGTGAACTGGATTGTACGCGAACGTCGACTCTTATTTTATATACACTGGCGATTGGTCGTAGTTCGCGTTTCAATTCCACATCTTGAAACCCATCCGTTGTATTTTCACTCGTAGAAACTTCACTTTTCCTCTGTCCGCCACCTTTCCTTATTCTTCTCTTCTTATGGTGTTACTTGTTGTTTCAATTGCTGACATTCTTTTTCCGTTAGATACCGTTTATTGCAGCTTTCCATTTCTGGAGTTATTTTTCCTTTTTCATTGCAGCAACTTCTTTCTCGCGAACTTGTACCGTACTTTTATTGCTGCGATTCCTCCTTTGGTATCATTCCACTGTTTTTTTACGATCGTTTTTTTTTTTACTGTCTTTGGAAGTTCTTCTATGGTGTTCTTAATTGCTCCTTCATTGTCCGAATTATTTTCTCGTATTCTTGAATTTCTTCAATTTTTCGAGAATTTTTCTTTCCATGTCCTCGACAGTTTTCACGTTACTGGAATTTCTCCCTTTTTTTATTCTTGGAATTCCGTTCCTCGACGTCGCTGAAATTCCTCCCCCCCCTTGTTTAATCATTGGAATTCATTCTTTCGTATCTATTATGGCTTTTTTATTGCTGGAATTCCTTTCTTTCTTCGACGATTGCTTTTATATTTGGAATTTTTCCTTCATACGATTCCTTTGAGGACATTCGGTAGTCCGTAAGACCGCTTCGACAAACGTAGAAAATTTTCCAAGTTCCAATCTTATCATAGCAGATTGTATTCCGAGAATCTTATTATCGAAAGGAAGTCCATTGTTTGGTAGCCTATTTCTTTCTTTTACCGTTAATATAGAATGGTAACGTCTACATAGACAGTTGCGTGCAGGAAGATAGCCACTTGTCAAAAATACCCGCAACGATCAAGCAATGCTCGGACGATTTCAAAGTTCAGGATCATAAGCATGATATTCGTCGAGAATGTACATACACTGCCACTGTATTCTTCAACTACGTTACTTTTTATAGCCATAGTATATGTTTGAACGTCTTGTCGAACGAACACACGAAAGTTTGAGAAAAAAGGAGCTATTATACGTACAATCTCAGTCCATTGGGCAAGATATTGCATGCAGCCCTGCGTGTCGCTAAACTCGATACTTTAATTTAAGATCACGCTGTATCGCAAAGGAGGCTCGTGTGAATCGACCGTTTCGTCGCAGATTACCAAGGAACGGCAGCTACCTTATAAATTTTAATCATCGCTCGAACCTCGTGATATCGTCGAGGAATACTTAAATGAATTTCTGCACGGACGAAACGAGACAAGAGGTGCTTCGGCTTTAGGACGGTTGAAGCTTGGACGAGCTGAATTTCGCGAGAGGTTGGCCTAAAATGCCTCATCGATTTTCGCGAGCTGATTGTCAGCTTCGACGGATTCCGGGCCAAACTTTACTTTACGAACAGCTGTTTTGCTACGTTAAAAAGCAAAATTATCAGCTCGTCGAACCAACCAATTCATAATCGAATAGTGTCACCGTGTAAGTGTCAAGGAACAAGTTTCTTAGGAGAAAAAGGAACCTTATGCATCAGCGCAATGCAAATTCATAAAAAAGGGGAAGCTTATCCGTAGAAAAGCCAGTACGCGCCGTTGCTTAGTTGCAAAGAAAACTCGATGCTCCGACTCGTTTTCCGATTCGCCAATTAAATATAATTTATTGTTTATTGGAGATGATTCTTAGACCACGATTTATAATATTTCGTACAAGTTCCATGGATCGTCGAAGAGTAACGCGTCCGACGCTCAACAATGATCCAGCGCCTATTGGAAGAATAAAAAGGCTACTAATGCGGCGGTGAAATAAATTCTCGAATTGTCCAGAAATATTGGCCTCGTCAAATGGCGGTGCAATGACGCGTACATTCACAATGCGTTCGTTTTGGACGAGAGAATCGAGAATCATATTTCTCGGAGGATTTATCGGGATGCAAGCGGCAGGGGGGAGAGGGAGGGATCGAGGGGGAGAGAAAGAGCGGGCTGTTGGACACAAGGGGCTGAATCAGAAGCGCGTGCGCCGTCCAGCTATTAAATTTTAATGGTATCGTCCGTGCGGAATGAATTTTAATAGTGGCGCGTATGGACGGATGCGATTTAAAATCCGGTCGACGCGTGGACGTATTTTTGCGAGGTCGGTTGGCAAATAAATCAGCCGCCGGGTTTTATGGTCGTTCTGAATAAGACACGAGCATCGTGAATCGACCAGCTCCGACTTTCCATCGTAGCGGTGCTCCTTCACGGCTAAATGGTTCATTAGTCGCGAGCTTTGACTTACAACGTAGCTGTAAAACAACGTGTAAGAGAACGGGGCTCTGTTCTTTCGCGTTCATAACCGATGCTGAACGATCGGCCAATGGAAACCGACAACCGACCGGTGCAATCTCCGACCTTTCTCGGTGCTGTTACGTGAAATTACCATTAAATGCCGATCTTTGGTGATCACCCGACGATTCCGATAACTGCAGGAATACACGAACATCGATCGATCGACGATGATTAGATGATAATCGAAGATGTCTCGATTTTATTCTATTTCAGTTGACGAAAATATAACGAGCTTCTTTCCATTCGTTTTCTATGCGTGTATATCGGTCCTTTCGATTCCACGACATTTCTCCATCGATTAGTACGATCTTTCGAAGGAAATCGTTGGTCCGTAGATTTCATTTGATCCGCTCGGCATTTCAAGGACTTGGATCGTTTGTTCCTTACAAAAGAGTAACGTTAAAAATCAGTCTCATCTTACGAGTTTATTATCGTATCTGGCGTATTTTAACGACACCCTTTATTTGGCATCTTTGTCGCTCTTCTCAATGTTCGACTTTTATATCTTTGCACTTAAAGGATCGTTCCCTTCCAATGATATATTTATATAGGATTGATAGCTTGCTTGTACTGAGTTAGAGTAGCGCGGAATTTATTCAGCAACCTAATACCTGGCCGTGATTGACGATCGACGAGAGAAGAGAAATACGCGATCGATGACATCGTCAGACATTCAGAGATCGTCATTCATCCGGAGTAACTACGTACGAAGTTTATCATCGAATGAGATGGGAATGTCACAAGATGGGAGTGTAACGGTAACTATCATACGCGTCCATGTATGTATATATTTATACACGTTCGTTTTGCAATGCAAGAGAACTAAAATATCGTTGCGCAACTCGCGGCTGCACAATGGCGCGAAGTATAGCCGAGTGAAAGGCGACGAGATATGGCGAGGGGCTTGCAACTAACACGAGTCAATCGTATATATACGTCGTCGCATTTACAGTTACATATTATACATACACAGATACACGTTTGCCAGCTAATTCGATTCGGTTTCATTTCTGTGGTCTTCGAGGTTGCCTACTTTTTAGCCCCTAAGATTTTTCACTTATTTCTTAGGATATCGTCAAACCGAGATATCGTCGACAGCCGAGAACACGAAAACGAACAACGATATTATTATATCAGATTGTCTGAAAAGTTTCTTTCGTTTTATAAGGAAATAACAGACGCAGAACGTTTTCTGTTTTATAGTATTTTGTCGAATTACGTACGATCCATTCTGTTGTGTTGAGATAAACACAGCGAAATTTCACAGACTTGGTTTCACGTTTGCACGAAAGTGCATTATTGTAAAAAACATGTTTGCGAAAGAAAAACACTTTTCGGACAACCTAATACGAGTGCAACACGCTCGGTTTCTGCTGCTCAATTTTACGGTACTTAAACAACGGCTATCGAACGCCACAAAAATGAATACGAAGTTTCTCCTTTTGACGAAATTTCGGTTAAACGTTGCTCCATTCGTTCCTTTACTTGCTTACTTAATTCTTTCACGCAACATCGTTCCTCAAAATGTTACTAACTAGTCCATTCGCTGCTATTGAAATATGGCTATTCTCTGCAATACGAAATATGGTTAAGTAGCGATTAACATCCTTTCACGAAGAATTCTGCGAAATTTCTATGGCAGGATTAATCAAAAATTAACGGCTTCCGCGAGATCGAGAAGTTTCAGTTGCGAAACACGCGCAACGTATAAAGAAATTTGCCAAACGTGTCAAAGGTCGGTGCTGCGTGCAGAAGAAGAAGAAGAAGAAGGAGGAAACGAATTCTTTTCCGGATGATGAAGCAGAACGAGGCGATACGAAGCACCGTGTCAGAACATGGGTGACATAATCGCTACGCGATCGATATACTACTTGTCTTATCGAGTGTCAGAAATACGTTCATGGGGTCGACCACGTTAAGGATTTGCCCCAATTGTGTCTCCGCCGGTCACGATTCTCCTTGTTCTCGGATGATGAAATTTCCCATGTCGATTACCCATTGGATAAAGACTCGCATTGTCAGCGTCGATAAGTCTCGCCGATCGGCTACGTCCTAAATTATATCTCGCGTCGTATCGTTCGATATGCCCACACGTTTTACTTTGCTCGATGATTTAATTTCCTATCCTTCAACTTGACGCAACAACCGATTTCCAGAAATTGCCAGGTTTCTACGATATTCCTGCAACCTGTGATAACGATCGCTACGGTATTTCGTAGACACGATAAGCGTGAAAAAGCTTTTTCCATTGCTCTGTCCAAAGAGCGCTTGACGTTTCGTTTTAACTGGTTCATACTTAATAAGTTACTTTCGAAACCTGAATCCATGATAATTTATTATACTAACGATATTAATAAATATCTGAGCTAGAAATTCCAGACTATACAGACTTCTCTTTTACGGTTGCGTAATTTTGTTGTTAAATACGATACCGAAATAATTTATAAAATATAAAGTTCGACTCGTTTTATTAGTAAACTTGTTGCTATCGTTGTAGGTTGTTCGTTAATGTTGGCAATTCGTAACTTATGGAAGGATTTAGAATTGCGAAGAATCGTACGATTCTCGTAGATCGTCGAGTTTAGCTCGACACAACGGAGGACCGTAAAGAGTTAAAGCGAGAGCGTGCTGAAAGCAGTTGGCATTAAAGAGCGCGTTTCCCTTTCGAATGCCGCTCTGACATTTGACGTGGTTGGGACAGTGCGTGTAATGCAGGCCAGAGTCGACGACGACGATGCTTCCGAAATCGAACGTTCGATATCGCGTTCGCAAACGAAGATAAATGAAATTTCCGCGGAAGTTCGCAGACTAGTCGAGCAAAGGAAACTTCGCGTGTTTCTTACCAGCAAGTTTCTCTGCTGCGTCGTACCAGAATCTTCGCAGACATCGCCAAGTTTCCAAGATACATCTATCTTAGGTGGGAAGACGATTGTATATAACAAGCGTGCGCGACACTACTTTTAAAAAGTGCCGTACTAGAACCTCGGAAACTTGCCTTGCTAAGCAATAACGATACGCGCGGTGAACACGACTTTTCATTTATTTGAGTGCACCATACGATCTCTCTCGTTATTTGTCTTCCTCTTTTTTATGTTATGAGAATGTACCGACATACTGCGACCGGTCTATTGAAAAGATATTTTTTTTCTTTTTTTTTTTAATAAAATTTTTTTCCAGAGAAATCATACAACTTTTCGTATCAATCATTTTTGCACGGTTGTTTGCCAATGTTCGGAGAATATTGACCATTCTTTTTCAAGTGAAAACAATCGAAAGTCATCTCTCGGTTTCATCTTTCATACAGAGTCCGATGCGAAGAAAGGTCTCGCGATCTCTCTGTATAAAGGTCCGTCAGTGACAGAAAGGTTTATATAATCTACCGCCATCTAGTTCATCAAGAGATGAATCAACGCGTGATTTACTTTATCCGGTAATAAAACAACGTTACGATCTCGTCCAATTTGCAAAACGATAATATGAGTTTACTTTACGCGAAATAGACGACATCGGGAACCGTCTCTGGGAATGTCCGGCACGCTGACAAGTTCGGCAAATACTATACAGCAGTAATCAAACTTCGGAAGCTAGTAATTCGCTATAATTTACACGTTAAACGATGCTCGGCAACTGTCAACGCAGATACGCTATTTACGTTAGACGATAAACACCGATCGTTTGAGCGTATTGCAATCACGAAAATTTCAGTCATTCGCGCAATCACGTTGTAATTTTCCATTATGTTTACGGTTCTGCGCTTAATTAACTTGCCAAGTGCTTGATAATAATAATCAGGCAAACGAGTGGCTCGTGTCATGAAATTCACTTTGGCTGAATTTTTCGAAGCCTCCCCTTTTCGATATTAAATATAAAGATATGTCTAATTTAATGTATTTTCAAAATTTCCATAATACCGTATTTAATTAGGCGTAATTCTTCCTCATAATTATAAATTATACCTACGGTAGTTACACAGAAACATCCAATCCATCGAAGGAGATAAAAATCGACGAGAATAATTTTTATGCGGATCCTTTGATCTTGTGTGTCCTTTAGCGTCTTTAACGTTTAGACATTTAGATAAACGCTATAAAATATTCGAGGAATTTTCATACACAACAATCCAGAGATTTGCTTGCTTTCGGGTTCTTCGACCGGTGAGTATATTTATGAGGCACGTGAAGCCTCAATCTTACGCGAGTCAAGCCACGATTTAGGGCGTGTTTCTAGCAAACGAGATTTATATCCACAGGCGGCCAGATGAAATCTACCTTGCCGAGTCCCATTTCGAGTTTATCATCCGAAAGAGACCGAGCTTCGATTTCTCGTGTCGTTTGACCAGCTCATAAATAATAGATCGGAGGGGATGCGATCGTTAGTAAATACTTGATGACAAGCGCTTCTGGGATGGAATAAGAATAAGGTTGAAATCCTGCCTCGTGGTGCGACTACCAGAACTTCTAGAAAGTTTGCCAATTTTAGCATTGCCAGACTGCAAGCAGACAGAATGACTGACAGAGGGAAGAAAGAACTGTAACGTGGGATAAGGATTGGCGGAATATTCGATCTTTCTGCAAGGGTTGCGAATGGAATGGCTCGTGAGAGTATTCCAACGCTCGTCATTCCTATGATCGTGAATTTCCTAATTTTTATGTGTACATAGTGTGTGTTACGTAAAACATTATGTAAAACAATTGTGGTAATTACATCGGTCAAATTTGAAGCCAATCTGGAGTTATTTATTTAATAAAAAAGAAATTGTTACACGGCACGAACAGCCACCTGAAGCGTATAATAAGTTTCGAAAATGGTCCTTTCGAATCTGTTTCGAATTTGACCAATATAATCACGACAGCCGTGCGAGAGCCAATGAAATTTCAAACTGTTTCGCACGGCACGCATAATATATCCATAAAAGTTTCTACAAGTTTGAACACTTTCGTGAGAAACTGTAGGCGAAAATGCCTCTTCACAGGGGTTAAGTACGCCACTGAAAGAAAGTTTCAGCCGCGCCAACATCTGCATTCGATGCTCCAGAATTGGATGGAGCTGAAGCGCTCGACAACGCTGACATTTCTTAAAGTTAAGCAGTGTGAAACAGCGGCGTGGTCGAAAATCATTGCTCCCTGCAACCGACGCGACGTCGGGAAATAAAACAGCGTCGACGTTGAGCACTCTGTTTTATGCCAAAAAGTCTGATGGGTGCTTCTCGCGAAGAGCCGCGAAGGAGCACGTCCCCAGGAAATACGGGGGAAATACAGCAGCTTCGAGCGCTACAGTCAAACACAATTTCGAGAGGGAATTAATTAAAAATTCTCGATGGAACTAGAGAAAAAGTGTCCTCGAAGATAAAAAGAACAAAGAAGGCAAGATGGCAGAGAGAATCTATGTCGCAGCGAATTGTATTATACAAGAGAATTGGTTCTTGTGAGAAAAATTACCGAGGAATTGTTGTCATAGGAATCCACTGTGATCCGTCGTTGTGTCGGCTGAGAAAGTAGGTAACGGAATGTCTATTATTTGGTCGGCCTTTGATGCACTACGCTCTTAATATCACAGGGCTGATATGTAAAAGCGGGACATTAACAGCAAATTACACGGTGCATAGGAATTTCCACGTGGGGAGTCATCAGGACAGTGAAACGTCGGCTTAAAAACGTTCGTTTCGCGAACGAGGGTTTACGTCGTCCGACGATTATTAAATCGTTCTTCTACGCCTCTCATTAAAAAATTCAATTACCTGTGAGCCACGCCTGCATCGCGTAATCTCTGTAAACGGCACCAACGCCGTTAACAACGAGCTTCCAAAGGGCGAAACTATAATATACAGGGTGTCACAGAATATTTCAGTACATTTGCAGCACTTTTCTATCAGAACGATGTAAAAATTTGATACGTTGAAATACGCCTGTATCCACGAATCAATTAACGAATTTTGCCTTCTATCTATCTGTGTCTTTCTCCGACGATAAAATTCGTAGAGCTAAATAAATATCACGGGATATGGATAGGATTTCGACTGTAATATTAAAATTGTATTCCTTCGAACGTTCAATTGTAGCCACTTCGCACAATCGGTTCTTATTATTTACCGTGTCTGTTTCTGTATCGCATTTGATGTAAAATAAATGATAAATAAACGAATACCTCGAGAAAACTATGAAGAAGACACGAAATTATCGCACGACCTCATAATATTTTCATTCGAGATGCAAGAAAAGGCACGCACGAACCATAGGGAGAAAGAACATAGAAATTACGTGTCTGTCAGTATATCTTTCAAGATGTCGAAGAATTATTTATCATCTCGAGGTGATTGGCCTTAAAGTAAGCGTAAGTTTCTCCTGGGATGGTGCAGACAACTGATCATAAAAGGACTGGGGCTGTATACGTTTTTCACGGCAAAAGTTGAGCTTTTACGATCGGACCTGCTCGTAGCTGGCATCAGGAAACTCGTAACCGGAAGATACCGCGGCAGCAAGGCCGTTACATAGTTACCATTAGACGATCTGGCCCCCTGCTTATATTGGGAGGGTCTTCCTGTTAGTGGCCGCAGGGGAAATGCGCGTGGGATGCATTAATGGCTGCCACCGTAAGTGTTTAATAGCCTAACTACTTCGAAGCGAAGCTGGCTAATTGTTGAATATATAGTCGCGTCTATTACAAACATTTTTCAAAACTCTCACTACATAATACAGGACTTTGAAACGATTGCTTTAACGTGAAAAAGTTATCGAGTCCTGTGCAGATTAACATCGTCCATCGCCTAATTCTTCCAGCTACTATTGCATCGTAAAAGTTCCTTTGAATTTGTTTAACGCTGTTGCAAACGTATACAGCAGTGAACGAACCGATTGTTCAATCCAACGTACGTATTTATCGTTGCACGAAGAATCATCCTCTATATGATCCATAAATAGTCAGTGCATATATTAGATAAAAGAATATTAAATAAGAACATTATATTTAAAGAATTTGCCTTCTTCAAAATAATATTAATATTTCAATAATCTCCAAATAATATAATATTATAATAATAAGCAGTCTTCTTCAAAATAATATTAATCTTCCGATAATCTCCAAATAATATTACATTATAATATTAAGCAGTCTTCTAACTATATTGAAGCAAACTTCTTCAAAATAATATTAATCTTGCAATAATCTTTAAATAATATTATATTACAATATTAAACAGTCTTCTAACTATATTGAAGCAAACCATCTAACCAGCTATATCGAGCTTATGGCAAAAAACAGTTATTTTAAAGCATCGTGTGGTCAACCGAGCTGTGCAGTAGAAACGGAGCGTCAACGACGGACACGAGAGCTTGGAAACTAAATACCGGTGCAGCGTCCCACAAATCTGCCGTTATTTCGAAACCACGCGGCAACAAAAAATAAACGTCAAACAGGGTTGCGTAAAAAATAACTTTATAAAGAGCGGTACAGGCCAGCAGCGCAACAAACATCGCGTTTATCCTAACTCTGGTCGCTATTTGCCCGCTCGAAGCCAACAGGGGAAAAACTACACGTATCACGAGCGAATGGTTCGATCGTCGAGCCGAACATCGCTGAAATCTGGTCGGCGCGGCGCGTTTTGCGAGGAACATCGGAATTTCCGCGGCGCATCCATCGTTTACGGAGCAACGATTCCACCGTTCGCTACCACCGACCTTTCTCATGCGGACGATTACACAACTCCTGACACTGGCACTTATCCCGTTACACGGTATCCTCTTTCCTTTCTCATTTCGTCGTCGCCACTCTCGTTCCTTCGCTTGTACTTAAGCGCCACCTTATACGGTGTAATTAAATTCTTCCTTCCAACGATTACAAAGTCGGTCGATCGATCGTTCGTGTTCGGTACATCCAGGTTCTGTAAGGGACACCGGGTACATTCCGATGGTTCTCCACAAGAGAATCGTAATTGCACGGTACACCGGATCGTTCGACCCCCGAAGCACGGTCTTTTAGCAATTTTGCACCGTTATTATTGCAAATTGCAATCGTATCCTTCGCTTTTCAGAAACGCATCTCCACCAACAATTTTAATTTAATTTCTCATGAAGGAACGTGCTCCGTGTGGACGCGGTTTAACGTTCATCGATCCAACCTCTCTGGCTGGCTGGCTTTTAACGAAAACCCTTCGTTTAGCTGTCCCGCGTCGTTGGAACGCAAAAATTGCACGCCCTTTGTCTCAACCAGATCGATCGCAGGGTCGATCATAGGCTAAAATTGTCCGTATGCCGGCCGATTAAACATCGGTGGCAAAAGAAGAACACGAATATGCATCAGGGATAGAGAGAAGTGGATTTTCCAACTGCCCAACTAGTTTCCCAATGCTTCGACGTGTTGCGCTCGGTTCTATTCTGTTTGCGAAATCCTTCATTTCCCAGCAGTTAATGACCAAACGAATCAGAGGAGGAATTGGCATCGAAGAATTTCGGTAAACAACGGAGGAGCGTCAAAATCTGCCTCGAAATCGCTCGTCAAATATTCATCGTGCATCGATAATCGTTCTCGGTTCCCTCGCGTTCATTATGGTGTTTTCCTTTACCTCGTAATATTTCGATTTTCCGTTTATGAAAGCGGAACGGTTAATTTGCCGAGAATTAACGACATTTGCTGGCAGTTAAGTGGGTGGCCAGTGTAATCGTACTGATTACGACCGAATTCTGTCCACTGATTGTCCAAGCACGTTCTAGGCAACGTAACCAACCAACGCTGTCAGCCGGGGTTGCTCCTGACACGAGAATATCCGTGTAACCCCCATGGTACGACGATGAGGGTGAATTTTCGGATAATAGGGACGTCTCGAGTGGTCGGCGTTAATTAAACGTATCAACGTTTTGATGTTCTTCGTATCTGTACTTGATCAAACTTCTAATAAGGGGAGTGTTAACAAATTTGATGGAACTTTGTCGTAAATAAGTGAGCAGGTGAAAAATGTTTTTCCCTGACTCTGCTTCTTTTTCGATATACTTTAACTAGATCGTGCACGTTTGTGCAAATTTATATTTTTTATCAAGTGTATTGAAAAAACTGATACTTTAATAAAAAGTCGTCTCACCTATTAAACATTGAAAATAGTCTGCTGTAACTTTTATATCCGATACGTTTTTTCATATTACACGCGTTCAGTAAATTTTCGCAGTTGCAAATTTCTCGTAAACGCATAAACATCCGCAGCCTGGTTATTAGTTGGATTTGTCGACGACTCAGTTTTCATTAACTTTACATTTTACTAATATTCGTGTATCGTAATAAATCGGTTTAAAGTATCGAATATTTATGAGCACTAGATGGTATACAGTCTTGCTAACAACATTTGTTCCATGTTGAGTGTCTTCTCTTTAATTACGTACGATTTTAGTTTATTGTTACTATTCGCTCTTTCTGTTATAATCATTGTATTAGCACAATATATATTGTATCATGTATCATCACACACTTTCACTTTCTTCTCTCTGTTTCGATAGAACAACTTCGTACACCGTTGGAGACAAATTAATCATACGTCTAAAAATTAAACTACGTAGCAAATGTCTTCATAGCGAATGGTACACTGATAGAAGAGAAGAGAAAATATTCGATGTAATCGTGACGAGAATAGAAATAAAGAAACATGCTGAAAATCGGATTCCACTGTTCCCGAAGCAACTTGCGTATCGACTAACTTCTAATCAGACGGAGGCTGTAGAACGCGAAAGGGTCGAGAGTTCGATACCTAGAAGGGTGTCTTCTAACGAAAAGAAGCGTTAATCCACTTCTCCTCGATCTATTTAACTGTCTTTGTTCTTCGCCACGTAGCAACACTTTTACCCTCGTTTGGACGCGTTTAATGTTCTCCCCTCTGTCGCACGCCTCTTCTTCCCGACACTTTCGATAGAGGAAATGCAATAAACAATCGCCACCCCTACGATGTCTATTAAAACAGCAATTTCAACGTTAAAGAGAATATACGATTTACTTGGAAATCGAAGGGAATTTTATTGGCAAGCGAGCGATGGGCCCTTTGTTTCTAACGTACCGTGAAAACCTCGAACCGGATTCTACATCATTCGGACTGATTTATCGCGGAGATTTCGATCGCGATTGAAGGCTGCGAATGATACGGGTACGCGTCCCGCTGCATGATACATAGCTTCATCCAGTAGGCGATTTATAGCAATTCGAAGCAGTCATTTAACACGTTCGTTATAACGAGCGATCAAGTGCTTAATCCTGCAGCTTCATTATTGGCCGTGTTTACCAACGTTAACGAACAGATTTACTTCAACGCGTAAGGATAGCCTGCGCGTGCGGTTCTTGATTATCTCGAAAATAAAGGTCTAATTGAGGAGCTGCTCGTTCTCCGAGGCTTAACAATCGATTATAATTAAAGCCCTTTTTCTTACTAGACGTAACACGAGACTGGGACGTAGAGACAACGCGTAGAAAATTGTATAGCGGAATAACGCCGTACGATCCTTTCGACATACAAAGTGATTAACGCGTCTTGTGGCAAATTTCTCGATATCACGATATACGTAACATGATTAACGTTAGTTATTATAGTTTTTGGGAAACTTAGCCGAATAGAAGTGAGTGAAAGCTATTGGAAAAACAAATAGCTGGAAGGAAAGATCGGTGAAGTTATAAATGAGAAATAGTCCAATTTTATCTGAATCTTTCTTAACTTTCGCTACGACTTTTCTCAACAACCTAATGTAATTTTGATTACATAATTTGTTCGATAGATTAGAAAGTTAGGGACCTAGAGGTCTTCGAGGTATACGATTTTACGCCGATAATTGCGTAACTTTCATCGATGTCTCTCTTTCAATTAAAGGTTTTAGAATAAACAATAAATCGCAGTTACCCATCGCGACCGTGCCGTGTGTGTTTGAAAGCACATCCTTTGGAATGCAAAGCCGCGTGGCGACGAGACACGGAGACTTCGGCGATGGACAGTTTAATCTAGTTGTTAATTTATAGCGTTTCGGGCGAGTCCTTTAACACGTTCGTTATCAGAGCCGAATAACACAAAGGACTTAATCTCGCCGGTTCATTTGCATGCAAACCTCTTGAAGCGGCGACCGGAACCAAGACGGAGCCCCGATAGATGCAATTAAGTTATTCGTAGTCCTCCACCCTTTCGTCGTCGAAAAATAAACCGACCGCCTGCCAGCAAACAGGATGCAAATCGTGCCACAGGGAAATTACTTGGTAGGGATGACAGAAGGACAGAAAAAAAAAGAAAGAGAGGGGACGAGTGAGACGGGAGAAGAAATATTCAAACACGCAGAGAGATGAAAAACAATCGAGCAAGTTTTAGAGTAAAAAGACATGCCTCTGCCGCGGAACGAATATCGATGGACCGTCTAGTCAATTCGCGGCAGAAATTGAAGCGAAATTGGATCGCGAATGAAGTAGCAGCACGTGATAGCCATTTTCTGATACCATTCTAGGAATATAGAGTATCGACGATCCTTCTCCGTACGAGCATTTCAAAGGGGGAGAAAAAGAAAAATGCAAGAATAAGAAAGAAAAGAATTAAACGATTCGTCGAAGAAAGAGACGTTCAGGCATTATCGGTCGAACATAAATCAACGATTCTAATGGAATCACAGGGTTGTTAAAGGCTGC
The DNA here is from genome assembly GCF_024516045.1 of Bombus affinis. Taxonomy (NCBI): domain Eukaryota; kingdom Metazoa; phylum Arthropoda; class Insecta; order Hymenoptera; family Apidae; genus Bombus; species Bombus affinis. The sequence goes on along the minus strand of NC_066355.1, from coordinate 8,178,763 downwards.
GGTAAATGCACTACATTGTCGCGCAATCGCCTTTTCGCTCGTAAAAATCCTCCACACAGTCTGACAATCGGAGAGGTATACGTCCGTGCCAATGACCCATGCACGTTCGATAATTCCAGTGAAAATGATCGTCGCGGTTTTTCTTTTCTTTCTTTCTTTCTTTCTTTTTTTAACGAAACAATAGCGTTAACGTTGCTATGTGGGACCGTGAAAATGATACGATTGACCTATCCATCTGGTTGTTCGACCAATGTTGACCCATTTCAATCTCAAACACGCGGAGAGGGTCGTGATTCTCATCCATCTATTCGTCGATGTATCTAACCTGAATACACACACGAAAATTGAAATTGGAACGATGCGGCCCGTGCCAGCGAACCAGGCAAATGAAATTCATCGGGCTTGCTGCGGGAGATAACGCGTGTTAACACTTGGACCTTGGGAGAAACCAAGACGTTACGATATAAGAATAGTTGATAAGTTGACCGGTGTTCATGATTTAATATTATGCTGCGTGTACGTAACGTCCCTATGTTTGAATATTATAGCGATTTTTTTTTTAATTTCAAGCGAGCAAGAGATACATGTTTGCCACGAAGATCAAATGAGAAGGAAATTTTGGGGTTTGTTAAAGTTTTCTTTTTGTTGAAATTCTGTTACTAGTTATATGTTGGAATTAACACTGAGCTTACCAGGTAGACAATTGTACATAGAAATGTACATTCGATGCTATTTCTTTCGTTCGTGCAACTGCAAATATGTAAATTCTTATACCAACAAAAATTAAGAAATCGATTAGTCAGCTAATATGAGGAATTGCATAAAGTTAAATGAACAAAAGAAATAACAAGGAATGTTAAACTAAAGTTTGAAACCGGTCGTTTGGCCGTGTCTGGTAAGGTTAATGTTAAACGTACCGTAATGTGAAATAAAAAGGAGAATCGGGAAGATCTTGATAGAAAATAGTAGCGAAAAGGAAGGCTGGTGCATGGCGAACAAGATGAAAACGAAAAGATAAAATAAATTTAGAAGAGACGGTAACGACTGCGTGGCAAGGCGCCCAGCACCTCTGTCAGCGAAATCGTCGCGTTTTCATGCGGTTTCTGCACCGACGAAGATAACTTCCCTTTGCATCGCAAACGCGATTTCCCATCGAGCGGAAAAATTTTTCTTTCCTCGACGACTTCAGCCATGCGAAGAGGAGCGTAGCAGCCTTTCTGGTCGGCGATTGATACAAATCTTTCTGAACGGTGCCAAAAAGAGACCGCGTTTCTCCCCGCAAACTTATATCTAAAGTGTCCCCTTTCTTGTTCTTGCAAAGAACGTTGGAAAAGGAAAAGGCATGCTATTAGCGCGACGAAAGGTTGGCTAAAATCGCACGTAAATATGAAAAAAAGAAGGATGAAATTTTGTCGATTGGAATTACGTTTTGTAAGAAATAAGAAAACGTCTACCTTTTTCGAGCGATCGTCTAACAACTGCGATCATCGATGGAAAAATTGAAGAATGTTAAGAGGAAAATCGTGTTTGCTACTCGAAACGTTCATAATCGATCGGACACGGCTGCAGACGTAACACAGTGAAAAATTCGTTTTACGTTCTCGATGTCGAATAATGGTTTTTAACACGATTTCAAGTATTACCGGTTTCGATGCTGTTCCCCTTAGGTGCACGCTTTATCGTAACTGTTCGGCAAGATTACTGTCACTTCGATTAATCGAACAGGTTTCGTTTCAGGCAGAAAGCAACAGGTGTATGCGCGAGATTTGTATATCAAACTATTTCGAACAAAACTCGTTCCCTGCTTTTACTGCCTAATGATCGCGCGGAATTGCACAACCGTCTCACGCGGTATCATATACACGGAATTGCAAAAGGAACTTGATAAAACAGAAAATATGCAACGTTGACGCGTTTGTTCTCGCTAAATTGTGCAATTAATTTACCATTCGCGATGCATTTCGACACGACGGAAAATAACATACATCGTTGGTTACTTGGAAAATATTTTACATTTTCAAGACTTACCGCCCTCGTGTTGAGCGTCTCGTTCAGATTGGTCACGTTATTGTTGATGTGGTTGTTGTTGATATTATTGGTCGTGCGGGTCGAATTGTTGTTGCTCGAATGATGATTCGAGTTGTTTCCATTGTTGTGCTTATTGTGCTTGTGCAACACCATAGCGACGAACATTTTGGCCTCCTTTCCCGACCGGTTGGTCGTCAAACGATTTATCGTCCTTTCAGCGATCCGCAATTTCATTCGTTGTCACGGTGCATTCGCGTAAACTGAAACACCGTGAGCGCCGATGCCGATTCGTCCTCAGGGATGCAAATGAACGACAGAGAAAAGTGGATAGATGAATATTACACGTCATTCTTCTTTCGTCGCTGTTATATGCAAACGTAATGATACAATTTTGCAAAATGCGCGTCTATCTGGAACGCGATCGCGTCCATCTTTCGACGCAACGGGAATAATTTCTAGCTATCAATTTGAATGATTCTCGTTGGGACGGCCGCTCGATGGAAAATTAAATCTCCAGAAAAACGATATTTCTCGAGGGCTGGCTGTCCGCGAGGATAAATCGCGACTCACGCACGCCCAGCTCGTTAATCTCGCGCACGACAAATCCATGCATCGTCCAATTAACGCCCTAACTTATAGCTGGCACGAACAGAAGCGATTATCTCGCGAGATTCAACGGGGATCGGTCCAAGCCACCTACCATTCGCCTAGAATGTATAATCAGCTCGGACTACGTAGTAATGCCGTTGCATCCGAGTAAATTCTGGCGTTCATCATAACGCGCGAATCGTGTCCTGGCAACCTGCAATTCACCGGCTCCCCTTTTTATCGTATTCGTGTGAAATGAACGAGGTTGCTCGAGCCTCGACGTCGTTTTGCACGTGCGAGCACCGAGCACGTGAAGAACGCGACAGCCGACGGCTCGTATCGATTCGTTATAAATAGCCGTGTGCAATCGACTGCGGCCTCCTTCTTCCGCGACTTATCCCTTTCGAACTGCTTGAATATTTTCCTTACCGAGAATCACCGACAATAGCATTTGCAGAATCCCTAGCTGGGTTCAATGGCGCGTAAAAATTCCGAAATTTCATTGATATTAGAACGCGATACAGCTAAATCTCTGTACTACACGATGTTCGAGCCATTCAGACGACGCGTCTTGATCAACCCCATAAGTTGAAAAGTTACGGAAGAGCGACGATGCTGTGAACACTGTTTTCCTAGCTATTTTCATCTGACAATGAATCAATTATCGTCGAACTATGGACTATGCGTTTCTGAGGGATTTAAACATAAACAAAAATGTGCCAAGATATTCAATGTCCAATATTTACCACTCGAATGACAGGTTCCAAAATTTCATTAAAGTTGTACGTTCTTTGTTGCTTCTTTCGTTCGTCTAACTTTATATAAATTCTTGTATTACCTGATTAATCGATTTCTCAATTTTTGTTAATACAAGAGTTTACAATTTTCAATGAAATGTTGAAACCGGTCATTTGACCAAGCCTGATGAACTTAGCATTAACTGCATTTATAAAGAGATGAATTTGCTCAAACATTAACAATCTTATTAACACGTTTTGTACGAAACCATCGTATATACGTTATTCCGAAGAGACACGAATATTTTGGAAGATAAAACGATGTCGTCGCAGAGAATTACAACAGGCCGTCGTGTTCTGGCTGTTGTTAAAACAGCACGACGACAAATTACCGCTAAGCATTTGACTCGATTACTACCTTAGCAAACACCTGGCGTTCAAGATCATTTATTACCCGCGCTCCGGCTCTACTGGACCCTCCATATTTCATGCGGAATACCGCGATAACGGTTCAATTTTCCTTTTATCCTGGCTGTGCTCAGCCTCGTCGGTGGCCCGGTGTTCGAACGGTTCCGTTTTACGAATTACGCTCGCCGGAATTACGTAAGATACGCACACGGCAATCATCTTAACAGGTAACGCAACGGCGAATTGCGATAATTGGAGTAGGAGAGAGGTACGGGATCTGGGGCGACCCAATTTGATTACAAGGCAATGCTCTAGCCGCAATTATTACCTTGGGGCTAACCGCGTTAGATCGACTAGACATGACTGCAACCTGCTGCTACATCGGCGTCCATCGAGCAATCGCTTCTCCGACTTGCAACAACTATTCCAATTAACAGTAAACACCACGGTATATCCGAGATCGTGCATTCCCACAGGAGAATGCAACAGTATTGCACAAATTGCACTCGTGTCAAGTTCATTGACGCTGGAACGTGTTTCGTTCTGTACGAAATTAAAGGCGATCGCGAATAACCGACGGTGTTCTATAGAGTGTCACAAAAGATGCGTGGAGCAGATTCATAGAGTGACGTTTGGCTGACAAAGTTTTATCGTTAAAATCTAGGATACCCTGTATACCATGATGTTAGCGTTAACGATCTTATAGAGACGACACGATAGATTTGAATTTAAGACTAGATTTCTCAAGGATAGATACATTTATCATTGAATCGATTATTGACTCGTTAAAGAATAATAATTACGTACAATGTGAAAGGGTTAAAATTTTCTAAGAAGAAAAAAAAAACAGCTCCTATGTAATTCGTTAAAATACATACTCGTGGTAAGAAATAGTTATACCTCGCTATTAAACACCGTACGGGTTTCGTCTGTGGCGTAGATAAATTTTCTCGAGTAGGAGCCACAGATATTTTCAACGTTCAGCGAAAATACTCTGCAAGCGAATAAAAAACCAATGATAAATGACTGTCTCCCGTTGGAATTCCGTCCATACGAAACCACGAACTTCCATTTTCACGTGATGTACGAGCACTTTCGTCGACTGGCGCGTACTTTCTTCCGCTCAATGGCTTCCGGTCGCTGGGATTTATTGATAATTGGAAAAGTTACTATCGGCGATCACGATGCACGCAGAATGCATGGTCCATTCCTAGCACGATCCTGTTTTATCCTCTTTCTTTCCAGAACGCTGCTGACCGGATATTTGTGCCGACAATTTGAAACCAGTTAATGAAGTTACCTCGTTCAACTTCCCTATCCCGCGATTCGACGGCTGTTCAAACGGAATCCCACTTTCAAAGTTGCCCCGCGAAACTTTGCAATTATCAAGATTTTAGACGTTTCAGTTTCGAGACAAACTATTTATTTTCTCACCATAAGGTACAGGTCCGAAGTGAATTCACGGAAGGAAAAGTAATCTGAAAGTTTAGTTAACGTTTGCTTCCTGCATCGCAATCGTTAAATTCGTCGCAATTTCTTGATACTGTGACGACATCATTGATGCCATGTTAGGGTCAAACCACGCACAACGTGTATATGCTAGTCGGCGACTCTTTACGCATTTATGAGAAATTGAAATGCACGAAAATAGCAAATAACTTTTCTTAGCTTCTATTGTATATTTTAGCAAAAGTCTAATCAGTTGAATCTTCTTTTCCCTTTTGATTATTTAATTTAATCTCGATTATCGCGTTTCATATGAAATCAATAGGGTGAACAGAGTCATATCTGTAGATTTTCGGCAAATAAATAACAAATAATAATAATCAGCAAAGACTTCGACAAGCAACTCACTTCGGTTCGTAAAATATCGAAAGTATCTAATTAAAAGTCCATAATACAGTGGCCGGGGAAAATAAAAACCGTATGGAAGAAAATACATTACGTCTGTCATTCGAGATTTAATTACATGTATCACCATCGATTACCAACATTTATCAACTACTTTCTGCGTCAGATAAGATTTCAGCGTAAAATAGCCACCGATGTTTTGTCGTGAGACAATTTCGAAGAGAGAAGACGGCTCACTTCTCGAAGCTTTTTCTTACACAAACCTTGGCAAACATTGGCGGTGTAATTATTGGACGACCAAAAACTGCAGTCTCGAGCTGGGGATCTGATCGTTTTACGAGGGTTTTACGTAGCCGTGAGCCACGAAACTGGTTCGTCGTAGCCGCTCTGTAACGCGAAAGCTTGACTGTCGCGAGTTAATTTCGCGTTAGTTCTCGGCCCTCGAAAACAACGAGCACCGTGACCCGGCTGTCCTGTAAATCTCGTGTTTTATGGTGTCCCGTAAATTATCGCGGCGAATTCACGAAACGCATTAAGAGTCCCGGCGGAAGGGCCGCGCGATAATTATTTCGCGTATGCGATTACGAACAATGTAATAAATAACGATATATACGAAGAAGTATTTTCGCGCGAAGCAGTTTCGTGAATCACGATCTGCACGCAAGTCTGACCACGAACGGTCCGATTCTCCTGCTATGCGCTCAGCGTACGTATGTACGTCTGGTTCGCGTACCGCGAATTATTCTTCCTCCATCGCGTGTCCTTTATTGCTGCTCGTTAACTATAACATTCGCCATTCACTCATGCATTCTGTAGTAATTCTTCCTGCATTTTGAAACGTATAGAACCATTCAAATACATTACCGTACGTTTGTTTTTCGACATTTCTAAATTGCTCTAAATATAATCGAACTCGGTGTTGCGCGATTAAAATATCGCTGACGCTCTTGTATAACGCAGTTTGCAAAATAACGATATGATTGGAATGCTTCTTAAAGGAATAATATTTTGAAAAAATGCAAATAAAGAAGATACGAATTCAGCGAAGCGAAAGAAAGTTCAACCGACGAAGAAATCGTAGTAGCAGCCAAGGAGCGATATCGATGGAACTTAATTTTAAGCGAGTCTGAAATACACGCTTAAAATAAAACCATTCTAACAAGTTACAAATATTTTGTCTTTGTTGCTTTTAAGAACGAACCGAAAAGATTCGAGATGAATTCTGGGTTTGAGGAGTGTTGCAAATCGAAGAATTAAAGATGATAGAAATGTTGGACAAGGATTTGAATCTGAATGTGGTTTCTATTCAAACTCTTCGGATCCTTCTTCTCGAGTTCTCATACTTGGTAGTAAAATCTCTCTCTCTTTCTCTCTATTACTTTCTGCTAAAGTTGATTTCAATTGGTAAAACGGTGCACAAAAGTCTGCCCGAGGGAACAGGATACGCCGCTCTCTAAAATAAACTCGAGTAAGCCGCCGGTCGCAAGGACAACTGCATAGAACCTACTCGCGACAGATATTCCTACGCAGAGACTTTCTCTCTTTTTCTGTCTCTCCTCGAGCTTCCTTTCTTCAGCTACGCAGATCCACGCAGAACAATCCGTTGCAGAATTCCGCAAAATGTTCACTCGGATGCGAACCGTTTTCCCAGCGAATTTCGAGAATGACGTTTCGCGATTCGTAGAGTATGTGGATGACATACCTTTCGTGGTTAGATACGTTAACTTCATAAAGGGAGGAACTTTTCCGTGGAAAAGTATCAGAGTTTCTCGTAAATAAACCGTGCACGTTTATGCAGGCTCGTGTGTTCGTTAATGGAATTAACTCTTTACCTTGAAATTTTGTAATATTACCGTTTCAATAAATGAAATTTCATATCAGCAAAGTAATTAATTCCCCGTTGCGGGCAAACTAATTTTCGCTTCTCTATCGATACGAACGTAAGACAAAATTTTCAAAGATTCAAAAATCAACCTATTAATTTAACGATTCGAACCTGAGAATCTCGTACAACCTCTATATACATATTTTATACTATAATTTTCATATCTCCTACGAATTGATAATAAACTTTAATTAGAAAGCGTAACTGCGTTTCGACATTATCCTCGGTAAGATTGATTAGTTTCGCGCTTTATCAGCGTCCCCTTATTAACTCGGGTACGAAAGCTTCTACTTTGTCGTGAAACTATTTATCCGTTTGGCAACTAAGTGATTGCGGATTTTATCAATATCACTTAATGACAAAGTCCGCAATCACTTAGTTGCCAAGCCAATATATGCGAGCCAGTCGATTTATCCGTCGTTCCTATTGTTTCGTAGCGGTCCACTGATTTCATTCCATATTTCAGTATGGTGTAGCGTCGTATCGTTTACAGAAGTTTCCACGAGTTATTGTGTGTGTATAGCATGACACGTTCGGAGGAAGACACCAGCAGCTCGTGCGAGAATATTGCAAGCCACGGGGTTCAAGTGTGTATCGAGATCAAGAGAATGGAAATATTGGTTCGGAGACTTCTATTCTTTTTACGATATGTTTGAAGACAAATGGGAATATTGCGTAAGAGTATCGGGGATTTGCTGCCGATTGCATTTGGCAGCAAGGGGTTATTGGATCGGTACGTCGAAGATTGCATTCGTTTCGTGATATTCTTTGAAAAACGAAGAAGCGTTATGTTGCTTTTATACAAACACGTAGAATACGATTCACTGAAGGTTAGGATGGAACAAAAGAATCGAAATTACGCGACTGCTTTCCAACAGACTAAAAGTTCCATCATACGGAAAGCAGTTGCAATATTCAAAAGCTCTCGCTGAAAAAACTCCATGAAAATCGATTATTTTACATTTGCATTATTTTGTGATCGAGTGCCTTCGCGTAACACGAAAATGTAAACGATCGGCTTTAGCTGGCAGTTGTGCTCGTGCACCGGAGAGTTCTCTTTCTTGTCGACCTTGGACCTTACAGCCTTGAAATGGATCCTACCGGAGAGCGGATTTGCTTGAAACTCTTTTTCTGGAAACGAAATGGAAACGACGGAAGCGCGATAGGAAGCCGGATATAGACTAAATAAAATAGTGGCTCGATAAAAGAGGCGACTTATTCCGGTCAGGTACTCGATACTCCACAGAAATTTTACATAGCCGACCGAGGTTGTCCAAACATCGACAAGTCTCATGTAATGCTAATGACGGCGAGTAGAATGGGCAAAAATAACAGGACCAGCCTGACGTGTCCTCAACTGGTAAGAATTCGCTGCAACTTTACAACGAAGTTTGTACGACGTTCGATCGTTCAACGAGTAATTTATTCCTTGTTTAAAAAAAACAATTGAGTCTCCAAGCTATTATCGAAGAATTGATAGTAAATCTAAAGATTCACAAATGCACGTGATATATAAAAATATATAAAATATCCACAGCAAAGTGCACATTACGATATATATATATAGTAAGTGGATCAAATCTCTATTTGTATCTCTATTATCAAATCTCTATTGTATTCTTTATTTGTAATGGTAAAATTGTTAATCTGCGTAAATATCTGTAGTTTACTGATCGCAGATAAGACACAAAGATTCCTTAAATCGCTGAATTATCCGAAAAATCCGAGAATCGCGAGGAATCCGAGAATTCTCGTGGAAGAAAGTTACGAACAAACAATCCGTAACAATACGCAAAACGAATTGTCTCAAAGCGAATTCCGCGAGCCAGTGGTCGGTCCATTTGTTTCCTTTTTATTCTTTTTGCCGCCACGAGCCCAACGTGGAAAAAGCAGCTGAAAGAAGAACAGAAGCAAGCGGCCAGTAGAAGAGACAAAGAAGTACGCAGGCAGAAGCGAACTAGAACTCTAAGTTCTCGTCAACGGCGCATTGTCTTGATGCACATCGTGGTTCATATTCCACCTGCTATGCTCTCGGAACGCGCATCCAGTGTTACGTGTCCATTTACATAAGCCAACCTATGCCTGAGTTTCTGCGCTGATATAAGTGAGTGTGTGGCTGACATGTATGCACCGACATGTGCAAGCGTCGATACGGATGAGTGTCGCGTGTATCTCCACAGCCATCGTTCCATATACGATGACTACCTTTGTCAACTTGACCAACGAGTGAAAAAAAAAAAAAAAGAAAGAGAATCACAAAGAGAAGGGAATAATACGGAGTCGAACATGGTCGGCTCACGATTCATCGTGGCGGAGGCAATATCTCGTGTTATTGAGCAACCTCGATGAAACCATCGACTAAGGACAGGATAGACGTGGCATTAAATGGGACTTCCCGCCTCGCGTTCTAAAATATCGACCTCGAAAAAAATCGGAATGTTTGTCGTGCCTTTTACAATTTATAACCTCGCGTCACCACGATTGTAATTATGTCAAACTGTAGTTGTATGATTCGTTAGAAGCGCGGTCGGTTTATTCAAACAAAACTTTAGTTAGCGCTCGGTTAAATAAACTTGATCGAATTCATTTGTCTGAACGAGAAATATTATTATTATACGTACAAGAAAGCACAAGTACATAGTAAGGATAATAAGTATTAGTCGATCGATAGGTTCGAATAAACGGAAATCTGGCGTACATTAAATACGAATTACAGACGTTGTTAAGTAAAACAATGTAAGTAATTAAATCAATAATTGAACTAAAACAATACTTCAACGTGATCTTATATTAGAAAGTAAAGTAGAATTGTGTGCGTGATATTAGATCTATGTGTATACGAATTAATAGTTGAACAACGGTATAAGCTTAGAATAATATTATAAAATAATGTGAAAATCATAATTCTAGTAAAAATAAATCGACTATTTTGATAGCGTGTAATGCTTTCTGAAATATCGTAGAAGGATAGAATTGTACGCTTCGTTGCAATTACAGAATAGAATCCTGTTCTAAATTTTATTTATAATTTCATACAAAGGACTTTAGTTTCAATTCAAACCATTGCTATACCGAATCGATAACGTCGCGTGCCACACGAAAATAGTATGGGGAGGTCAGGTGAGCCCCAAAACGTGAGACTCGAAAAAGCGTTGAATGTCACGTTTACCGTTGTATCTCGTCTGTGGTGAAACTACTTTCAGAATAATTGAAGCGAGTTTGTGAATCGATGCTCGAAACACTGGCTTCTTTCTACCTGGTAATCAAATATTCCAAATGCTTTCAATTTCTCTTCATTTCGATCTGAAACAACGTTGCAATGCTTCGTAAAAGTATTTAAACACTTCCATTGAAAACTTTCATGTATTATATATTATACGCGTGTTGTATGAAACCTTTCAAAATTCCATTAGCGCTTTAATTAGGTTGGACCGTCACGATCATATCAGTAAAGTTTCAAGCGAATTTTGAAACGTATATAAAAGCTACAAAACATTCGCCGCTGATGTATACTGACTACAAAAATTTCCCATACAACGTGTATAATGACTTTAAAGATGAAATTACTGCTAATAGAAGATTCCAAATAAATGTTGTGGCTTAATATAACGAACAATTCGATTAATTTGTTCCCATACTTTGACGATCTCTACGGAGGTATGCTCACGATGATGAATATTCTGTAACTTTGTAACAAACTTTTAAACTTTGTATGATCGAGAACAGTCGATCGTTACAGTTGCAACAGGACATGTATCTCAAAATAATCCTAATCCGGCTTGGCAACAGTGTTATAATTTAATGTTACAAGCTACTTCCGGACTTAAGTTGTCCTTAGATGCTGTTGATATGTTTACATAACGCTCGTCGTTACAGCGTTTCGTATGACGCACATAATATGTATAACATATATTCGTAACACGAACCAACGTACGTTTCATTGTTTTTCTTTTAATAGCTTCTATGGATGATTCTCTAACCACGAATATATCCAATTAATCGTATTACAAGGGGTATCGCAATATCGTTGTTTAATATCTATAGCCGACAAGACGTTAGCCGATCGATTACATAATGAGGTCAATTACGGAGCACTTTACGATGATAGCTGTACACCTCGCGAATACCTGCAGATCCGATAGCGATATTTCATCGGTGAAAAAGTTCGCGTGCAGGCCACCTGCTTCTCTGCATGATCGAGTTGCACAATCGCCGCAACGTTAATTTCAATTAATAGCACGGGATAATTGATTTGCAAGCTAACCGCAAACGTTCCACCACTTAAATCGTACAAAGGGATTTGGAAATCGAACCGGTCGAAATACCAAGGCAAAAGAATTATCGTCTCTGTTTTGGTTATGACCGAGTTAGCACAACTAATAATCTATCCTATGCTTGATTAACTTGAATAATCTACAGTTCTATTGGCAAATAATCATCCGGTATAGCGAGAAGTCGATTTGCTCGATTGAAATTCAAATACAGTAACTCTAATTTAATACAGCCACTTGCGTTCAATACGTGATTTAAATAAAGACGTGTGTTTTCACGATGAATTCATGTTTCAGTCGTGTAAGATGTTTTAGTGTTTAGGACTTTGTAACGTTTCATAACTCATAAATTCTCATACGACAACAAACTGTTTGGCTTGTAATAAGTTCGCACAGTATTGGAAGCGAATTCAGTTATTTTAGTAATTTTTGTTAGTTTATTGTTATTACATTTTAGTAATTGATTTAAGAGCCAATATTTTCGTAGAAATATGGAATTCCATAAACATCCATAGTCCAATTCTGGCAAAAACCATGCTGCTAACCACTGTAATCGTTATCAAAGTTATTCAGATGACATAATTCAAACTGAATAATATAAATTTATCGTCACTCCGCTGCATTTCCTGTGCTATGTCGATGAACATGTGGTGCACGTTCATGTACCGGACACATGACACACGATGGTCTCGATTTGACAACGCGCGATTCCACCAACTGACTTGCATCCCAAGTACGCATTAAACGATCCACACAGAGTATGTGTAGCTAGTGTTTGTAAATTGTAGATTCTACGGGCTAGGAAGCTGCAAGCGATGCAATTTCTCTGGATCGAGGTAGTTAATGAATCTCGGATGGATCAGAAGCGCTTCGTTTGATCGAGTTTTTCCCGACTTCGCGTATATCGAATTTCGCGCAATCTCCTGTCAAAGTGGCTCGGAAAATCGCGTTCAAATAGACAATTTTCTAGCTTCTCAGCAACACACGCGGGCCTCGGGTATTACGCTTGATTCCCTCGTCAAATTCGATTAACTCGAACGACTAACGGAAACGGCCACGCGACCGTTTTACGGGCGGTCAAAATGTTCTGCTTCCCTAAAACGATTCTACGTACCTTACGTGTACCAAGTATCAACATTCCAATGCATAAAGGTTTCATAAGTTTCGCCATAGGAAAAAATGAAACCGGTTCGGAACAAAAGGTGATTCTGATCGGAAGAATGGCCATGCTGGACTTTAAACACAGATTTAAAGAGACCCGCGTTTTAATAAATAGAATGGGGATAATACTGGCATAAATTCATCGAGCTCGATATTAACGTGGCCATCGGTAAAAACAATGCACAATGTCGTTTAGCGAGTATGATTGCGAATGGCGAGGGAGAATTCCCTGCCGTTACACGGTTCCAGTCTTTATGCGGTCGGATTACATGACACAGACCAGGCACATTGTGCTTTCAAACATGCCACTGTGAACACGGCCTAATGGAACGTCCGAGATTAACGAGAGCCGCCACGGCCAGCGAATCACGTCGGTTTCGTTAATCCCCTGACTGAATCGATGTTCTCCTAATGATTTATCGTCGATGATAACAATACGTGGTTCAGCCGCCAAAAACAAAGGCACTTTAAAATAATTGATTTTTCGAGAATTCCATTTTAATTGCGCGACACGGGAACGAATCAACGGTCCTTTGTTCCAAGTTTTGTCGTAGGATACGCTTCGTTTGCGAAACAAGTGTACGAGTATTCGGGACATTTGACTCGTATCGCGTAATGAAATGCCAACAACTTTTTTAACGATATTAAAAAGTTGGTAAATCTCAAGTTATTACGTTTTGTATTATATTATCAATGCTATGTAAGAGTATTGATCAATACTGACAATTTCGAACTCATGAATTATAAAATTTCGTTAATATTAGGTCGTCCGAAAAGTTCCTTTCGTTTTATACGGAAATAATGGATGCACAATATTTTTCGTTTTATATTATTTCATCGAATTACGTATTGTTCTATCAAAATAGCGAACACAACTTTCGACGGATTAGGTTTCATGTTTGTATAAAGATGCATCGTTGTAAAAGACGTGTCTGTAAAAGAAAGACACGTTTTGGACAACCTAATATAATAGCGAATTCTCTAGATCTCTTTAAATGTGAAACAGTATTAATTTTGTCTTGTTCTAATAGCTTCCACGAAGTTGAAGAATACGTGCAATAACTAGAAATTGTTCAAATGTTTGCGCACGGTGGCATAAGTGGTTGACGAATCGATATTCATCGTCGCGTTTTCGAGGAACGTGCATCACGTGCATCCCACGCCAAGACAAATCTTCTTTTCCTATTTAGTGATGTCTAAAGATCGTTCGACGAGTTACGGGGCAAATCCCATCGCGTGACGATTTCGGTGCCTCGTGTCTGAGCTCTGTGCCAACTTGTGCTCGGCAATTTGTATTATTAGAATCATCGTTTGATTCGTTTCAACCGATCGATTGCTAAACCAATTTACGATGTTAAACTGTTACCAGATGTTCGACAGAAACAATAATTTCTATCGGCTTGATATAAAATACTGAGCCAATGTCTTAGACCCTCTACTAAACAGAATTCTCTCGTTTTCACGAAGGAAGATAAAAATACTTGACGTTATTTTTAATCGTTCATTGTTCATTAAAATTTCTACAATTTTATAAGGTTTGTTAAATGCTTGTGTTATTTTTCTTGTTTGTCGGTATATAGGGCGAATGAATAAAAGTACCGAAGCACCTGAAATAATTCGTTTATTAATTTTGTCAAAAATTGCTTCAAGTGAAATTTACTGTGCTTAAGGAGCCTGATCAGATGAGTACATTTTTACGTTACTTTACATTTTACAGCAAAGAACAGTAAGATATTCTTACGTTTATGTTATCTTTATCTTTCATACGTTAAGTTTGACAAGTTCTAGTTAAAATATCTCCTACGAACCTAATGGTTCTTCGTTATAAACAGGTTGGTACATATTTTTTGTAGAGAATGTCCAGCTGAATAGACCAATGTTATAATAAATTCATAAAACCGTTTAAAAAACACAAGACCACCTTTACATCTAAAAAGAAAAAAATAAGATATTGGAAAATTAAGACGTACTCGTCTGGCTTCCCAAATACAATAAATTTCACTGCAAATATTTTTCGATAAGGTGAATAAATGACGAGTTATTTCAGGTGGTAGTTTTCACTGATTCACCCTACACGTAATTTAAATATACAAAATATAAATCGCACGTTTTACTTTATTCCCGCTGTTATGCTATAACTATACCTCGATCTATCTACGCAACAGACACGTTATTTTCGTACACATTTGCAGCAGAAACGCCAAGTTAATAAAAAGTCAAAAATCACTGTTCGTAGATGAGCGAAAGCTTTTGGTGGATTTCAAATTGCCATGTTGCGAACCAGACAAATTGATTCGCCATGGTAAAAGAACGAGATACCGGACAGTTCGCTCGCGACTTTTTATAAAGCGAAGAACAAACGGCCGGATAACGATGTGGCTGGAATATCGCGGTAAACGAAGGGGAAACGGGTCGACGCGCGGATTATACGGTGGATTTAGCGTTCGTCTGGACGGCCCTTAATCGATGCAGTTTCGAGACGAGCGACAAGTCTAAATGAATCTGTCTCCCGCAAACAATACGTTTCCTCTGCGCGCTCGTATCAACGCGAACAGTGCAAGTCTGCGGAGGATTTCTATAGGCTAGTTTTCATGAATCCTATCGGCGGTCCGCAGAGCCGGACACGTTCTACAATGCGGTCGCATCCGCGCACCGAGTGTTGAAAACATTTTCTGCGACGACGGACGCGTTCCTGTTATCAAACGATTTGTTCGCCAAGCCGCATTTAAATCGTCCTCGAACGGCGATCGTACCTCGAAAACCAAGGAAATTAAAACTCTCGAGCGAGGAAGTGGAATTCTGTCAGATGATATAGCAACCGCAATATGGAATATGGTTGGATTTAACGGGAAAATTTTGCCACCGTATTCTATGGATCCTACGATCAAGTAAAGTATGTTATATAAATATAGATCATTTAAAGCTTTCAGAAAGTTATAATAAAAATACGAGAGAGAAATACGACAAGTTCTCTTTCTTATTCTTCAAATTTCTCTTCTTAATATTCATACGCTTTCTTATCACTGATTGTAAGATTCTTCCTTCCTTGCGACCAGAAATTCTCTCTAGAGTCATCCGTAAAATTACGGCAAGATTGCTTCCTGAATGTGGAAATTTTTCTAAGACGCAATTTCATCGCGATAAAGAGCGGCAGAAGAAAGTAGTGCCGACCGGAAGTTCACCAAATGATAGATTATTTCCCTCTCCTAATGGAGGTGGACATTGACCACGGAAATAGTTGCAACTAGAAGGAACCTGGGAAAATGTCTCGTAGTCGATAGGGCAGGTAATTGACGCAGTTGCTTCAGGCTTTTTTCAAATTAAAAATTCCGTTACATACAATACCTTGTATAAAAATCGTTTCGAGTCTACCATGGTTTTATAATGATCGATACAGCGCGAGGTACGTTCCATAATATAGAAAACCGTGTTACACGAATCACAGTTTAACATTGTGCTGGTTATACCAATTCAGATATGAAAGATAAATGTGTACATGTTTTATACATTACAGTTATTAGTAGGCGTTTAATCATTAGCGCGGATGCTTCTGCAAATTAACGTTTTTAAGATTACAATTAAATAAAGATTTGCTTCGTTCTTTACAAATTATAACGAGTGCTTTACTTTGGATATTTTGTGTATTCTTGCGTGCGTTCTGTATATTTTTGCATATTTAGTGCTCATAAATGCGTGAATAAACGCTGCGAGCATATAGAATCGTATGATAGGCATCGCGTTTCCGAAAAAAAAGGGAAAAGAAATTGCAAACTTATTTAACGCGTTATACGAGCTTTATCACATTTTACTAATATTGCCCCTTTATCGCAATTACTTTACCTAATTCGTGCGTTACGAAGGACCGTTATACTTGATATCCAATTTGCAAGTTTCTTACCACGCTGCATCTTCGTTCATATCGAGGACGAAAGATACTGCAAGATCGAAAGAACATCTGCAGACCCGGAAAAAATGCAAAAGCAGTCGGTTATTTTTAAGATAGCTCGTCAGGTCTTCGCGTTATGCGAAACGTACGTAAAGTCATGAGACCAAATAGGCGAGCAATATTTTTAGAGAGGCTTTGATCTCAGCGTGCAAACAGTGCATCATCTTGCCCATCTCGTTTCTGTAAACAATCTACGAGCGAACGCTTCATTTTTAAACACTCAGTAGCTTGCTTCATGCAGATTGGCAACTAATTTTTCAAAGTGAATTCCGAATTAATGTCGAACGTCGCGCGAACCAATAGCAATAGGTTGATCAAAATCTGAATAAACTTTGATCGACAGTTTTTACAGTTGAAATATTTCTCCAGTTAACTATATCCCCGATAATCCAACGAGAATTGATGGGAAAATCGGACGCTCCGATAGTCTCCAGAAATACCTAATGTATCGGGTCAGGTTGTTTCGGTAACCTGCTGGCTGTCAGGCATCTGACGCATTCACGGAATTCGGAATATCGGGGAAAGAGACTCGTCTGCAGCATCTCTCACCTGTCAGTCCAGAATCTAAAAATACGAGCGTGCATATACGTCCGCGATCGATCACGGTGCATCGCACCAGACGTTGCTTTGTGAGCGGCAGCAACATTTATGAACGTAGCAGTCCGAGCCTGCAAATATTTTCCTTCCTAGCCGATAACTCTATAAAAACTGCTTTCTTTCCGTAGAAAAGCGATAATTCCTACTCACCATGTGTTCATTTCTAGCGATTTAAATTGCTCGATCCACCCTTTGCCGATTTATCGAACGATAACTCGCGATGGCTATTCTCTTGTTTTTCTTAAAGGCAGAAGAGCCGAAAGAAAATGTCGAATTCAGCGTCGTGTATAGAAAACCGTAAAGGGTTAAAGCTTCAGACGTAAGGTTGTTTATTTTTCTTGAAATATTACGTGAACGCGTTGCGTTGTAACGGCGCGGAAGGATACGAAACGGCGCGACGTAGGAAAGAAATTTTGAAGAACCAGCAACGAGTCGATTTCCAGGCAATTGCAGCTCGATTGCTACAGTCACGAGGTTAGTGGCTCGCGTGTTACTAATGGCCAAGAAAGTTCCACGCACGAAAAATACCGATCCAGGGTGGTCTTACGGGCACACGTCTTACAGAAAAATCAGATAACACCCACACGCTCTACATGAATCGGCCGATACGGACGACATTATGAATCACAGGAGAAAATTGCTTCGCGAACGTGCTGCTCTAACGTCTACGGATAATTTAGTACCACTTCGATCAATTTCCTCCGTTGATAATTGAGCTTAGAATAGAATATCTCACGGATAGCTGTTTGTATTTTATAAATGAGGAATTAAACGAAGGAAGGAAAAAGAATTAATAAATTATTTGAACGTAATTTAAACATTTATCTAGATATATCTATGCTCGTGTTATAACCACTCATCTTCTATAAATTTCATTAACATAGTGATTATGAGAAACATATATCCACTATGAGTAGATAGAACCGATACGAGAGGAATTAATTTAACGATATTAAGAAAAATAAAAAGTCGATGTACAGTTGGCCAGAAAAATCTACGTACACCTATCGAATCTTGCGTATTAATGGAAATTAAATCTCGTTTATATGAATTCGCAGACGAAGAAATAATTTACATAATTGGAGTTCATATAATAGGATGCTATTAATTCTCTCCATTATCTGTGATTTTTCATTTATGTAATAGGAGTTTATATTATTCAAATAAGCACTGGATGTTCATTTAACCGGAGGTAACTAAAATTTCCTTGAAATGAACGAAACTTCGCTGTGTAAACGTTTAGTTCACGAAACTGTTACAGATCTCTGTTTCTTAATAATAAATATGTGTCTCGGTTCAAAGAATACAAAATTTAATACCAAAGTTGTCTTTGCTATAACATTTCACGCTTAAGAAACATATGCAAATATTTTTCAGTGACTATATTTGCTCAGCAGAAATTTGTTTCACCTTTAGAGACAGGTAACACGTGCATAGAAGGATATTCGGTCTACGTGAACGAACAGTTTCTCGTTTCTGTCTTTCAGAACAGATTTAGTCGTTATACTCTTAGTAAATAAGTATATTGACATTAGATGGCCCGTCGTTAAATTATAATCAGTCACGGTACCTCGACGCGCGACGGTTTTATTGCCAGACGCTTGACGATCCGGTAAAATAACTCATAGTGTATTAAACGCGCGTAAATATTCTAAACGCGACGCACATTGTGTTTCGTTCGTTAACGAACTGACTTCCAGATTTCCTCTATAAATCCTGCAACGTTGAACTCGAATTTCTTCGCGACGCTCCTTGAAAACCACCGGGACAGACTGAAATATCTCTCTCACCCCCAAGAGACGAGGATAAAACGGTACGTCGCGCTCGAGAGGCTCTCGTTGCCTTTCCAGACGCAGAATTTTTGCAAAACGAGACACACGCTAATTCCCCGGAAGCTGCAGTTACGCTGAAAGGTCCAAAGAGAGGCAAACAATTTTCAGTCTCCAACCATTTCTTATCTTCCGGCGATTTTTCTTTTGTTTCCGCGCGGCTATATGTTTCTTCCAACCCCTAGGAGAATCGTCGTGTACGCCAGCGTTTTACGAGTATTATCCAAACTTCTTCCCCATAGAGTATAGAGAGACACCGTAAATCTTGTCCGATGGGAAGAGCCCCCGTAGAAGGCGGCGAGATGAAAAACGGATCGTAGTAAGCCACTTTATCGGAACTTCCTAAGCTCGATGCAACGTCACATACAAATTCTTATATTTTATCGAACGTCGTTCCAACCTTACGAATCTGATCGAATCTCGTCCTTGTTGAAGCTTCGACAGAATTTGAAGAAAATCGACTGCATATACAAGGGCAGACTTGCATTTTGTCAAAAACATATCACTCGAACATTACGAGTTTGGTGAAATTTTATCCTCGTCAAACTTTCAATAAAATTGATCTTCGATAATACGGGAGTCATAGCTTACGATTTAAATTAGATAAAATTGGAAGAACACCGAACTATTCGTGGTATATAAAATAGTCGTGCGAATAAACTTACGTCTTATCGAATCGGTATCGCTCGAACGTTATGAATCTAATCGAATCTCGCCCTCGTTAAAACTTCGATAAAACGGGGAGAACACTGACTCGATAGCCACGATTAAAGGAGAATTCAACGTGACTCTGTACGTTCGACGTCGTACTAACTAGTCGTACGAGTAAAAGCATAACATCTCTAAAAAGGGAAACCGCTGAAGAAACAAACAGGTGTCATCGGGATCCTTATTTTTCTCAGTAGCAAGAGGCGTCTGTCTCGTGACCGGTTCTTTGATCCACAATGGCGCTTCGATGCAACCAGATTGCAGCTCGGTCGAACGAACTGTCTGACTCGTGCACCGGGACGAATATCACTGTGACTGCGAGAAAAACCGGCGCGTCACGCGACGCTCGTCAACAAGTTGGAAATTGGTATCGTCGTCAGGTAGCTGGCCGCCTTGTTCCTCGTCTCTTACGGGACACGAAACGGTTCACCGGTGGGTTTCGTGCCGGCCCGTTGATCCTCGCTCTGGGTAGTGCTACCTACTTCTCTCGCAATGACTCGCTATGAATCTATAAATAAACTCGATATCGCCGTTTCTTAACGAACTCGTACGCCAGACGATGATTTTTATTCGCGAACATCGCGCGTTCACCGATTAACGGCTGTTGCCTTTTGTTTGCGCTTACGTCGGGTACCAACCAGGTACAAATACGTGGAACAATTTATTTTCCTTCGTGCGAAAAGTACTCGAGGGTGGAACGAGAAATCGATAAATCGTAGAATTTCGTAGAAACTGCTACTTTTCCACGGAGTTTCGCGATCCACGAATCTATAAATAGTCCGCAGTGGACGAAAGTTCGCGCGGCTGGATTATCGATCGTAATTAAAGCAAATGATGCGAGGTACGAGAAGCGTTCCCGTCTGCGATCGATATCACGTAATGTTCCGCGTTATGCCTGAGAATAAAAAAATACCAGGTAAATATGTTGAATTTGTCGCTATGAAACAGCGCACGGTGACTCAGTACACCCATAATGTTACTGCTATCTTTATGTGCTTTCCAGATTTAGCTGGCAGGCTAACGAGAATCATCGCATGATAGGACGAGGGTGAGCCCGGAATAAGAAAAAGTATACGTTCTTCCATTGTGACGCAAACATTTCCTAAATGTCGACTAACACGTTTCACAATCGATTTTTACCTGTACAAAATCTGTTCTATCCATCCACTTATCTCAAAAATCGCCGCATCTTCGTTTTTACCAAACAACCTCAAATTATACAAAACGAAAGGGAAACTAAAACGAAAAATAAAAAAGAACCTACAAATCGGAATTACCTCTTAGGACGAATCCATCCGCTGCTCACGCACTGCTGCGTACACCCCCCGACAAAAAAGGCGATCGGAGCACTTCACGGCGGGGGTGTTGCGTACTGAATGACGGGGTGCGCGTATACGTGTCTTGCGGAGCAGTCGCGCGTCGACTGAAGGCTCCCTTACGAGCAACGAATTCACATAGGAACGACAACGGCGACGCCACGACGCAACCAACCAACCCTTACCAGCCAGCCAGCCAACCAGCCGGCGAACCATCCAGCTAGCCAGCCAGCCAGTGGTTCTCTCTCGCTCCCCGCAGTATCGTCGCAACCCCCTGGTATTGCACGAACAACCCCCTCCACCAGGGATTGAAAACCACGCGGAGAGGGGCTGCGTGTATCGCCACGCGCCCGACAAACTGGAGGGGGTGTCTGCTGGTGGAATTACTTCGCCTGGCAAAAACTCACCCCCTGTCTGACTCTCGCGCTTTCTCTCTCACTCTCTCCCTCTTTCCCTATCAGTTGTCCTTAGTTGGAAAGCGGTGGAAGGGAGTTTAGGAATATGACGAACACGAAGTGAGGAGTCAGGGGGCGTCAGGGGCCGATGTACCCTGATCTGAAGGTCGCCAGGCACAAAGAAGATAAATTGGAATTTCGGCTTGTTCCTGGCTCTGGACCGACCGATTTTCTTTTATTCGTTTCGTTTATAACCCGACCATTCTTGCCGTTTCTAGCGGGAAGGACACGCAACAGCGAACGTTAAGCGCTTAATAGCAATTAAGAAGCAGAGAAACGCTTTGCCACCCCTTGCTACCTTTTTTCATAGGACAAGAGATGGAAATTACGGAGTGGAAGTAAGGTTCTCTCGTGTTACCGTAAGACGGACAAGTTTTCGAGGGGTTCATGAAACGAGGGAGGCCGATGCACTCCATTACGAAGGTCGCAGCGGTGGCGGGACAGAGATAAATCGGGATTTCGCGATTGTTACTGATTCCAGAACCTCGGGATTGTTTCGAGCGTTTAGCTCGGTCTCCCTTCCAACTATCATTGGAAACTTAACCATTTGAGGAGATTGAGTTTCAAGAAGTGAATTAGGGGAAGACGTGCAGTATAAACCAAAGATATTTCTTGCTTCCGTCGATAGATACCCACTGATATATTAATATTATACTTTATATGGTACGTACGTGTGTGATGTGTAGGAAACAAATAATATAATTCTCTGTACTATATCCTAAAGTCATCTTTTGGTTTGTAAAAACAAATTTTGAATAAATGGTCGAATATCTTTTTTTACGAATATTATTAGTCAATTTTTCGTTCGCCAAAAATTACGAGATTTTTATATTTCCGAGTTGTTCGATTTTCTTATTTGAATTTGAAAAAGACGAGCTCTTTCTATGAAATATTACGAAGATATTTTAAACGAATGAATTAGTCGCGTGCCTACGTATAGCCAAACTAAGAAGATTCAATCGGTTTCTCTCGCAACTTTCAATGAAAATAAAAACGTCGAGAGGCTGAATTAAAATCAAGTATTTAATAACCGTTTGCTATACGAAAGCTTAACGACTGAATAACGTATCTGAATTATGAATCTAAACGAAATAAAGGAAAATGAATATTGCATGGAATAAAAGATTAGAAGTTTCGAAAGCGAAGAAGTTCTTTCCCTCCCTGTTTTTATACGCGAGAATGAACTTCGAATGGAGCAGGGAAACAGGAGTGGAGAACTAGAAGACGAGGGCAATGTACCACGATCAGAAGGTCGTGACACCGACATGGAAAAAGTAAATTAGGATTCGGCACCTACGAAATCTGTCGGGTCTTTGGACGAATAAATCGAGCCGGGGGAGCTTAAGTTGACTCTCTGTAGATATCGAAACCCACCCTTTCGTTTATCGTCGGACGATTGATAAGACGCGGATAAACGTACAAAGTCAACCGGAATATTGCATCCATCGTAATCTTTAATTTTGCTTTTATTAAATGAAATGAAAAAAAAGATCGAAACTGATTCATGCTTCACGGATCGGCTAACATTTCTATGATTTTCTTTCATCGAACAGAGAAAAAAGCTTCTATAAATATGGCGAGTATATAAACAGGTATCGACGTTTCTCAAGATTTAACTAAAATCATTCTTTGTTTAAAATTTACGAATCAGAAGAAATCATAGAAGGTAAACAACTAGTTCTTATCATAAAATCACCAAATTAGAATAATCCAGGACTTTTGCATTCCGTAATGATATAAACTTCGAAATAATTAAAACATAGTACACGTGAGTTAAGAAAATAGAATGTTCCTGGCACGATCAACGCTGTATATGTAAATATTCGCGCAAAAGTATGCAACTTTTACGAGGGATGATTTAAATTTCAAATACTCGGCTCGCGAATGAACTTTGTAGCACTGTCGCCACTGAATTTCTCGTTTCTAAATCTTTATGAACGCCCGGTAATATTTGACGACTTACCGGGCGAAATACTGCGATATCTCGCGCCTCCAAACTAAAATTAAAAGCTTCTCCGCCCTCGTAATCTCATTGCCGGACAACGAAAAGATAATACTCAGTCGCCTGTAAGAACAGACAATTCTGCAACGTTAACTTGTGCAATCGAAACTTTTCAGTAAGTTTGGTTGACAGTGTGAAAATGGCTCGCGACAGTCTCGCAGGTGGAATAAAAACCACCCCGGTGTTTAAGCGAACTTTTTTTTTATCGCGTCGCGAACAACGGTGGAAGATAAATTCGAATCTGTCAAGATAGAAAGCGAGGAGAGCGAAATGAATTCGGCTGACGGTGTTGCTTTATTTCTTTAAGAAAACGAGAAGCTTTCAGAAGGCGGAGGGTTCGCGATAAAAAGTTGATCAATAGAACGGAGGGTGCAATTCGTTAACCCACGCCGACCACGACGCCTGATCGAAATTGACTTGTCACATTGATGGCAGAAAAAGAAAATTGACTCTATAAACGATTCTGAAATTCGCGCTATCGATTACCACGATTCTATCAAATTAAAATAAAACGAAACCGCAATCAAGGGAACAAACATGATTTTTAATGGAACTGATGCGAATTATAAAATGGAAGATCCACGAATAATTTTAACGTAATTCTGTTGTTATATTCGAGAAACTTGAATCATAGAGGCGAATGAACTCGTCGTCTCTGGTTAAAAAAGAGTTAATAGAACGAGAAGCTTTTTTTAATTAACTTATATTAATTAGAATATTAATCGAATAGTATAAACTTAGATCGAACCGTCACATAGATTACACGAACGAGAGACTGTCTCTATAAACAATTCTGAATCTCGCGCCACCAATTACAATGATTCTATCAAAGTAGAATAAGACAGAACTCTAACAAGATGCACGCGAGATCGCATAAATTGAAGCTACAAATCATCCGATCGAACGATTACAAAAAGAATAGATATTTATCCTCGAGTTATCTTTAAAGCTGGAGGATTAACGACCCGATCGCTGCTTCCGTAAATTCCGCGGCACAATGCGAACGTGTATCTCGAAAACATGAATATTCATCTCTCCCCTAAGCTCACAGCTCCCCGATGCATCTTCGACCGTGGAAATACAAATTCTGGGGCTGACGGGCCAGTTCGCGGACGCGCTCACCGTGAAAAATAAGTTCTGTTGGAAGGATTTCGTGAGGATGGCGGCGGTTCAGTCTTCGATCGAGACGAGATTGGTGCACGAAGGAGCAAACCGGTTTCTCCAGCGAGTTGAAGGATGCTGCGGTGCCTGGAGGAGGCAAGGAACTTCAACGAGGAACGAGCGGAAGATCGATCATGTCGGCGTACAGCGACGAATCTACCGTATCGTGTAATTTCAGCCACTTAAGCACTTTTAAGAAAAGCAATAAATCCCAACACAGAGCGCAGAGTACCGGGAGAAATGACAAAGTTTGGTTACACTGCTGAGAACAATTGGTAAAAACAGGCGAAAGAATTTCCACGTATGCAACTACCATTCAAAACTATTCTATTCGGAGTTATCGATGAATTTTTAGCAGCAGCGTTTCAATTCGTTCAAAGCGTACAAATTAATTAATGAGATAAGTAGAAACAGTATTGACACTCCTCGTTATAGAGTTAGCAGATCACGTTGATATACTTCTACCGTTTCAGATGATATTAGATTTTATATGAATTATTTTATTGAAGATAGATCTTTTAAAAAAAGGAAACTCTGAATATTTTTGAACAGTACTGCGCGATGTATGCATATATAGTTTATCTCTCGCTTATATAAATACGAGCCATGTTTTATTGCTTGCACTATTCTTCTCGGCAATCGCGGGTCGCTAGTTACGAGGGAAACGTGCCACGACTGCGTCGAAATTCGACTGGAACTCCGCCAGATTTCTTTGATTAAAAGAAAAATATTGTTACGCGTCCACTTCGGCCGCACTTCGCTCGAATCTTCAATGTCGCAAACTCGTGCGAGAATCTTAAACGACTTGGTTAAAAGCAGACCTACACGCTGTAATAGGTCGCGCGAAGAGCTGCAATTCGATCGGGTTCTTGGAAAATGTGTGTCATCGTATTTTACGGGATCTTCTCGCGGCTGTCTCTGAGTAAGAGATCAGATTATTCGCGTGTAATAAGGGTTACAAGCTTTATAGAGCGTGCTATATGTATCAAGGGTGTGTCTGCCCCGCACTACAACGCCAGAGTTTCCCCTTCGACACTACGGTCTCGTTAGTTTTATTCTCGTCTCGTGGTTTCTGTGCCAGCCAACCAAGGGCTGAAACTTCTCATCCAGAAACCGATGAGAAACAAAATAAATCTGGCGCTTTAAAGCCCTGTGCAACCTACATCTCCGTTACCGCGACTTTCTAAAAGCTGCTAATGAAAGGATGCTTGGGAAAGCTACCAAAAAAAAAAAGAAAAGAAAAGAAAAAAGGCAAAGCTGCACCGATAATATAAAAAGAGATCGATTGTAGAATCGCTTACTCGTGCGAAACGTGATCGTAGCGAGATTAAACTTCTTCTTAATTATCGTTTCTTCTTACCTGAAACAAAAACAAAGAGGAAAGACAATTAATGACGGGAAAGAAGCATTGCACAAGGCAGATCGCTTAAATATCGCCAGCCGAGCTTTTAATGTTTCGATGGCAATCCATTGAAAATGAAAAGCAGCGAATCGAACTGAAGTAACCCAGTAAACATATCGATTGCTCCGAGATGCAACCCGCCTTTTGTAACAGTCGACGGAAGAATGCATAACGAGTTTACAAAGCGAACGCTTACGAACGGATCGCTGTTGCAAGATTTATGGAGCAACACGAAGCATTAATTTTTCTCCGCGCGCTTCCATCGTTCTCCTAACCTCTTTTCCATTTTAAGTGCATTTTGTTCGCCGCCTATTCTTTTCCAGTGGCTTGTAGTAACCCACGAATTATTCACTTCCACTCTCTTACCAGTAAAATCGTATTCCACTTAAGCTATGAATTCTATAAGAAGTCGAACGTTAAATCGACTTTTCAGCTAATTCGTACGATTCACTCCTCAAACGTTTCAACCGTGTTGAGTGTAAAGTACGTAGGAAAGTACGTAAGCCGAATATCTTGGAAGTATCCGCGTGAAAAGTCATCTTTTGCGCTCGTTTAGGCTAAACCGATGTAAATGGTAGCTATTCGCAAGGACGCGAGCTTTCTAACGCGAAATTTGCTATTCCTCCCACGGGAACAGTATCCGTAGCGATTACTCATCTTTCGGAAGAACAACCATAGAATTCCGATGATCGTGACACATAAGGAGCGAACACGAGAACGCGATAATTTAGGATCGTGACGTACCTACTCAGAAGGATATTCGGATGGGCGAAAAAAGAGCCGAAGAAATTGCGCAAATCGACGCGCGCTCACGTCACTCAAAGTACTAACATCCTGCTCTTATCTTCTGTATACTGTTTGTTTCTTATATCGAATTGAAACAAAGTGGCAGAATAAACAGAAATATGTTATTGACCATGCGTATTAGAACACTTACTCGCGTCACATGTTGAGTCACACGGTAGCGACCAATTTGATCGATTGGTTGATATTTGATAAATCAGATAACGATAGTGTACTTTGATACAAAAGATACAGAGAATTGATATAATCAGTTTGATCAATCGTAGTGGTTCATTTATTAGAATATTCTAATAATGTTTATGTTACTTTATTTAGCATCGTCCGTTTATACGATTATTACCTTTTTCATACATTTTCGTACATTTTTGTCCATTCTGTTCACAGTGTACATCGAACGATCGACGTAAAGGCTGTCGTACGATAGCCGATAACGCAGGAATATTTCCATTCTGAAAGGCAATGTTTTATAATGTATACGCGATAGTATCGTATGACGGAAATCTCGATATCTCATTATGTCGATTGACATGCGCACCAGCCTATTCTGCGACAACTTTGTCTGATGATCCGCTTCTACCACTGGACTATGACTCATGTTTGCCTCGAAATGACTACGTAGGAAATATAAGTACATACATATACATACGCAGAAACTGCGATCTACGAAACTGGAATTACACTGCCGGCTAATAAACACCTGCTGGGTTCCTACGGAACGTGATAATTAATCTGGATCGTCAAAAGAAAAGATCAACGTTTATCGTTCGTTAGAATGTTTTAAACAAACAACATCTAAACAAACGTGAACATTACACAAAGTTTTTCTTCGAACTGGTTGCTGTATACTTTTACGCTCGTTGTAAATATCCTGATACGTATTTCTAAACGACGTACAGCGATGGACGAAAGGAACGTTTGAATAGCTGTTTCACTATCATTCGATTATAATCTTAGAGAACGGAATTCCGTCTTACAAGAACAACGAATGGATGTAATATATGTTACAAAATAGGTGGTCGTTGCTCCAATAAAAGTATCTAGTGCGAGATAGCTGATACTCGTATGCAGGTTCCAATTTTGAACTTTCTTTCTAAACTTTCGTCAGTCGGTCGTGTTCGCGGTAACTTCTTCCATCGATCGAATTCTACTTTTTGACAGAACGATGTAGTCTACTCTGGTTCCTGTAATCGCGCAAATGCATCGTGTTTTAGGGAAGTTAAGACTGTGTTCGTCAAAGGACGTGTAGAAATGTCGAGCGAAGCTTAATTATGATAGAGAGGTCAGATGGAAATGTACCGTGCTCCGGAAAGTTCTGATTAACGTTCAGGGAGCAATTGAAAAATAGCGTTCCCCTGTGTACACAGACCTTCGTCCCGATGTCTCCTTTCGACAGAAGGACGGACTGACGTTTAAGTATGTAAAATTAATTAACGTTGATTAACGTTGGTCGCAATGGGAAAGCTGTGAACGAGTTCGTGGGCCGAATACAGGGCAGGGATTACCACCCGCGGCAAGAACCCATTAAAAACTGCCAAGACTATTTGTTTTGCCGTCCACGCGCGTACAGCAGCCACGTAAAACGCTTGTCGTCCGTACTAAAAATTCGATTTCGCTTCTCCGTGCTGCGGTTACGACCGAATGTAATAACCATCTCCGCGGGATTATCCTCCATTAATCTCGATCGTCCGAATAAATCCAGCCTCGCGCATTTTTCTCGCTGCTTTTATGCAGGTAGGAAGAGAAGGTACGGAATAGGATGGAAAAGATGGCCGATGTGTTTCAAAGAGAAAAATTCGTCGAGAAGGAACTGCAGCCTCAGCGAAGACAGGTTTAAAGCTTTCGTTCTCGTTTCTCGCCGCGATAACGACCAAGGACACTTTAAATCGCCGTTCGAGCCTCTACTATCTCTCGAATAACATATCCACGCTTGATCTCGGTGAGTAAATCGCCTTCGTAGAAAGAACCCGTGCCAAGTTCTCGACTGCGCTGCGCTGCGTTGTCTGAGAAGTCGCCACCGTGGCTGGCTAGCTTCTTCGTTGCTTCTTTCCTCTCGTCTCGCGATGAATCAGTGGAAACGCATGGAACAATCTTGTTCCTGGAGTGAACACGCAAACGACGTACCAAGTGGGAGAAAAGAAAAGAGAAGGGGAAGAAAGATCGCAGGGATCAGGAGTTACACGTGTAAAATGGAGAGTCGTAACGATAGAAGAATTTCGAAGAGAAAATGTTCCAGGGTTTCGATCGCGTCTGCTCGGCTTTACTACCTCGGATATATTTTACAATCTTTCTAGTAAGTGTTGCATCGATGTCAAGCATCGATACTCTTAGTAGACAAAGATACAGTGAGATGATAAATTAAATTTTTCAAGCGAGCACATCCACTGATCTAGTCGCGGATAAGACTTTATGCTGCACGATGCGCGTAGTCTCTTTATCAATTTAAAAAGGGAGCGTATGGAGACAAAGCACGTTGAATTTCAGGTTGTAAAAGGTATCTGTGACTCTAATCCCTGTACTTTCTACGTCGATTCGTCGATTCCAATTTTATCGATCTGTCGATACACATCGAATATAAATATCTGTCAAAGCACGAGATAGATTTTTATCGAGGTTCTTAAAACGATTTTATCATTTCCTGTATATACGTATTTTTATACACGTAGACTGGCCTGTCGGCCTAAAACGAGCGTTTTAAGGTAAGCAGCTACTTCAAGCTGCTATATCGAGAAACCTTTCGATACCACTCTTAATTCTATTCTATTCCGAGAAATACCATAGAAAGGCACTAGCTATCGTTTAAAACAAGAATATCTAATTCTATGATAAAATAATTGAAAATCTGTAACTGAGATGTAATACTTTCCTAATGATATTTTGAAATCAATTAAAAATAAGTGTATTTAAGAAATTTTAGGAGAAAACCTTGTGAGAAGGAACAGCAAGTCAAAGATCATCGATTCTATCCCCTTTTTCATCCCGATATACACACGTCGAGGCTTCCATGAATTTTAATCGCCAAATGAGCGTACACAATTCGCGGACCGTGTATACAATGGCTGTATTTTTCCTGTGTGCTTGGTTAAAATATTAATTGCGCGACAGATGCGACTGAAAATGTAGGAAAAATAAGAGCAGCATACACATGCAGACTAACAAACAGAAATATGATAGAAAAATGTATCATAAACGAAACTTCCAACCTTCCATGAAATTATTTAATAATCAAACTTATCTCGTTAGCGGTAGCATTCTTTACTGTGTTGGTTTTCATGAAATGTCGATTTTTCAAAGAAAACCTTTACCACGCGTAATTCTTTCAAACTATCATGTATTTAAATGAAAGTAATTTTCATATTGCTCAAAATACCTTCTCGACCATTTCATTTCATTATTCCAGCTTTGAAAGAAATAATGTATATTAGTTTTTCTTATTAGTTTCTCTATTTAGAGGTTCTTTTAAAATAATTCGTGAATTAGAAATTGTTTAGGCAAACCAGGATATCGCTAATATTTTTCATCTCTTCTTATAATAATTTCAATTAATGATGACAATTTATAAATGTTATTATGTCTTTTGATAATAATTATTAATGTCTCTTATCTGTGACCGTCATATAATATTTTTAATTAAAGGTGATAACTTATAAATGTTATTATATCTTTTGCTAATAATTGAAACCTTAGAGGGAAGTGATCCATCATTTAAAAATACGATTGTTTCCCCTTCATATATCTAACAATGTAAACATCAATATGTGATAACCTTATCCGAGTAACATCGTTAAAGTTTATCGTTGTCGACTTTGTATATTCGTATGAAATGTGATTCACAGCAGCGATAGTGAATCTCTCATAGCTATGTCACAGATTTACTATGTACTTTTATTTTCTTGCCGGCACTTGAGAACTTCGTTTCACAAGATAATACGTCGACGCTTTTCTTTATTAACTTGGAACATGAAAGCTGGAGAATACTTGTATGAATATAAACACGACAATTATAACGTTATCGTGAAGGTAACGGGAATGTTGCTATTGTTCAATAAATGTGCAAGTTCGAAGCTTCGATATTTAATACTTTCGCATAAAATTTGATGAAAAAATATTCATAGAAATGTAAATGAAATAAAACGAGAGAAATATAAATGGAAATTAAATATTACAATGGGGGAAAAAATATAGAAAAGGAAATAAAATGGATATGCGGTTACACGTATGGAGATCGATTTAATTTATTCCATGACAAACGAAAGAAATTATAAACTCGAAATCAAATTCCTAAATGAACATTATACTACACGATACAATTTTATTTCTACTGCAGCTACTTTCAATTAAATTCAATTGTGAATAAGCATAAACTTATTCGTATGATAAATTGAACGTAAACAGATTAATGTAGAATTTGTATGGAAATTCATAATTGTGTTAACACAATTAAGGAAATGAAATCTAGCCAGAGAAGTTTATTCGAGTCATCAAATATTATATTATAACTTCACGTTGGATAATTTGTGTGCATTTTACATCTTCAAATGTTTCATAAATAGCTGTAGTCTACCTACGTTGCAAAATAAAAGTACGAGAATGTAGAAGCAGGGTAGATTCGTGAAGCTGCATAGATCAATACGGACTCTGGTAACAAAGAACCAGGAACAATCTAAGAATAAATTTCTCTAACTTGGCCAAAACTCCATTTAGGATATTTAGTTATTTAGACCGAACTATTAACGTACACGATTTTATTATTCCTGCTGTAGAATCTCGGTAAAAGGAGAACAAAGTACGTAAGTAAGATACACTTGACAATTTCATTGATAAATTATTAAGTTTCGCGACGTACGATATTTATCGAGAATGACATTTTGTCAAAGTTGTTATACCATGTGATAACAATGAAAGCGAGTTGAAGCATAATATGTTTACGACGTTACGATGACACTGTATGGTGTTTCATTAGTTTGCAAGCAGTTTCAGAAGCAGGTGAACTGCGCGATGCACTCACGGCGCGTACCGTTACGTCAAAAAGCCTGACACGACGTGTAAAAGTCAGGATCAATAGCCTTGAGGACTTTTATCGTCGAAATAAATTACGTTTCAGATAAGGCGACGCTTTTCAACCGGTAGCAAGCGAAACAATTGTAAAAAGCAAGCAAAAAGAGTGCTGACAAAAGGGAATCAACACCTCGAACAAATTTAATATCCTTCTTTGAGAGACGCGTTACGCGGAACAGGAACGTAATTGAACAAATCGAACTATACGCTACAGTTCCCTTTGATTAAGAAAACGTATCGAAGAAACAAAAGACTTCTTTTGATAAAGCGTTGCGATTTTACTCGTTTCCATTGCACGCTAGTTCGAGAATAGATATACATGATTGCTTTTATTAACAAATACCGATCATAGGTAAAGAACGTAACACATTTCTATTCACATCTTTGCCAATATTTTTATCTTACGTCCTAATTAATTCGTGGCCAACAACAAAAGAAATATTTCTAAGGAAATAATGAAACCGACAAAAGTTTACTATAATATACTATAAGGAATGTTTTATAAAATAAACGTCTCGTCATCGATGATCTTATATCGCATACCAGATAATATTTAATCAGAAGGAGAAGGAATGTTGGTAACGAAACGACGACGTCGACGAACTTTGACATGCCTTGTTACCTAAGCGAGTTAGAAAAGCACGTTTGATGCTTGCTTGACCTCAGTAGCCTCTATCGATCCGTCTCCCGAAACTATTTGATTAGAAATCGCCTTAATTAAGGGCGTTCGCCCTTTAATTCCGCCCCATCACCTTATCTGTTCCAGTCAAAGTGCTCGCTTTATTAAGATGAACATCGACAATATTAACGCTCGTTCGCGAAATTTCGTGATCTCCACTTCTTATAAAAATAGATACAATTTTTATTATGAAAATGTATTATTGTTTCTAAAATATCCGCGGAATATCTCGATAGTTAATTGAACCTTTCCATATACCGTCGTCGTTAAAAAGCAAACGCGATTTCACGTACGAAACGTCGCGTCGGCGCGCGAAGCGCCGAGTTGCCTAAACGCGATACAGGAAATTGGGCATGAGATTGAACGTTAATCCTTAATTTGTCCTGGAAGCTATCGTTTCGGAATGGATTTTATTACATCCAGTGCAGGGCAAATCGAATCTACAAACTGACGTATGCTGCTCTTGCGCGGATTGTAACGTAACTATATTGGCGCGTATTTTTGGTGCTTCTGGCATCGATTTTCGGATTGCACGAACGTCTGCAACTACAACCGTGTTATTTGCCACGAAAGGATGGATTACGCTTACAACAGTAAGCTTTAAACAGATTTGCAGGGAAAATTTCGTCGACGGTCGATCATTTCTGCTAATTAGCTGGTTATTGCCCCGAGCAGAAAATAGAGAAGGGATTTACGTACTGGAAACAAAGCGCAATTGTGTCGACGCAAACTATAGGAGGGTAGATGCACCCTTGGAGTACGGGATACGTACGTATTCCTTCGGTTGTTAGTCTGGCCATCGACCGTCTGCGGGGCGCGTGTCCTGGGGCAAAGACCTCTGCTCCTCGTATATCCTGCCAACCGTTTCTAACGCTTCGCTGCTTTTCGAATACGATCGAAAAAATATTCCGTGTCACGCTAAATTCAAATCGATAGTCACAAATCCTACCGTTATTTTGAAATAACAGGTACACTGTTACTGAAAAATTTCGGGATACTTATTTTTGGACAGACGTGATTTAATCACACAATTATAAATCGGTTCTACGTGGACCAAAACTTTCTTATCGCTGATTTTGGAACGTAATCGAAAAATATTCCGTGTCATTTTAGATTTAAATCGCCCATAGTCAAACATTTGACAAGTACTTTAATACGCTGCCGCTCAAGAGCATCAGGACACTTATTTTTGATAAGACGTGATTGATTCACAGAATTACGTGAATCGAGTCGACATGATCGAAAATAAAAATTTTATCTTGACAAATTAATTCGTACACTTGAACCAAATCCATATTAGGTTGTCTCAAATGTTTCTTCCGTTCTATAAGGAAATAATGGATGCATAATATTTTGTTCCAATAGAACAAAATGGATTATACACAATTCAATAGAATAATATAAAACAAAAAATATTATGCATCTATTGTTTCCTTATAAGACGAAAGAAACTTTTGGTACAATCTAATATTCATTGTTTCTATAAATCGACCAAATTGCGGAAATAATTTTTAACCGTAGAAACGTAAACGAAATAACGCGGCTCTTGTGAAAAATAAATGGCTACAGCGGAAAGTGGAGCTCGGAAAAATAGAAAAGGAGGGTAGCGTATAATTAAATCCGAGACGAAAAACACACGAGGTTGTAACGTTGCCACGTTTATTCAACCACCTGTTCAACCCTTCTCAATTCCCATCTACTCTCGAAGATAGAAGCACTCTCTTCAACATCTCTTTTCTTCCAGTTAATGCCTCGAAGCATCTCTATTCGCGAGTCGTATATTTTAGTCGATTTCATTCTGAAAATTGCTTTCTTAATCGGGTCACGTTTAGCCAATTATTAATCCTTTAATGATGCATTTTCAGAAATCGTCTCCTCCAAACGCAACAGAATAGCAAAGGCAAGTATAATGTTATTATTAATACAACATAAATCCCAATAAGAACAGAATATACATAGACACGCGGTCATATACGTACATGTCGACCAACAAAGTCGTAAATGAATGATTCTTAATTCCTACATTTCCAGCTTGATTAAAATTTCGATATTGCTCACTAACGACAACCCTCCTTACAATTCATGAAAGTTGTTCAATAGAACAACAGACTATCTAAAGAGCTAAAGATGCACGTAAACACGTGTAGCGCGAAGCATGTTGTAAATATTTTGGAGACACATATAATATGAAACTTAATGAAAGATGAAAGATAATCTAGCACATTACGTACCTCGTTAATTCCGAATAATGCCACTATTCCAAGTTCATAGTTAAACGAAACCATAATAAGCTCGAATGTACAAAGAATAACGATAAAATGTAATTATAATATATGCACTTGGTATATTTTATTTATTTAATTATTAGTTTATTTTAAGGTGGTCCTTTTAACGATAAAGTCACTAGTAACCAAAGATGCACTAAATATAACAGCCATTGCTAACCAAGAAAAATTAGCTCAACATTGTCAAGGTTTAGCCCTAAGTGATTAATATATCTCGATTGAAGTACATCGGATTTAGAATCGCGCACGAGTCAGGTGTATGGTTATGTCTTCGGTGCATAATCCAATTCACAAAACGGGCTTTGCTGTAATGCACGTGTACCAAGAAGTTGCATAAGTACAGACGACCGCGTACTCGTGAGGTCTTAATATCGAGAGACACGAGAGGCGATTGTCGCTTGACAGAATGCAGCTGAAAACCAATTTAAACGTATTAGCGTAAATTATTATTGCCGCGGTTGCACTCGTGACGCGTGTGTGATAAGACAACATGGAATATTCTCGTTTCTTACTTTCGAATATCAGTTAGACTATAATTCATGTGATTCACGTAACAAATGTATTCCAAGCTAGTTTAGTTGGCAACAGATGTGTAACTTTGTAGCGTCGATACTGAATGCTCTAGAATTTTGTATAGATATTAAATTTCGCTAACGATTATCATACATAATAAAATTTTCCCGTATATTGGGAATTTTTGTAACAAAATTAAAAAAAAAAAAAATAAAACGGTATATTAAGAAATAGATTGGAAATTGTAAGCGACTCATCCACCTTGACAAAAATATGAATCTGTATAAAAATACGTAGTCTACTAACAATTCATACGAAAATAATCCCAAATATATTTCAACGTTTCTTAAATCGTATTCGATCTGAACAACGTGTATATTTCTTTCTTTTGATACAGTGCTTCATGAACGCCATTTATTCGATAGATAGTTCGATATGTTCTAGCATCTGGCTCGATCAATGTTTGCGAGATAACAGATAGCAAAGCGACGTCTCTGTCGATAGAAACCACTTCTTGATTTGCAAATGGCAGCGGTGAAAAGCTCTTTTCAATGGATAATGGATTTTTTCTGTGCTTTTTGCGAGGCCGATGGAGCTGTAAAATAGCAACGTCACAGTAGCTATAAAACAGTTCTCGGGGCGTGGAAACAACGGTACCTATCTTCTTGTAAGATTTCCTTATAAAGACAGTTATACTACAGACACCTACTTCGATGCCATCGTCTCAAAATAACAGGAATATCAATGTGTTGCGCCATAGAATCGCGTTAGCTCTACAGAAATTAGAAATAGTTGAATCGCAATGCGGAAAAGAAACTCGTCTCGAAAAATGATTTTAAAATTTTGTACAGTCAATTAGGAAAATGTATCAGATCCCATCGCTACTTGTAGATTCTCTATAAAAATCAATAACGGTTTACAGAATCAAAGATTTCCTAACTTACAACATAATTACATTCCAACAATTTTCCGAGCCGAATATCTTACACTTTTTTAGTTTATTTCCATTAGAAACATGTTGATATAGTAAGCAAGTTCCGAGTCATTTTCTGTTCATATATATAGTGAGTTGCAGAAATATTTACAGCCTTAAAAATATTAAATGTGTGACGATTTGTTTAAATCTCCATTTACATTGTAACGAATTGCTTTCACAATTGGTTTCTCAATGAACGATATATCAATCACAAGCTTAATTACGATGTTGTATATTCATATTGAGAAATATGGCAGGGTATATATCATTGAAGTACGTTAGTCATTTGTATTCATCTATGGATAACATATCGATTTAACGATGTCTATTAACATATAACATCCATTTCGAGCCATATAGACCAGAAGAGAGCAGGACTAAAATAAATATACATTCGAGTTGAAAGTATAATATGCATAGATGCTTACTTCTATAACAAACTTTTTTTCATTTCTTCGGTTAAGTCAAGTATATCAAATTATACGATTATATGTAAACTTTCCTGGTATGGCTAACTGTATACATTAAATGATTCGAATACCGTACTATCGACGATAGTCTTCCTAGTTCTTCCAACGAATGCATTTCGTTAAGTCGACACGTGTTTCTGTAATAGATAATTCATGCGCGTTTTTCAAATTCACGGCGCAAAAGTCTTCCGCGTTTCGCTGGACATCGACGATTTGCTAACCTGCTGAGAAACATTTCGGCTGGTTTATCACGGTATTACAACATTCAGAATCTTCCGAAGAATGTCCAGGAAAGTGGAACGCATTAGAAAGCAATGCGGAACGAAATGTTTTAAGGCACCTACACACGGATTTACAAATTCTTTGAAACGTCCACCGTGCCACTCGTTTGACGTACCTTGTTCCAAAGAGGGTTCGTTTCTCCTGCAAATAGATGTGGAACATGCTCTGCTTCGCGAACGAGTTTCCACGAGTAAAAGACGCGTCATTTTCGTTCCGCCTATGCTATGACGTGTGCACGCGACGAATTGATGGTCTTTGTGAGTAAACAGAAACCTAGACCCTTTTGCACAACAATTTCACCTAACAGGTACAGTAGAATCTCTATTATTGTTTCCAATTGTTTTTATATCATAGTCTGTTGTTCATTTTCCAAATCAACTTTTGTTCGGAATACTTGATTTAATCAAATTATAATGAGAGTTTATCAAATACATTAGAACCTCGATAATTATAAAACAAGAATTTTGGGAATTTATGTATATTGTGATAGATTCGTGATTCGGTGTAAACAAACTTTACATCAAAGGAAAGTGTTGAACTCGATGTCTAAAATATTAGTCGGAATTATCATTACGATTATGATAATCAGTTCGATAAGGTTGTTATATAGACGATAAGAAATCGGTTACCAGTTCCTAATCGCGTAACTTAATTACGCGCCACACAGGAAATAGATTAATATTTGGTGCGTAAACTGATAAAGGCAATTAGTTCAATTAATAAGATTCAATGACTGTAGCATAATCATTTGCAACAGACGACTTCGTGATCCTATCCTAGGAGAGTTCCTATGGTGCAGTGAGAACAGTTTTCCAATGTTGAAGCAAAGTGAAGCAGAAACAGTGGAGACTAGGGAGAAGACAGTAGATATAAGAAGGGATTAAATAAAAAGAATAAAGAAAGGATGGTGAAAGTTAATGAAGAAACTTACAGACGAAACTTACAGACTAAAGGAAACGTTGAGGAAGAAAAAAAGGAGAGACTGAGCATACTATCGTTTACTTACTTCCTAATGAGACAATTTTTTTCTGGAGAATTCACCCTGTAGAAAATCCAAGCATCAAATAATTCGACCAAAGAAAATTCCGAACAGATATCACGAATCCTCTTTCTTTAATCGTCTATACGAATACAATGGAGGTAAGGCACGGAATTATTCATCGTTCCCAGGCCGGATAGCTTGCGATTCTTGTCACGATCGCGTTTACCATGATCAAAACTAATACAGTATGATACCGAGGAAAAATAAGCTCGAACTTTGACCTTTTTAACAATTCGATTCAACTTGACAAATCCTAACGATCGATCGTTATAAAAGTGGACAGTTTGTTGTCTAAGATAATTGCAAAGGAATACCTGACCCGATGTCTCAAAGCCTTTCTGCGAGTACACAGCGTACATCATAATTGACGATTCTGAACAGCTCGATGTATCCATGGAAATCCACGTTGATCGAACATCATTGAAAATCTGTCAAGTACACAAATGGCTCTGATACTTGACATGTACAGGTTATTCGAGTCGGAACCACCAAGCTTGTAGCAGCAAGCTTTGTTGGTAATTCGCTTTACGGCAATGCAGAAAGTTCGAGCTGAAATTATCATGGAAATACGGACGGGACTAACGTCGGCGGATCATTAGAGCGCGAAACCATTTCGTTGCTGGGTTCCGATAGCCGAGTCGATCGGTATAATAAATGTAGAGGAATTAAACATTCTTAAGTACACTCGAAGGGATTGCAAGACAGAATTAACGTGGAAAGAGAAGGAGAATAAATTTTTCATAAGATGCTTCGAAGCTCGATAAATTATGGACGCATTCTGATGACTGCCGAAGAGAATCGACGTCTGATCGAAAGGTGGTCGCGAATCTCTCTCTCTTTCTGTTTCTCTCTCTTCCTCTTTTATTCTCAAGATGTTCGATGAGAAGAGGAGGACGATTCCCCGACACTCAGAAGTGGGTGAGACAAGCAAGGAAGGAATTCCATTATCCCGAAGGCTGGATCCACCGAGTTCTCGTCTTGGTATCGGGCTAGTACCTTCCACGCTTCCTTCCTTCCTTCTTCCTTTCCGAGTCCTATCGCGGCAAGAACGCAGCTCACTGCTCAGAATACCTCATTTCCTTTGTCCGCATCTTTCTCACAATCCACGCGATTCCTAGTCTAGCCGGTGGTGTAGCTGTCTTACTGTTAGCCGTGAAGCCTCAGACAAAAGCGAATTGGTCGACGCAGCTGAAACTCGGTAAATTGCGCGTCCAACTTTTACGCCGATTTCCTCTATCCCCTTGCCGATATTCAATTGCGAACAAATCAAACACCATCTGTACAACATCAAGCTACGAGTGTAGCACGTGATGGTATCTGAAACACTTCGAATCGGTCCGAATGTTTATGAGTATCTTGATATAACTCGACAGAGGGTGATGATTTCTCATGGAGAAACAGGCTGAAAATTTAGAATAAAGCTTTTGCATATGAGACTTTCCATATATATTCCATATATATATAGACTTTGCATATGTAACTTTCGACTTGAACTTTCTGTTTATGGAATTTTATTAAATCAGGAATGTATGATAATTCAATGCTTGCGTATGAAATATCATGTTCGACATTTTGAACAGTTCCTACGTTAACAAAAGAGGAGAAACTTTTCCAAATATCCTGTTTCTCCTGATCCATTCTTCGGTATAGTAACATTTACATTTAAATCTGTCAAGATCCAAGCCTTCCAGGACTTTAGACATTTTCAGAATTCAAGACCAAATTCAAGAGTTTTGAATAACCTTCGAGATGTTTCGGATCTCCATAGGCTTGGAAAACTTTAAATTTCTTCGAAACTGACATTCATACGCCCATTACTAGGTGTATAGCTTAAGTTTAGATAGAGACGTTTCGAACTTTTCCTATTCCTCGATCGACTCGGTTACGACAACTCCTTTCCAGTATAATTGCTTTTAAACGGATTCTTTCATCGTAAAGCCGCGTTTAATTTCGAGAGTTCTCCTCGCGAATCGCGTTATCCTTTGTCGGTGCGCAAAGCTACAATATACCGATGGTCCCGATCGATGTCCTGCATCTTCATACCAAAGGTACTTCGGCCGAGAGCCAAACGGTGAAGTGTTACGGCCGAAATACCAATTCGGGTCAATAACTCTTCCCTTTCGCGTATTCACAAAAGACAGGTCAACCCGACACCTCCGACGGCGGTGTTGTTTTAGGATGAAAAAGCGAAGAAGATCGCGCACAGATGATAAATCAATATCTGCTTAACACTCCAGTAGAGCTATACGGCACAGTGAAATTTCCACTGCAGGATACGTAATTTTTTTCACCGGCTGCGGTCAATTACCGTCTGTCTGACAGCTTTTCGCGGAATATCGTTCAAATAACGAAGGGAACGCAAATAGAGACGGCGATTTTATCCTTTCCACTTCCTCGTTTCCCTTTTACTTTGAAAATTCTGTCGCGTTATATTAACGAGAGATGTCAGTTGTTCGAATCTATGTATTAATTCTACTGTTTCCCTCGCTTCTTCTTCGCTTTTGTATCTCTTCAAACATCTCGGGGCAAGAACGTGATAAGCAGATTTAGCCTTCAATTATCAATTTCATCTTACTATAATAAAACTGCCCCTTGATTCGATTGCAGAGTTAGATGTATGTATCCTAGTAATTCCTGGATCGTCGATTATTAATACCTATTCGCAGAAGTTCTTCACTTTCCAACTGTATTAGCCATCAGGTGACGTCAAGCTAAAAAATCAACAGTCACGTTTCCCCGTATACTGTGCATATTGTTAGCATTGAGCGATGAACACATTTAGCATTTCTGCGTGTGTCTATTCGATGATAACCGTAACCCCCGCAAACTTAAAAAGCTTCGTAATTCCCCAGCAAGATATTAATATGGAAGAACGATAAGGAAGAATAAAGGAACAAGAGATTGTTTGGTACATGGAAGGATAAACCTCAGAATCAGAATAAACGTAACAGAAATTCGTATCGATCTTTTATCGCGCGTTCGAATCCCTTCCGGCTTTGTCCGCTGTGCAGCTTCTTCCTTTCCCACTTTTACGCTTCTCTCCGTGAACTTTTGCCGGATCGTGCTTTGCAGCAGTTCAAGTGTACACTTGTCGAGCTCCCTTCGTGCTTTCTTACCGACGTTACAGCTGTTTGTAAGTTGCGCGACAGGAGAATATCTCAAAGCTAAGAAGTTTCGGCTATAAGACAAACACGACTTTCCAAATAAAACGAAATTACACGACGGAGATCAAGGACATAGCAATCGACAGAAACGAAATGCACTTCTCAACTTTTAACGATTCTATAACCCCTCCGGGACTGAACATTTCGATCGCAAAAGAAACATAGAAATTTATTTATCTCAAGATTAAATCGATCTGTAAGTTAATCGCCGTTTTAAGTTCGTGCAACAGACACTTTCATTTACAGATCGTCTTTATACATGAGATTTAAATCGCCTTTACATCTTGCCACGCTTCGTTTCAAATCGTATTAGCTCTATTTTATTTTCCAATGAGTATAATATTAATTTATATGGAAATACGCTAGTATCTAGAATGCAGTATTCTATTTTATTAAGAGAAAGACCTTTTAAAATCAGCAACAGGATTCAATGTAATTTTTAAAATAAGTGTTCATCGTTGCACAGTACA
Source organism: Bombus affinis (assembly GCF_024516045.1). Lineage (NCBI taxonomy): Eukaryota > Metazoa > Arthropoda > Insecta > Hymenoptera > Apidae > Bombus > Bombus affinis. Next base: position 8,136,678 of record NC_066355.1, on the reverse strand, counting down.
ATATCGATAGTTTAAGGAAGTGACACATTAAAGGGATATAAAACACGAAAACAATATCGATGTACTTGAAACAAGACGGAACAAACGTGAAATGCGATTGTGCGTGGTGCTTCCGTTGCATTTACCTCGGATCGAGTCACCAGGGATACTTGTCCGAGGCATCCGAAGGCCTCGCCGCAAATAGAATCGAGTTTTTTCCGGATTAGACGGAGAATTCCATCTCGATTCTTCGTAGACGGGCGCACGCAACGCATCACCGCGGAATCGGAATTTCCTTTCACCATGAACGAAAACCAGTTGTGCAAGAGGCTTTTTTACCGCATCTCGGTACTCCACGTGTCTCTGTCGCTCCGCCGATTGTATAACTGTTCTGTTATCAGGACCGGTGATTTCAGCACAGATAAAAATTGATAAGGTGAACGGGTCCTGAAGGTATGACCGGGTTTGTTACGCCAGATCGAACCACAGAAATAAAAAAGGACCGAATGTTTTCATGCCTCGCACAAGCGCGACGGTCGAACAGGTTGAGATCGCTTTGCGAGGCAAATAAATCTGCGTTATTAGATCTTTTCCACGGATCACGAGGCATGGCGTAAATCGGTAGCCGCGATCTCTAATTAATTTTTCATCACGTACGCTTGCAGAACTTCGGGACCATGAGTCGCGATCAACTCGGGTTTCTGACTCGTAAAAAACGAACCTGTTTCGCAGAGACGGGAAAACTGGATCCCCGTGACACTCGGAGTAGCGTTTCCTGCCTCTGAAACCGAGAAACACGTTCTCCTGACCTGTCACGGCTGTTTTCTTGAGAAAGCAACGCGAGGCAGGAGAATCGTGGCTCGCGTGCGCCGCCGTACTTCGTCAAAATAATCTACTCGATAATTATTCAGCCCGATTTCATTAGACTTACAAGGAAAAAACGAGCACGAATTTATTAATATTCTCTCTGACGAGTTCGATCGATATTCGCAACAGTTTAGTTTCCTAGCGTCTTTGCTCGATTAATCTAAATGAAGTTCCATCGGCTCGAGATTAGCACCACGCCAGCCAATACCCAGCATACTGAAATACGCTTCTATCCCTACGCTAATTCCCTGCAATCTTGCATATACGATATACAGCGCTCCGATGTATTTATATACCGAGTGTTCTTACAATAAGTAACGGAATACTCTGCTGTCATCGAAAAATAAGGAAGAGTTTTATTATCTGTAGGTTCTATAATAGAAACGCTTCTGTGCCGAATTCTGTTGTGACAGAACTTACCAACAGTGAGCACGAAGTTTGTGGCAGTTTGCAAGTCTCTGGGAAGCTTAACAATTTCGGAAGTATGCGAGAGAAGGGTGGCTGTAAACCGGAAGAGGATTGTTTCCAGACTGATATTCGCGCTTAGTCGTGCTTGCTTCATTCAGAGTATAATTACACGCTAGGAGAAGTTAGAACTACCCTGTTACCATTACCATCGTCTAATCGTCTATGGTTTTACAAACCTCATAAACCAACATCGAAGACAGAACAGACTTTTGTTTCATTCTTAATCTGTACACCAAGACTGAATTCTATTTTTGTTATTTCACGATCGTTATGAAGGATCGCATCTAATAAATACATAGTAGGTTGTACGAAGAATTCGTAGCATGTAAATATTTTTTGAAAGAAGACTCGGATAACGAAACATCTAATTTTAGTGAAATCTATTTCAACTTCCATCAACTGCGTTTTTCCGGATAACCTAACCCACTTTTGATTACACGACGTGTTTCGTATGTTAAAAAGTTGTTAACCTAAAACCTTAAGTATACGGTTTTGCGTTCCTATATGGCGGCAACACCCTGTACACCGTCTGTTTGAGCACTCGACTCGACGTTATCACCTATGCGGTGCTGAAGTACCGAGCACACGAACATGCAGATGGATGCATATAGGTGCACCGGTACAAGCCGCCTCGCTCAGGGCTGCACGCATGTAAATACACATACACAAAGGTGCAGAGTGCAAACATAGATGGACGCACACCGGCGCAGTACAGTGTACGAAGGGTGGACGAGCACGAAGCTATTACTCGCTTTACGAGGGGCAACACGTTGCTGACGTTTACGGGCGAGCGAAACCCACCAAATGCACCGCCACGATTAATTCCCGCGCGCCTTGTTCCAATCCGAAAGTTTTACGGAAAATACGATACCTGGGGGGAATGCTCGACGAGCACCTTGCCCTTCGGCAAGCACGATATCAGCGTGCTTTCCAGGGACAATACCCGGGCCGAATACGATTTTCCTCTGCTTTACAACGCGGACACAGAAAACGTATAATTAAGGAACCGTTGTATTTCGAAGCGAGGTTGTCCGCAGAAAGTTGGAATTATGGTAACACTTGTTGTGGGATAGCGTGAATACGATCTCTGGTCGGGTTGTCTGTGTCGTTGCGATGGTACGGAAACTGGACATCGTTTTCTCTTTTTGTACGAGTTTAATGTACAAGAGCGTTAAATTTTGTGCCGTTTACTTTTGTCGGTTATATTTTATGTTAGTTACAGTGGATACGGAAAATATTGGCACCCCCTTGTATTTATTACAGCATGTGTATACTAACTGATTAATTAGATGCGGGTACTTTAAATTTTATATCGTTTAGCGATACTTTCACGACTATAAAAATTCGACACTATGAAAATGAAATGTGCAACTTGATAAAGTCATATGCGAATACTTTTCGTAGCCACTGTGTTATATAGCGGAATATTTCCATTCGAACGAAGAGTTATATTCTCCTATGGCTTGTTTAAATATCGCGTGGCAAAGGTTACTCGCGGTTGTCTAATGTTTTATCGTGCAGGCAAAATAATGCGATCGCCATTATTCAGCGATTACGACTGGTTTCGGCTTGGCAGCGGTGCCAATTTTTAACGCCGTTTTGCAATGCGTATTCGCGCGACACAAGGAACGCTCTCTTCCTTTTTACCATGCATATTTTATCGAAAATAAAATGGAAAACAGCCAAGTACCGTGGCACGGCGCAGGCACGGCTAGTAAAATCCATACAATCGTACCTATCTCTTTTTACCTTTACGACAGTGGTCACGACGCGACGATTTAGATTCACAAAAGCGGCGAACAGCGGCTCGCGAAGGGCAATAAATTTCAATTTTATAACGTGAATTGCAATTTTTCGTCGCCAGCCTCGATTCCTTATGATTCTTGTTGCGTCGTTCGCGCTTATAAGCCGCGTCCGTAGGTTGCTTCGTTATCTCCATGTTCTTCGCGTATACTGTTCGATCAAGATCGACACAGTGTTCCTCTCTGTCGCGTAACGTCGCAGTCCCTCAAGGAATTGCGAAAACAGCCGTGCAGCATAGGAAGGAGCGACGACAGATTTTAATTTACCAGGAAGTAGAGATTACACCTGGAAACGGAGCACAATGGTGCATTGTCCGTGCACAAGCGTCAGCTTTAATCACGGATGTACCCGCCTTTGTCAATTTCCATAGTTCAATTCTTCGTTGCCTATGATGTTCGCCCACGGTTTCGTTCGAAACATCGGTGAATCTGGTACGCATTTGTCAGCGTGTACTTTATATCCGCGCGCGCCACAGGAACAGATATGCAGCCAGGCTGCATCGAGGCCACGATCAAACAATGTCTATTGTGTAACGTAAGCGATACCAACGACTATCTTCGTCTATGTTGATACCTCTATTATAGAAATGAATTTCACAAGTATTCGCGCTGTACGCGACCCTTTCGTACTTCTCCGCGAATCGTGTCAACATTCTCGACAAATTATTCGCCTGGCCTCCCCGGTATCCTTGACACCCACGAATCCCGGCGTTAATTAAAAAACATATACGTGCCCACGTTCTCACGAGTACGCGATCTTAACGCGATATCAATGTTTCGAAATAATAAAGATCCGCCGAGATAGATTCGTCGATCGCCGCCCGATATCAAAACCAACGATTTTTTAATGTAACCTGCTTTCCTGCCCACGCCTCTGATCTCTCAAACAGACCGAATGAAAAAAATAAGCGATCATCGAAACTTCAGCCGCCCACGTTATAACGGTACAATCGTGTACATACGTGTGGTACAGGTAAACGGGGTGTACAGGGTGTACCAGTAATCATAGTACAATCGACAAAGTGGAGATTGTATGTGAAAGAATACGTCGAGAATACGGAATAAGATTTTTCACATAACGATTCGTTAACGAGAAAATGAAATTTCCAAGTTTATCAAGTACGTATGTACGTGTACGTCAAACCAATTTTTAACCAAAGATGCTGAAACTTTATTTTCTCGAAAATGAAAATCTTAAGTGGAATAATGTTATTTTACATTTTTTACTCGTTTCTGCGCATGGAATAACTTCTTGTTAATTGTTTACTTATATCCGTCCACCAATTAGCCAAGTTCACGGTATCTTTAAGAAATTTTCAAACTAGATTTTCTCGACAGCGAAGAAAATTTTATTGTATATTTCTTATTTATATTTTCGCGTAGAATCTGCACCTTCTCGATTGCAGCGTGATTACCGAGGCACCCTGTATACGTGTACACTTCTGAAATTGCCGCGTCGATAAACTTCACATGGAGCAACGCAGCGATATCTATGCGCGTATACATGTACACGTTTGTACGTTTGTTTATGCGCGTCTCGACTAACCGAGGTGCAAGCTAGACTTTCCGGAATACGATAAGAATAACGACGTCGATAACAAACCAGCTATATACATATGTGTATGCGCGTAGACACATATGGTGCTATCGTTCCACGAGCAACGAGTTCCTTGTTTTCGTAATGTTAAGCCACGTAATCGTTGCTGCAAATGAGATTTTCTTGCAAACTTGTAGCCCATTTTTTCAGACTATTAATCAGTATCGAGCAGAAACTGTCTCGTTTGATAGTTAATTTTTAGGTCGACTAATAAGTAGGTATATATGAATATTATAAATATGTTGGAAATCTAGGTGTTGTATTTCGACAGTCGACAGCATTTGCTTCCGCTGTGGTTTATTCGAGAAGCTCTAAAAAGTTTGTGGGGCAACTTTTCCATGTGAACATAGTCAGGAATTAACGTTACGTAGGCAAGTATATTTTCACATTTTACTTGGGAAACCTGGGTCGTTCGTGTCTAATTTGTTAATTATATAGCTTAACGAATTCCTTCAATTTTCATCTATAAATATTTAATTTCGTTGCTCTTCTAGACTTTCAACATATCTGAAAAAGCTCCGGAATATTTATCGAAGTCTCTGCTACGTCGTATACAATCAAATGTTTAAGAAAGTTTGAAGGAAAAATAGAAATTCGCTATGAAATCAAAGTTATCTGATTCGCTATGATTCTACTTATTATTGATTATTCATATGCGATATCGTAATAATATCGATGAATTGATACGTGACAAACTGTAGGCTGTAGACATAGACTCCTGTTTTACAGTTCCTACAATTCTATATAACGTGGCAAAATTTTGAAAATAAGAATTCGCTTCGATGAAATTCTCGACTGAAATTTCGACGAGGTCGTGAACGAATCAGGCTTGTCTACAGAGTGTTAAAAACGCATTACGAGTCGACAAGATGCACGAAGATTTAAAAGGGCAGAGAAACAAAAATCAAACGTAGGATCGGTCGGAAAACGGATAGACATGTTATCGTAAAGGCGTAAAGAACACGAGGGCTCGAGATGGGAAAAAGAAGCCATATGATCGTCGACAAACGAGTGGGTGCCATAGAAGGGAGAACAACGGTGGAATCCCACTCTGACTACTTGTATATTCCATCTCGATCGATATGATCGGGTATAGCAGGTGCTGTGCTGTGCTCGTAAGGACTACCACCTTCACCTCTTTTTTGTGTACAGTGACTTGTACACCTCGGTTGATGTCCTTTCGTATAATCGATCACAGCTATGATGACGATTGTATTTAATTTTCAATGAATCGACCGTGAACTTCTGACGTAGTACGTTAACGTGACTCGAAGTAGTGTAAAAAATAATGAATAAATTTGTTTTAACGGATAAAAAGTAACTTAGCTTTCAGAAAAGTTAATTGTTGCAGAGCAATAATGAAAATAAAGATTACGGACCGGATAGTAGGAAATCGTAACAAATAATACGCGTCGTAGCGTATGAAGATTAATGGTAAACGCTGATGCGTCCTTTCATTAATTAATTTCTCATTTAAAGAGCGCACGTGGGATGGATGAATGATCCACGCGCAACCTTCGCGTGTATACGTAAGCGTATATGTATACGCAATGCTGTAGCAACATGCGTCAGTGGCACGGGCAAAATATGTTATATATTATAAAAACGCTGTTCTTTCCCCACTTTTCTCAAAAGATGCCATTAAATGATTGAATGATGATTAAATCTTTAATTATCCATTAAATATACACCGTTGACCTAAATTCGTGGTACCACGGAAGCCAAAGAAATTCTATGGCTCTAATAAAACGAAACTCAAGAATAGTAGAAAAAATTGCGTTAGAAGCATCGGGTTTTAAAAAATTTAGTTTGAGAACTTTATAGATACACTTACATGTGTTTGGTTGCTTCCGCCATTGATTTTTATATTATAGAAAATTGATTATAGAAAATGTATTGAATATCTTTTGTATTGTAAGCTGTTTCTTTCTTACAAAAATTTAATTCACTAATACACTACAATTTGTTCTACGATAAAAATTCTTTAATTTTAATATAAGATAAAAAAATTACGCCTTGGGGCTTAATTTTCACCGGAAATCGTGACACGGAAGTATAAAGCCACATTGCAGCGTGTTAATTAAAAAAAATCAGCAATCACGCCTATGGTTACAGATCACAGTATAAGTTTTCTCCGTTTCGTATTGCACGGTACGACTATGTCGATGAAATTAGATCGTGGTATATTAATTACTGGTCAGCGCTCTTTTCGTTCACTGAACAGTCAGCAAAAATAAATAGTTGCACGTGATAAAAAGCTTACATGATTGCAACCATGCGTCACTAAAAACGATAGGAGGTCGGCAAAAGATAATCTTAAACTGTCCGACCAGATTATCGAATAGATAACACTCTATTTACCATATGTGTAAATACATTTTTATTCTATCGGTCTACAACAGTCCTTTTGTTAACCGCACGATATCGCCACTCTGTTGCGGCTCGAAAATATGCGCCGTTTTGATGTATCATCTTACACAAGATTCAGGTACATTGAAACACTTTTTATTTTCCTTCTCTGTCGTGGAAACCCGTGTTTCTTTATGGGTATGGTTACGCAATATCGTTAGGAAGAAATGTTACGGTGTAAACAATCGGTGATATAATATCATCGAAGTCACAATGTATACGTAAGTAACAAATTCTCTTTCGTATCTAGACTATACTATGATGTAATTGTCTATCAAACGTTAAATTAATAATGCAATCTCTCGTGAAATAATTTTTTTATACGATGCACAATTATCAATATTGTTTATCATAGAAATGCATATTTTGGCTACTCTGAATTAGATGGTATAAACATCACATGGTATTTTTTTATAATACGTATTTTCCAAGAAACATTATCCACAAACACGTAAAGACATCAGAAATTACGACATATCAACGTTTCTTACGAGTCACGGAAATGTATTAATGTATTAATGTAAAAATGATAGTAGTTGATAGAACTAAATTTAAATTTAAATTAAAGAACACGCTAACTGTATTTTTGGTAGCACGTACAAAGTACAGGGTCGACCAATCGAAAGGTTTACCAAAAACGTGTATCGTAACGTTACTATAAAGGATAACCGGATTGTGGGGATTTTGATCCATCTCGTGATCGTTTAACAGTAGAACGGAGTACAAAAGCGGCGGGCATGGTGCCCGAGAGAAACGAAGGAGAAGAAGATTAGAAAGAGAACGAAAGGATGAGAATGAAGAGATGCAAGAGAGAGGAAGGGGATAGAGTTGATAACATGCCAGCTGTGCGCAGGAACGGAGGTTAGGTTAGAATTGGCGTTTGGGGGTCGCGAGGTCAGCCCACGGAATCGAACGACCGAGCGAAATAGGAAGATAGAAGATATACATATAACGTCATACAGAAATGAAACTTACCTCGTTGAAGGCCATCTTCTTCGTTATGCTTCCGGACTCGCGGCTGCTTCCGGTACCTCCTTGCCCCACCGCTCCTGTAGATGAGGATCGTCTCCCAGAGCCGCCGGACTAGTTGTTCCAGCAGCAGCTGATCTCGCCTGTCCAGAAATCCAGGGGAGGACGAGAGCACATCGAAGCCGCGAAAAACGCCACTCGCGGCACACTAGACACGAACACGAGTCGGACCACGACGACGATAGCGACGACGGCGACGACGGTGACGACGACGACACTCGCGACCGACCTGTCTTACAGCCCTCCGCGACACACATACGTCACGGAACAAACACGACCGTACACCTTTCCGGGGGACCACCTACCAAAACACTTTCGATCGACTTACACGCGATCCGTCACGCGATTACCATCTCCCTGCCAAACGAGTTGCTGCACCGAGGATAATCTGGCATTCCTCAGGTGGGCACCGACAGCACCTTCCGCCAATCTTCCAAATACCGCAGGCGGCTTACCCGGCTAACCGTGCTTTACAATTATCGCGACGCGTTACCCAATCGACTGTCACTCTATAATACTTATATACGAATCGTCACGATGTATTCGACAACTCGTAACCGTTTCTTGCACTGTTTTTTTTTCACGTATTTATATCCGTCGCAGAACTATCCGCAAACAGAGGAGCGCCATCTTGATTTTTGCTGTCGCGGAACTAGCCGAATGAGATGCGCGCGCAACCGACACAGCTGTGAACGGGTGCCATTGCCAATGAACGCCGCGGCATTTCGGAACACGCGCGAACCAATCACATTCCAGAATCGTTCGTTTCATTGGGTCACTTTCTGTCATGTCATACTTATAGCATACTATCCCATTTTCAGTTTAACCTTTTAACGATCTTAAGTATTTTGTGTTACACCACTTCCTTCCCCTGGTTGTGGTTGTTTGTAACTAAACGACACACGCATGGAAATTTATGTACATACTTTACTTTATATATTACGAGAAATTATAGTTAGAAATTGTAGAAATTACAATCCTAGTTCTATACTCTGATTGGCGGAATACGAATGGATTTTAGCGCAAAATTTGAATGTAAGAATTTAAGATATGTAATTTGTAGTATTTTGTTGAGTAATAAAAATGATAAATAAATAAGTACGAAAGTTAAAATGATGTGAAAATGTATAAGAAGTATAGTTTGTATGAGTTATACTTATATATTACTTAAAATTTTGTTGGAAGAAATCTGTGACGGAGATTATATGTACTTCGTAAAGTTATACTGTAGTTATGCCGATAGATTGCGCCTACTCGCGGAGAAACTGAAAACGAAAATTGAAGACATACAGAGATAGTTCGACCATTTGTTCGTATTGTTGTGAATAGGAAGTAAAGGGAATAAATTTTTTTTATTAAATAGTTTTTTTCGTGCATGCATCCATATAACACACAAATATAATTTTGTTAAAGCTACTATGGTCAGTGGCTTCCCTCGTTTCCTGTTTCGCTGACTGTCTATTCCCTACATGATTTCTGTCTTTGAAATTTCGTCTTGAGCTCCTCGAAAAGAAGGTTCAATCTATTTCGATATTATACTCCATCTTGAAAACTAAGTTAATCATGGCGGTCAAAGCTTCGGCATAAGTGAATTGTGTGGTGTACATGTTATCAGTGATTGGTTTGTTATTCTGTTGCGGTATTCGCGTATTGTTCGGTTATTTTCCTGTATAGCTACATTCTTAGTGATTAGTAAATTCATAGTTTTCCAAATAGTTATTCGGAAAAGACAGTAAAACTCATTGAAATGGGCCGCTCTAGATCCAGGACAAAATCTCCTAGTAGACGGCGTCATAAGAGTAAGCATTCGAGGAAACGCTCAAAATCACGTGAGAAGCACTCGAACAACAAGTACTCCGACAAGCCAAAAGAACGTAGTTCTAAATCAAGGTAATATATTTTACTTTGTTATCGAATATATGCATATTGGAATCGTTTCGTTCTATTGAGTTTTCCGCCATTTTGCTAAACACACATTCGATAGAAGAAATCTTTGGCTCGAATACATGTTACGTCTGATTAAAGATTTATGTCTTCTATCGTTGTATATATCTTAATACGTTGTTACCAACATTCTATTAATAAATGTTGCAATGTAGTAGATGGGTTTCAAGCCCATTTATCTTGCTGTTTCTATAAAAGTTGAACGCATTTATTTATGCACACAGGAAACGATCCCATTCTGCATCCTCTAGTTCAGGCTCAGATGCTTCGGATGATGTACACATTGTCAGTCATAAGAAACGTTCATACAGAGACAGGGATCGCAAAATGGATGAAGTAGAGAGGCTGGCAGAAATGGAACGTCAAAGGTAATTAACTATTATATATTGATTATTATTTTGTTTGATTTACTTGCTTCTATTTAATAAATATGCCTTGACTAACAATAGTTATTTGTAATATTTTTGTTTTAAACAAAATATTATATTATAGAGGATATTATAGAGGATAACATATTAGATTATTTTATTATTTCCATATGCACTTGATGTTAAGGTACTTATGCCTAAGGATTATATTTCATATCTTTCCATATTTTTTAGTCTTTGTATAATAGACAAAATATAACAAAATTTTGATGCTTTTACTTAATTTTTAATTAATAAAAAAGAATTTTTTTATATATTTTGATTTTATTGGTATACGTTTTTTTTATTTATAATTATGTTGTCAGGAAAAAGAAAGAATTATCGAACAAAATCTTCACCGCAAGTGCAGTTGGGTAAGATTGTATAACTATCTCATGGTGGTGGGTCAATTATGTCATATATGTACATACATAAGTCTCAGATATTTTAATAGATATTATATATTTTAGAATTTCGTAAATATGAACATACACACACACACACTTTACACATACGATATTATGTACTAGTATTTTAAATATATTTTTATGCTTTATTAACTAAAGTCTATTGTATTTGATTAAATCAAATAAATACATTTTATACGGTTATATTTGTAGATTGTTGAAGTAAATTTGGCAAAGAAGTAAACATATTTGGAAAGTGTGTGCTACTCCTGTAGCATTAGAACAACAAAATATTTCTGTGCTTACAGAAGGCAGCGAGAAGTAGAGCAAAAAATGGTTGAAGAAGAAGCTGCAAAGCGAATAGAAGAACTAGTGCAGAAGAGGGTGGAGGAAGAGCTAGAAAAGCGTAAGGAGGAAATAGAAGCTGAAGTACAAAGGAGAGTAGAAGAAGCTAAAAGGGCTATGGAGCGTCAAATGATGGAGGAAATGGAATGGAGACAAGCAAAGCTTCGTGAGGAGGAGAAACGAAGAGAGGTAAGACCAATCCAGAGAAACATTGGCCAGTGTTAGCCCAAGCGCTGTTTCGATCAACAGGAAATAAGTCTGGTGCTTTATCCTTGCATTATTTTTATACATATCTAGATGATATATTTTGGTAAATGCAGGAATATAATATGAATTAAATATATAATAGAGGAAATGTATTTTATAATTTAATAGCTTGACTGGTAAGATGCAATTTAATTTAAATGATCTTGAAAACTATAAAGAGAGGTTAGGGTACTATATGTTTGCGCGTATTGACGTAAAGAAGAATTATAAAATTCTAATTGGACATTCCAAAAATTATATAAATGTTACTAATTGAACATATCTATGGTGAAGCTAACATGTTTGATTGTAGCGCTATATTATGCCTCTATTTCGCGATCACAGCGTTTGGGCTTGAAGCATTGTGGTTGATAACTATGAGAAAAATTATTATTAAAAAGCCACATTGCTTCGACTTCCCAACATCCACTGAGGTCGCGTTGTTGGGAATGTATACTTTCTTTTGTGGAAAGAATTTTGCTATTATAGGCGCATGTATCGGATATTTATGAACAGAATATTGTATTTCTACCATGTATATATTTATATATTTGTACAACATTAATACCTTTCATCACACAATATTTTGATTGCCAGTCGTATCTACTATTGAAGAAGTTGCGTTCGAATGCACTAGCTGCGTTTTTTCTCGCTACTTTTACAATTGTTGTACCTGACAATCTAGCAGACCTAATTACTTATTGATCTAGTTTATATCCGCGTGTCTGAATGTCCACATAATCGCATCGTTTAATCTCTTAAAGAGTAGAGAAAGAAGCATCCAATTATTTAAAGTTAGTGATCCCAAACTTTGTAACTTGCTAAGCAGAAAAAAAGAATCGTGAGTTTGAAATAAAGTTATTTTTCTATGAAACTATAGGAAAGTGATATTTTTCCCTGAACAGTTTTTGCTGTCAGTGAAACAGTAGATTTAAAGAATTGTTCAAACTTTTTTATGAAAAATCTCATCAAATTCTATCTTTAAGAATATGATTGCATAATTGTTTTTAACTTTATTTTGGCGGTGCAATAACAATGATATTATTATATTTATAGAAATAAAAATTGCGAATTAGATTTCTTCTTTTTTAATAGATATCTTTTCTGACGTACGAGAATATTCTATTTTTTTTTTTTTTTTAATAATCATAGAATCTTCTTAAAATATAAGATGAATAATATTGTATGATTACTTCTATATCTGAAAATCGAAAATAGTACACCTAGTTTACCATTCTTGATAAAATGCTTTTTTGGAGAGGTTTGCATATTATAATGGAAATAAATGATAGAATTGCTAATAGATTTTAATGATAATGATAATGAAAAGAAACATTTATTCTATCCCGTAACTTTGCTATTCTAAGCTCTTCTAACAGCTTTAATTTAGTATAACCAATATTTTATGAATTACAAAACGGGGTCCTGTTATTTGATCCAATTGGCAATGATCTTAAGTACTTAAATAAAATAATATTTACATGCTCGTCTTTAAGTATTTATATTTTCTTAAATATGAATCTTCATTTTCCTTTGAATACGAGTAGGAGTTTTCTTCTACTATGTTTTTTATGTATATGCACAATTGGTTATTTTCACCCCCGGAAAATCAGCACGTTCCGGTCAAATGGACAGCGACCCTGATTACAAGTTGACCATACTTTTATCCTTATTGCTTTGCACATTGAGTTTGCACTGAATATGTGAACAAGTTTGGGAGAAATTTAATTAGAAAGGGAGAGGTAGACCTTAAAGGGCAGAATTAGAATCCCATAGCAACAAAGCACGACCTAGCAATATATAGGTCACCTTCCTTACTGACTACCAACAGAAGATGCCGGTTTTTTACTCACTGCTGAGTGATTGTCGATGAAGAAGGCATCCCCTACGTGCTGGCGTGAGCTTCATTCAGGTATTATCCAATTTATATATTCATAATTCATTTTATACCGATATTATTATTATCATTCTTTGTTTAAACACTATATATCGGAAAGACAATATTAGGGATTATTTTAGATTTGCTATATATTAGTACCTGGGACACAACGCATTCTTCGACAGGTCGGGGCGGATGGCACCACTCGTTCGTAAATATTTTTTTTAATATGTTTTCCATCTCTTTTTTTTCAAATGCACATCAGCCATTATCGAAGATACATGAACAATAATCATTATTCTTTGTGAAATGTTCTTTATTTTTTTTTCAAACTTTTTTTTGTTCGTCTTCTTAATAAAATATTCTTACACTTACTGCATTTAGATTTTATCCTGCACTTAACAAAGTTATTCGACGTGTCGCGTTTAAGCAAGGAGAGTTGCAATTTTCTGTACGTTCTTTTGCATGCACAGTGAATTGATTCAGAATCATAATTCACGTTTTTTCACTTTCAAGTGGCATCCTAAGTCGTCGTATTTCCATCTGGGGAATCTGTCAATAAACAGCATTCGCTGGGAACTAAGAGGAGCTCATTTAATCCAAACGAAGGAACTGGGTTTATATACATCCTCCGTTACTTTTGTCTCAACAAGCCATCCTAATTCTTTAAAACCCGACCTCGAAATTTCATATATATTCCCGACTATTTTTCCCATATAAAAAAACAATGGTTCTTAGGATGTATAACACTAGGCTGTTGGCATAGCGGCACTATGATTTTTGGATATGAATGGTGTAACAACAGCTGGTGAGCAACACCATCATTGCTTCGTGTAAATAGATCCCATTGTCGTTGTAGGAGGAAGAGCGGAAGAAGCGTGAGGAACTAGAGAGGATCATGGAGGAGAACAACAGAAAAATAGAGGAAGCTCAGAAGAAACTGGTAAGCTTATGGTAGTCCAGGTCATTCATAGACTGATATTTTAAACGAACGTATCTACCGATAGGCTGAGGAAAGATTGGCCATGGTCGAACAGCAACGTTTAATGGAAGAAGAAAGGCAAAGAATGAGGAAAGAACATGAAAAGCGTGTTAAAGAGGAACAGAAGAAAATCCTCGGAAAGAACAACTCGAGGCCTAAATTGTCCTTTACGCTAAAGCCAGTTACGTGAGTCTGTCATTTCGTGCAGTTTTACATGTGATATTCATATATCTTGTCGATCTTGGAATTATTCATGTTCCATAAGAACATTCGTCATGAGCTGCGCGTACATATGTACATATATAATGCAGCAACAAGATCCAAAGTTCGCTCCGAATGTATTTGCGAAAATTATCGAAATCAAGCGACGTTGAATTTTTTTATTTAATTATGATGATAATACGTACATCAGAATTGAATAATTAATTCTATACTTGCCAGATTTCGAAGCCCGATGCAGGTGGGATTTTACCTGTTTGAGACTACACCGATGTCAATACAGACGAAGGATTTCTTTTTATTGACGGGGACATAATAAAGACAGAATTTGTATTCATCCACGTGTTAGTCGTAAATTTTTTACACTATAACGGTATACATTCTGTACAGGTACGCTCGATCTGTTTGACGAAGGTATAGTCTAGCCTAGTTAGGTGTGTTCTATAAATTGCAAACGCAGTTCATATATTGTCGTTTCTCCGTAATTATACTCTATAAAGAATAATTTTATTTCAGTTAGATATATTAAAGAACCGAGAATCGTATTTATAGCGTTCGCGTTTTTAAGCTCGATAACAATTAAAAATTTTCAGATGGTCATATTATGAATACGATCAAATAGATTTTGTAACTAAATGCAAGTGCATAAAACAATTTTCTACGTAAATAGATAATTATTGTGCATTTGTAACACATAATACACAAAGCTATTTCGGGGAAATAATAACAGCAGAGCTAGTTTCTCTAGTATACTAAATCGAGAATCGTAATGGAGTATACATACGTTTAGAAAGTAATATAGAATTCTTTTTGTCAACGAAACATAAAGAAAAACTGACATAACATGTTCTTTCTAATCAAAATTAAAATAAGGAATACGAAAAGACAAATGCAATGTTGAATAGATCATTTTGTACGCATAAAAACATATGAATGCAACAGTATATCTTGGATTTGGACCAGTATATCTTGTGCGCATTTCTGTATAGATATGTATTGATATAACGAAAAAAGATCTGTTCATATAGGATTGTATACCTAAAAATATTGTTACTTGTAAAATAAACGTTTTTATTAAATCTTATTTAATTGTCCTTTGTCATCCTGCTGGGATATCTTTTTATATGAAAAGCTGATGCTTTTTTTTCTATAGTTTTCGAGGTGAATTTACTGTTGAAAGTAGTGCCTTGCCGCGAATTCCAAGGCTCGCTCCTTTTCCTAGAACGTTCCCGTAAAATGGACTGCGTTGTTTGAAGATGCACTCGAACTTACCACGAGGAGCTTTTTTATTTTTACGACGATCTATAACCACTTAAAATGGAAATAATCGTCTTTCGTTTAATTCGCTGTACACAAGATAAAAATTATATAATACAAATCCAATAATTACCTTTAATAGTATCTTCTATTATTTCTGGATAAAGCTCCTCGGTAACAGTACTGCTCGGAGGATGCAATCGTGGATTTGTATTTATTTCGATTAACCAGACCGATAGGTCATCCATTATTAAAAAATCAGCGCCGTATAATTGAAAACTGTTTTTTCGATTGACCATATTTTCTTGGGATGCCAGAAGTGCGCCAATTAAGTTTTGCTTGATACCTGGTTTAATGAGTCCCTCCCATGCTGATTCTCGGTCGGTATTTCTGAGAAACGGCAGACAATCGAGTAATTGCTCGAGGTTTCTTTAAGAGTCGATATAAAATGCATACTTCAGGTATTCCTTGAATTTCTGAAGATTCCAATGAAGTTCGCTGGGTATCTGTGCGTTCTGCTTTATTGTCTTTCTGTACTTCAACTGCACAGTCGTGTTACATAAATGAATCGATTCGTGGAAATTGTCGAGAGTAAAATCTTTCGACGCGAAACGAAGCAGAATATCCCTTCAAAACAAATAATTCTGTGAAGAATTGCTAAACAAAACAAGTTGTTGAAAGGTTGAAAAAGATCGATACTTGTACATCCAGACTGTAAGAGGTTGCGTGCTGGTTATTAAGAACCACTGTCTAATATCAACTTTCGTTTTATAAACTAGTAGAGGTCGTTCTAAATGTGATTAATTATTAATTTATTCTGTTATTTTTCTGTTACCGTTGCTACTAAACAAAAAACTGACCTATGTACTTTTGCACGACATACTGCATACATTCCTTAGCAGCTTGATTTATCTTGCTTAGTATGTCTTGCAATGAATTCTTAAGAATTATACCTTTACCCAAACTCTTGTCACCTGGTTTTAAAATCCAGACATTCCGCATTCCATCAATTTGACTCTGAGGACGACACTCTATCATTTCTTTTATCATATTTGCGGTGAATCGTAATAGTTCCTAACAACAAATTTTCAATATAATCTACCATCGTTTTGATTTTATATTAATTGCATACTTCGATATCTATGCCATCATTCTTCTCCAATATTTCTCGTTTATGCAAAAGTCTTTCGTACCACGATAAAAATTGATTCCAATTAGAAATTGATATGTCTTTATAACTCTGTCCATCAATGTCCTCGTGCGCGCAGATGCTACAATTTATTTGGATTCGATAGAAAATGCCTCGAGAGTATTTTACTTTGTTTTTTTAAAACCTTATGTATTCCGCGCATCGTTCAAGAGCGAATAAAACTGCTTTGATAGGGACAGTGCCGTCTTGGGACCAAACAGCATTTGGTCCAGCGATGCTGGCCAAGAATAAGAACCACTTGAGAATTCCCATGCAAGCTGTGATGTAAAAGTCTTGCACGAATTCCTTTATCTGCACAGGCTGTACACTTTTGACATGTTTTTATTACCATCAAAATGAAAAATCGCATACGAACCTGATAAACATTGTAACATCGTGGAAATTGTACGTTTGACACGCCAGTTTCATAGAACCAAGAAATATTTTCTAGATTATTGCACATATCGATCTGAAATAATTTTAACATAGTTTCCAATAGTTTCTTCATATCTTCCGAACGAAAAACGATTATGGACATTTATTAGAAAATCACTTGCTATAAGTAACCTTTGATGTGAAATAGCATCCGGAGAATTTATTAATTATGGTTCTTTCTTCTGTTCTAACAGCTACTCTTTTATTGGTGGACCATATAAAATTGGCAGGATAACGTAATAATTTTTCAATCGTTTCCAAGCCAGCTGAAAGATAAAGAACGTATGTATATTTGTCGCTTTTGTAACAAATGGAATGAGTTTCTGTCAGCAACCTTCCGATATTTCCGGTGACATTGAGAGCATTCTTCTGATGAACCTTTTCTCTATCCAGTTTCTTCTTCCTAGAGGCTTTCTTAGCACTGGGAAAGTGCCATAAATCACGAAAATTTTATGTTCGTTTACTGCCTTTGTCAGAACCTTTAGGATGAAATTGATCTTTGCGTCCTCAGCGGAGAGAAGACTCAAGTATTCCCTGAGGATAATCTTGCCGTATGTGCTCACGTTTTCTTTCTCCTCTTCTTCCAGTAGATCGTCGAGATCATCGCGGTTGCAAAGAATCTCGACGTTCGCGGTTCGTACAGGCTCTACGTTCGTAATCATTATAGAATCGGAAACTCTTACAATTATCTTTGATTCTTCTCCGATTTCCTTTGGATCTTTCGAATATATCTTACAAAAAATTTTGCGAAATAATATTTTTATGTGTTTTGTAATACTCGAAAATTCTGTTGGACTTTTTAATTCAACTCTTTCGTACCTGCCAACCTTGACAGTGTTCTTTAATCGAACAATCGGGAGAGGTTAACACAATTTGCCATTTGTGCGTTTTAATAGTTTTTACAACGTTCGAGTCTTCCAATTTATATTTCTCGTTTTTTGATATTTTAAAGTCTCCTTGCGTGTCAGATAATCCATAGTTAGCATTTGTAATGAGATCTACGTTTTGACTTATTTGTTCGTCGTTTTGCGAAACATTTATATAATCATTCTTTTCTCGCATCGTGGAATCTTTTCAATAATAAATTTGCATATTTTTATACTTTAACATGTTTTAGTCGCGTCAATCTTTCTACATCTCAATTTAGTTGACAAACTTTCGTTTAAAAAATGACACCATTCGATGATGATATTGACAATCGATAAGTGTGCTTCGATATTGCTCTATGTTCATGATTTGGAGTAAACAAAATGTTTTTTTTTATTAAGCTTTTATAAATTGTTCTTTTTTATACTATCCCACGTATTTCTGCATGCTCTATATTTTTTCACGGCTTCACGCATGGAGTCGTCCAACAATTTTTCCACGTTGGCCTTTTTAAAAATTGGCCTTTGCAATTCGATCTTAATTGCTTGATTGTTCTCAACTTTTTCCGGGGGTTTCACTTGTAAATTTTCTCCTTCCAATCTCGTCAGATCGGTCTCTGCAACTGTATTCTTGATACTTTGGATCGAATCAAAGTCCATTCGAAAAGGAATTTGTATACTCATCTCATGTATCACTTCTGCTACAGACTTTAGCAAACGTCTATTTTTCACGATTCTATTTTCAATCAGTTTCTTTCTTTTGCAAATACTTCTGTCGTCCTGTGCGATACTCGTGGGATCGTATGACCTCTTAGTACCACGGAGAATACTTTGTATGCCTTGGAATATACGAAACACGTTACAAGGATAATATAGAAAGAAAAGAAATTAAATTTCCTTCAAATTTTACCTGACTGCACGTTTCTATTATTTTTCATACATCCTTCAAGAAACATTTTGTCTTTCAACGCTATCTGTTTCTCACATTTCGTAGGAAATCGTGACGTACAGAATCTCGTGCGATGCTTATTCTTTGGATCATTTTTCTCTCTCAAGCAGTTTCTCTTTTTCGTTAACCGTACGGTTTGTGTGAAACCGTTTTCAATTTCTCTTCGCATCGATCCTTTCTGCAAACAGGATTTCAGGCTTCTGTCTGAGTGGATATATAACGTTTGATTAAATGTTACTCTCGGTGCATCGAGTGCTTTTCCGTCAGGCTTGGAAATGTGATCATCATTCGTGTACGTGCCACTGGAGTTCGTTGGTATATACGGTGTCGAGTGCACTTGTTCGTCAAACTCGCTTTCCGAATCGGTGCAAGTGTCGGACAAATTGAACGAGATCGAATTTTCGTCTGACCACCGCGAGTGGCAAGTGCCTGGCTGGTAAGGGAAAATTAGAGTAATTTAGTAGACCGACAAGTTAAACGACAAGATTCGCCTTCTATAGGCATGAAGTTTCACTGCACCGAGGAATTTTGTTTTAATATTGTTCCGTCCGGAATAATATTAAAGGAACCACGTGAGGTATTCGCACGTTTCCGAAACCGAACACCTCGCGTCAGTTCTGCTACCACCTCACCCTTACCAGGTGAAGACGCGTAAAGGATGCTGTTGGTTGAAAAACTAATGTTTGACAACAGCCAATCAGCTTGTGTTCTGAGCAAACTAGAGAGAACTCATCGGATAATCCGAACAGGCAAGACCTTTTTCATAAGACCAGACATTTTCTAACATTTTATCAGTACAGATTCTGATGTACTCGTTCACATACTTTTTCATTAAAGTTCAAGTTTTTCTTGCCACTGTTGGATTTGGAATGTGTAGAACGGTTAATTGTTCTTCCCTAAACGTTCATACACCGTGGCTGATAATAGCAGTCATCCGTAATGATATTGTATGATTTATTTGATTTAATGAAATTTAATTTAAATAAAAACAGATGTATCGGGTTAAAATTTGATGCATCATGACATTAACATGATTTCTTTTACTTAACGATGGCTTTTAAGAGCTAACTTTCGCAATATATCGTACCTTGATTTTGCGTTTGGATTGTCGAAAAAATGTGCATTGAAAATCATCTTCATTGAGAGGAGTATGACTGATATCTTTCTGATTAGGCGAATAGCCGACGGTTGCAGTACCTCCAGAATTCCAAGACGAGTCGACGTACTCCATTCCACGTGACAAGTATGGACAAAAAGAACGTATATCGCTTAATTTTTGTACAGCTAATCATCGAATTTAGAGGAGAATCTTTGGAGAACGATGGCCTCCATTTGTCTGGCTGTTCCACTTTAATAATTTTGATTTTTTTTTTTAAGTTGCCATTGATGTTGGTTAATTAATGTCAAATCATGTTTTTTTTTCGATTTGAAGAAGTCGATTTGATTTTGTTTCGGTATTTTCTTACAGGGAATGAAAAATCGGAAGATCTTAACGGTCGGTAGTATAGTTTTTTATTGATCATTTACAGTTCAGTTCAAATATACGTTCAAATATAGACTCTAAGGATAGATCAACAATGGAAGAGTAACGAGTGCAGATCACAAAGACATTTTCAATCACTTAGTTAACCTTAAACCAACGGCGTACATGTCCGTGATATCTGATAAAATCTTATTCTTCTTTTGACGAGGATATTTCTTTGGGACGTTACGATTTTTATTTTTCACGTTCACTGCTTGACCAACTTTGTTTGTAGTTAGAAGAGACGGCAACGTTGGTGTCTCCTGAGTTATGGTGGACAGATGAGGAGTATTCTTCTTGTACTTTCTAATAGCGTCTCGTATCACCGTCTTAATTATCTAACGCATATAAAGAGAACATTATCCAGAATAAGATATGGCGGCAAGTGCTATAAAATTACATCTACCTTATCATTGTTTGACTTCAAAGGTTTTTCTATTTTTGGTACCAATTTTGTAGATTGTTTCTGAAAAGCCATAATCTTGGTAACCAAAGATTGTGACATCGGAGATGATTCTGCCTTACTGCTATCTGATCCAGCGAAAGTGTGCGATTTTTTCGGCATACGCGCTATATGTTTCTGATTATTGCCAATTTTTTCCTAATGTACAATCGTTTTTTTAAATAAAATCACCTGATAATCATTGTAATACGTACTTGAACGGATGTAGGGAACTTTGACTTAACGTTGGGTACCGGGCCAACCACAGGTGCACTTTTCACGGTCGATTCCTGCTTATCGATCAGCACAGCAGTTATTAAGGGCTTTGGAGGTGCACTCGTTGGTAGAGCTTGCCTTAACTTAGGCGAGTCCACTTTGTAGTAAGCGTAAAATTCTTGGTCAAGCTGTATTTCTAATTCTTCGATCAAATCTACGATCACTGGACCGATTTGATTGTGCACAGTCGATTTCTTCTTCGTTAAACAAGTCTACGATTATTTTCATTTAACGACGGATAAATATAAATTCATACACAATAGCGTCACTTTTTAGTTATATAATAATGCTTAATATATATCAATAGTTTCATGTTTTTTTTTTCTGTACTAATATCTCTATAATATCTGATAAAAGGTGGTTATCGCAAATAATTTCTAACTTTCGGATGGCATCCTGTAAGGCTCGTAAAATTAAGAAATTATTTATAATTCTTCGATTTTCTTTTGATGCCTACCATCGGGGACTTCGAAACGAGACTAACTTTCGATTCCTGATTATTTAAATTAGCTTTCTTCCCGCAAGTAGTTATTCTAGTCCCTTGAAGAGATAGAGCTGCACCTAAATATGGTTGACAACTTGGCATCCTTTGTTTGTAAGCCAACTCAAACTGTCCTGTATCAACGTTTTTGTCTTCCCGATAATCTATAACCACTGCGGAAACCCACATAGCATAAGAAAGCAAGCCTAGCGGCTCGTATAAACAAATGGAAAGTTTCAAGCACCTTTTATGGTATCCTCGAGAACTTGCCTGCACAGGCGTGTCGTAACTTTGCTCGAGTAACTCATGTCAGGATGACTATTGATTTCGATCAGCCATACGGAAAAGTCATCCATAACCATAAAATCAGCGCCATAGAGTTCGAAACTATTTTTCCGACGATCCATAGCTTCTTGACTAGCTAACAAAGAGCCAACCAGGCCTTGCTTCATTCCAGGATAGATTATATCGTCCCAGGCTTTATCGTGTCCTTGAGATCTGTTGGAGTTTCGTCAGTTGCAAATTTCGATCTGATCACGCGACTGAATCGAAGTGCATCATACTTGAGAAACTCTTTGAAGGTCGTAGCATCCCACATATTATCCGAGGGCAACGCAGCATTTCTATCGCCGCAATTCGTGTACTTGCACTGGATCGCGTGATTGCACAGATGAATCGACTCGTGGAAGTCCGTCAAACTGAATTTCTGGGAGCAGAATCGCAGGTAACTTTCCCTGCGAACAAGAGGATGCTATATTACTATCCTCTTCTTCGATGGATCGTGTTGCTCATAGGATTCGCATGTCGAATATATCGCTCGATGAATACAATAATAGGAAGCCCATTTACGCAAACTGGGTTAGATAAGATCGGTATTGCAGAAGGTGAACTCGTGACTAGTAATTTCCTATAACTTGTTTAAGAGTAATGAATTACCCAGTTATAATTTTGAATGCATATTAACAAGTTGCTTCTTTCTGCTTTGTGAACTATTTCAAACGTACATTGACGATAATTGCAATGCGTTTTCCGCACAATAATTACGCGATATAGATACTTACAAGCATGAGATAACGTGGCACGGAACAGAAATTGTTTCAAGTTATGCATACCTGTACTTACTTAACTATACATTATAGCTAACAAATTACTTGTATATCCAAAGAGTTAGGGGCTGGGCGCAGGTAATGACGAACCATTGTCTGATATCAAATTTAGTACTGTGTATGAGTAATGGCCGTTCTGTAAAAAAGGGAACAACGTGTGTTAATTAAAAGTACATTTATCCGGATCATAATGTACCGATCGATAATTTTTAAAGGCTGCAGCAATTACCAATGTATTTTTGTACGACATAGCGCGTGTCTGATTTATTCGATGGATTCATCTTCGCCATGACATCTTCCAATTTATTCAGGAGAACGATTCCTCGACCTCGGCTTTTATTTCCCGGTTTCATGATCCACACGTTCATCACACCGTCCATATCGATTTGTGGCCAGTACTTTTTCATCTTCTTCAGGATATGCTTCGACGCCAAGAAGAATTTCTGTTCACACCGTGCTAAATTAATATAGTTCCCATGACTTTACTTGTCAGCGATTCGATCGAAATCGAGTTGCTTACTTGAAATGGCACATTGTTTCGAACAAAGAGAGCGTGACCATGAACGATCTGATAGTACCAGCTGATAAACTGATCCCATTGATGCACCCAAACCCTTTCGATTTCTTGGTCGATATCCTCGTGCGACTGTGCGCTAATGTAATCGCTGCATCGTTTTATTGCGAACTCTAACGCCTTCAAGGGCACCGTGCCAGTCGGTGCTCTAACTGCGTTTTCACCTTCGTTGTTGATCTTATTAACTAACCATTTTAACAGACCTAAACATGCTGTGAATCTATACGAAATATAGATAATGAAATAAAAATCAAGATGTTAAAAAGTAGGAAGATTTGTGCGAATAATAGACATGATTCACCGAAAGTCTTCGACGAAAGCGTGCATCTGATCGCCTTGGCATAAATTATAGCAACGTGGAAAAAGTGTATTCGCCACTCCAGCCTCGTAATACCAGTGCATTTGTCTGACGTTCGAACATAAGCCCACCTAAGGCAATCGATTTTCTTACAAGCATATATTATCCTTGTACAAAATGCGTTTCACATGACTGAAAGAAATCAGGCAAGGCCACTTCAGGTACCTTCGACGTGAATCCTGCCCGACAATATCTGTTAAAGATCGTCGTTTTGTTGTCCTGTGCTGGCCAACCGGGCCATTCCGATCCCGTGTTCCAGAGAAAATCCACGGTGTGATTAGTGAGCATTCTAGAGATCAGTTGGCGTTCGCTTTGCTGATCCCTTAAATCACCGATACCAGCCAACAATACGACAGGACTTGCATCCACGTTAAAATGTTGTTCGCCTAAGAAAGTCGACTTATATAATACCAAAGGTAAAGTACAAAATTGAAAAAATTCACGAAACGACTGAGATACCATTGGTATTCTTTTTGAAGAACTTTTCGCACCATCCTCGTCTTAACATGCATTCACGAATCACTCGCGCCCTTCCATACACCATAAACGTGTGATGCGCAGCTATGGCATCTTTCACTATTTGTTTGATTCGCATAAATCGTTCGTGTAACGTCGGTGGAAGTTCTAAGCTCGACTGAATTGTTCCTGTATGACACAAACGATGTTAAAGTATATGTTGGTGAATGGAGGATAAAAAATAGTTTTCGGGTCATAACCTTGAACTATATTTGCATCTGATACAATGTCTAGCGTTGGTTTCGGGTTGTTATCTAGCGGTTCGTCCACGACAGGTTGTTCTTCATTCTTGTCCGTTTTATCCGAGCTGGTCGGCTCCAAATTCGATAGCGCCTCATCGTTTGCTTTCATGTAGCGCACTTGCAAATCTGTAGGTTCGTCTGCACTGATGCACTCCGTTGGTCTTCAATTTCGCTTCATTGCAGTAGAGTTTGTTGAAGGAAGAACGAGCCCGAAGAGGTCAACGTTATTTTATCCTGGATCAGCTTGCAAGATTCGGTAGCAATTATTAAAAGTGTCCCAAAAAGAAAAAAAAAGATAGATCTTTAACGCAATGAAAAATCGTATTAACACTCTGCACGCTCGAATTAGATCTCTTCTAGTACCTGTTGAATCTTCGACGTTCCATCAACATTCTTCTCTCCGATTCAGAGCAATCACCTTCGATTTTTCTAATTGACAATCGCCTGTTCGAATTTAAACTGTTTAGCGGAGGAATGCCCTCGATATTGTACGATCAGAGACGACATGCCTCGAACAGATGCGAGCCAGAGTCACAACGAAGAATCAACGAGACGGAAGCAAAACTCCGACTGAGCATCATCGAACAACAGACTCGAAGTATGTGTACATAATCTAGAATTCCGTAGGCGTGCGCCCTGAAACCGTTTTAAACTACCCTAACTATTCGGCGAATTGGATAAAATCGCATGACTATGTCCTCCCCGAGCTATATTCTTATGTCGCATTACAAGATCTGCGAATATTAGATCAGCTGGCTGATAAGGGTGATCATTTAGAATCTCGAAAAGTGACCAGCCCATTCAATTATTTCTGAATTATTTTATCATCAAAGATTTCCTAAAGTATAGTTTCTAATTCTGAAACATCAAATTTACCTGCAATGAAATTTTTTCTTTTTTTTTTTAATATAATAAAATTTGTTAATTTTCAGACGTTGAGTTAATAAGTTACATAATGGAAGTTCAAAGCGGATAAAAACAGTGAGGAAGGATAGGAGGGAATTGTTAGAATAGGAGGAGCGTACCAGGCACCCCTGTGGAACTTCACGACCATCGAATGCAGGTAAAGAAGCAAAAGCTATCGCGTGGGTTGCCCTAACCACTCCTGTTCCACAACCTCTGACCCACTTATGCGAATGCATCTTGGCTCGCGTGAAGAGGCGGCCTGACGAATCACTTCGACCTGCTATCGCTAATTGCCCGAGTTCGATTTCATGCTGATAATTTTCTAAAATATATTCGCCAGATCGTACTATTTTGCAATTCGGCCGACCTCTACGCGCTTTTGTTATCGGTTTTCCGTGTACGTTGATATTTGCGTGTGATAAAAGCAACATCAAAGAATTATTGCTTATGAGATAGTGAGTTTCTTTTGTAGAATCGTGACCGCGCCGTAAATATGTCAGAAATACCCATCGTTATTTTTCCATGGTTTATTTCGTGATCATAATTTTGTAATCGTAATCTTAATTTTCGTTGTCTTACTTCCTTACCATTAGATATGGTGCGATATATGTTGTGGGAAATCATAGAATATAGTTGTACGACTGCATTCGTAGAGACTAGGATACAGTTGTATGTTGCTGCAATTCTTACTGGAATATTGAAAAGAGTACGAAATACAGACGAGCTCCGAAAAAACGAATGATCCAAAGGATAAACATGTCACTGTCGGTGACAGGAAGTATTTGAAAATGGTAAGAAATGAAGTTGCTCGAGTTTCTTTACTTTTAAAACTCGTGGTTTTAATGTTGAGCATTTCACGAATTACTGGTAGTAACGTTGTGTATTTTTAAAAATGTATTAATGTTCATTATTTTAGATATTAATAATTAATAAAAGCATTATCAGGGAACGAATAATATTAGAATAAATAAGAATTGCAGTATGTCATGAAAACATATGGGTAATAACTGTTTAAAATGGCGCGCCATATTATTCATCGAAGAGTGCTGGGACTCTACCATAACGAGATATCTGTCGGTATAAAGGTCGACTTTACCAGTAGAACGACTCTATATTAACCTATACATCGTAAACGTAACAAAGTGGAATTACATTATTTTTTGCATTCTGACACGAGTCAGAAGATATAAAACGCATGTGTAGCAAGTATGGCTCACTTAATCAGGAACGTTTCTCTTCTACTATTCACAGAAGAGTGCATAGAAGAATATTTCGATGACATGAACTTTTTTCACGGTGAGTGCTGGAACTTCATTCATAAACGGCCGCAATAACTGATATAATTGATTCATAGAATTACAATAAATTTATTTTTATCCACAGTGTCTTACTTATACTCATTCTCATGGTTGTTTGCATACCATTATTCAATAGAAATAAAGATTAAAGTTTGGAACTAATACTTTTATTTCTCACATATCGTAACCTATTTTATCTTTAGTAAATTCTACGATGTAATACATGACTTTACAATTTTTTAGTATTTACACATCCAAATACAAACATAATACCTATATATATAGTTTCACACTACTATAAACAAAAGTATAAAAAAAAGTATACAAATAGTATAAGAATTTTAAATATAATTTTACTTCCTCTTTACTCTCGCATACCGTGAATTGTAATATTTCCAAATTCTATTACTTTGAACATTGTACTGAATAAATTAGATTTTCGAACAATCGAATTTTGAAATACTCGTAGTGAGCGCTCAACGATGTTCAATTTTTTTCTCGACGATAAATTCGAAGTCATTATTCCTTTCTGACGATTTAAATTACTTCTTATAAAAGTTAAAATGAATTTCCTGCGAAGAAGATACGAACCACTTCAAGTAAAACATGAAAATTTCGAACATGTTTCAGTTGGATGCTTCAAATTGGCGCTGAGCAAATTTTTAGGTCTCGGCATCATCGGTGGATCTCTTCTCGGTTAGAAAATATATTTTTATGTAATCTTTGTAATTATCATGAGTTTAAATACTGAGCTGCGTTTTTGTGCAATAGCTGCATGTATAATTAACTTTATGTATAACATTATATTGTATTATGTTTTTGTTTGTTAGTTAAGATACCACAGATTGTAAAAATTCTTAGAAGTAAAAGTGCAGAAGGCATCAATGTTTTCAGCGTGTTACTGGACTTATTTGCCATGACATCCATGGTATCCTACAGTTTTATAAGTGGTTTTCCATTCAGGTACTATAATTAAAATTATATATACCTTTTATATTTGTATACATTCATATTATAATTAATCAATGAATGATTGGATTCTAGTTCATGGGGTGATGGAGTTTTTTTAGGTATACAAACTTTAGCAATTGCAATATTAGTCATGCATTTCAGTGGTAATACAGTTCAAGCAACTGCATTCCTTGCTGCTTATCTAGCAGTGTTCTTTGCTGCTACTAGTGGCTTGACCCCGGTGAATATTCTCTGGGGTTGTCAGGCAATGAATATACCCATTGTACTTGCCAGTAAGGTAAGATCATTATATAATATATATAAATTTACTGAAAATATATCTTTGATTTCATGTTGTTTCAGTTAATGCAAGCCTACACAAATTACTCCAATGGAAATACTGGTCAGCTATCAGCAATAACAGCTTTCATGCTCCTCTTTGGATCTCTTACACGAATATTTACCTCTATCCAAGAAACAGGAGATACCACAATGATAATAATGTATATGTGCTCCTCTATATCAAATGCTATAATAGCTGCACAAATTTTGTATTATTGGAATGTAGATGTAAAAAGCAAAGATAGAACAAAGAAAAATCAATAAGTAAATTAATAAAATTTTTAATATTCTCGGAAATAATCAAATAATGAAGTTAAAAAACCATGCAACGAAATGAAATGTGTAAGTGGGTGTAAATAAATGAAATCAGCATTCTGATATCAATAGTCTGAGAAGGATACACATACTTTAATGAAGAAGGTATAAATGTATCTAAGTTAATAAACTAATATTTTAAGTACCCTAAACTTATATTTTAGTCACCAAGTATGTATTACATTCATGAATCTCTTCTAGTTGACAAGTTATAATTTTAAATTTGCTATAACTCATACTATCTTAAAAGTAGAAGATATTTAGAAATAAATATGCTATAAAAATTGTATTTGTTATTATTTCTAAAAGTTTCAAATTCGATGAAAATTTTGTAATGGAGAATCTAATCTGTTTAATAGAAATAAAGTTCTATTATTAAAAAAGTTTATGCCATCAATCATTTTAAATTGACCGCCAAACCGGAAATCATATAGTTCGCTGACACTATGTATGATATGGTTCGCTAGCTGTAGTAAGGGAAGGGGAAGAGCCATTCACGCAGGCGTCTCTGAGTTCATCGTTTCCGGCTTTTCCGTAATCGTGACTTGTGCAGTGTATGGTGAAAAATAGGGCCGCAGTTGTTTAATCGTCGATGATGATACGTAGCGGGCCGTGATATAGTTGGAAAACACATTAACAAATCGTCGGAAGATAATACGGAAGCAACGGTGAGTAATAATCCGGTTTCTTTTTTGGCCAGTCTGGCATGCCCATGAATAAATGGGTGTGGATGAGTTTTGGAAAAGAGGGCCATTTGGAGCGTCATGGCGTCATCATCCTTCGCAATCCGGCTTCCCGACGACCATCTTGTTATCGATAAATCAATATAACGCGCCTTTCTTCCTATGTAAGCGTTTTTCTTGAGCAAACGAATATTCTACAGATTTATTCTGTTACGTCGTTTATACGATTCGCCAGAGGAATATCAGCAGCTACAGGTAAATTGTTCAGGGAACCGGTTCTTGGTAATTTGCTTTGTCTGGGCGCGTTCTTGCACAGAATGCCATTCCTTTTTGGAGATACGATTTACGTTCGATGAAACCATACAAAACCGATACGTTGTTACTGCTAGCATTTGAGCAACCATTAGACGATTGAAATACCGGAATTTTCTGGCTATCACCGTGGAGAACGGTTTATGAGTTACAAACACGTGTCCTTGGCTGTTGGATGATGTTCTTTTTGCATGCCAATTTCGGGCAGTCGCTCAGAGGCAGCTATTAAAAATTTTGTCAATATTTAAATAATATCTTGGATATTAGAGAAAAAAGAGAAAGCATTACGAATTTGCCGATTTTCATAGTATTGCAGGACTAGGTTGCTTGCAGTACAGAATCAAAATGGAATCAATGGATGCGCGTCTTGTGGCGCAAGCATTGAACTACCATGGCCAACAGTTGCAGAAAGTGTGGGAAGGAGAACGCAACGAGAACGAGCTGGCCATGCTCAATCTCAAGGAACCAAACTTTGAAATCTATCAACAACGTCAAAAGACTCTAAGGTATGTGTTAGATGATTCTTCGAGTAATATTATAGATCAGATGTTTCTAAATGCATCATACATTCAAACTTGTTACTTTTTTTTTAATAGTTTTGGTGATAGAGGAAAGAGGCTAAAGCTACAGCAGTTCCTTGCAAAGAAGGCAGATGCTCTTTATGACAAATCAAATTTGGAGAAAACAGTTGAACCTATCAAGCAAGAATTAGGAGATGAAGGTACAGTTTCATTTCTTTCTACACACCCTAGTATGACTCATCATGTATTGCACAATAATGTGAAATTAATATGTTGTATGTATCGTTTCAGAATTTTATGCAACAATGCCAGGCCTTGACACTTTTGTCACCATGGAAAAATCTCAACGTATTCGAAATTTTTTGGAGGTGGTTATTCATGATTTTAATAATTTATATAAAAATAAATAATTTGATAATTAAAAACGCAGTTCTAATAAAATATTTCTTTTTAGAGTTTGGTCATTGGAGATGTTATTTACGCGCAAGTGATGGGTAAAAGTGCTGCTGGACTTCTTCTGAAGGTGCTTTGCAACTGCAGCGATTGCCCCAGAGTTGTTACTGATTTAGGAGTTAAGGTATATTAAGTTTTTTTATTGTTTATTTATATTAACCCTTAGAGTGCTATGGAGGCATATATGCGTCTGACGAAAGCTATTGGCGTGGACTAAGGACATATATTTTCTATAAGTGTCCGATATAGACTAAACATGCATATATGCGTTTGTCAGTTTTTCCGAACACATACGCAGAAGTAATACTATTACGTTTGTGTGAGATAAATATAAATGCATTCCTTAGTAACGGCAATTGGCATTTTAAACGAATGCCAATAATGTCTCGTTATAACAGTTGTCTACCTGTTTCGCGGCAGTCGCATCTAATTATCAAGAAGAAAATGTGTTGTTTGTGTGAAAAATATCAGGTCTGTAAATAATTTGTCTATAGATGGCGCTAGCTGATAATGTAGTTATCACTAAACTGCGTCATTGATGCCAAAAGTTTTTGTTGACATCTCACAAACATTTTCGACTCAGAACAATACAAGTTGCATACAACAGCATAGTTTGTAATAGCGTTGAACATGTCGAATTTTGTGCCTGGAAACTACGATTTGCGGATAGCATTGATTTTCTGTTACCATTTGAAGAAAACTGCTGCAGAATCGCATCGAATGCTTGTCAAAGCTTACGGTGAGCATGCTCTTGGTAAATCACAGTGCTTTGAGTGGTTTAAAAAATTCAAAAGTGGCATTCATTGAGGTGAGAAACGAAGAACGTATTTGGTGGGATCAGAAGGGTATGATCTATTATGAGCTGTTAAAACCTGGCGAAACCGTTAATACTGAGCGCTACCGACAACAAATGATCGATCTGAATCACGCTTTGTGTGAAAAACGACCAGAATATCAAAAAAGGCAACACAAAGTAATTTTGCTTCATGATAATGCACCATCACATACAGCAAAACCGGTCAAGGAAACGATTGAAGCGTTCAGTTGGGAAATTCTTTCGCACGCGGCTTACTCACCAGACTTGGCTCCGTCCGATTACTATTTATTTGCATCGATGGGACACGCACTTTCTGACCGGCACTTCACTTCTTACGAAAATGTACGAAAATGCTTCGATGACTGGTTTGCCTCAAAAGAGCGACAGTTTTTTTGGCGTGGCATCAACCAATTGCCAGACAAGTGGTAAGAATGTATAGCTAGTGATGGGCAATACTTGGAATAAAATATTTTTAATCATTTTCATACAATAAACGTGTATTTTCTATACAAAAATTCCGGTTTCATATTTACATACCTGGTAAGAGAATGCAGAAAATGCGATGTCGGATTACGTATTGATAATTGTTTTGAAATTTTTCACACACAACTGTATTATTAACTTGTGTTACATTTACTAAATTTAGTTTTCTAGTTTATTACCCAAATTCTAGTTTATTGTAAATTTCAATGTTTATAATAAATAATTAATATTAAAAAATAACGCTCTTGAATCATTTAATCTTGTGCAAAATAATTACTATAACTTCTTACGATTTGCGCTTTAAATAGTCAATCAACAAAGTTCAGTCTAGCGAAAAAGTACTCCGTCCACAGCGATCGTCAGCGCTGGCCGCGCGCCGTCCGTACGGACCGCATAGGCCGCGAGTATTGAGCACTCTAAGGGTTAATTAGAAAGTACTTGTATCCTCTTCAATCATGTCTAAAAATAAGTATTAAATTCATAGGCTCTAATATTGAACACGGCCACAGTGCCGGCAGTGGACAAGAAAGGTGTAACAAGAGGCTACATGGCAAATGATCTCATCTGCGTCGTAGTCAGTGAAGTTAACGTTGAAGCCGAACGAGTTGTTGCAGTTATGAACGTACCTGCCCGCGAAGGGCAAGCACCGCACCCACCTATGGGACTTATCCATTCTGACGATCTTCCAGAAGCTTATAAGTAAGTAATAAAAAATCTGGATAAGTACATTTACTCCTTGTATTTATAATAATGCTTCACTAACTCTTGTAAACTGATATGTATATCACTATAGGAAATTTTGTATACACGATATAAATGGTAAAAGTGTCTTGTGATGCATCAGTAGCACTTTTAACTCAAAATTTGTATTTGTATTATAAATCGTTCTTTGATCATTTGCTTGTTGCGATATACCTTGAGAGCACTTGTGCACTAACAGAAGGCAGGGGGAATATTTTCTGACACTGGTAGTTTCGAATTTAGGATTGATATAACAGTTTCAATCGTGGTCGAAACGTATCTCCTATTGACAGTGTAGTTATTCTATTTGTAATTTGCATAATACGCGACAGTACAGATTTGCATCTTTAGTGTTTTGTTTAATATTTTTCGTTAAAAAAGAAGGTAAGGAAAATGGTATGGTGGCCAAAAGAAGTTGAGATTTAACAGACGCACTGTGATACTAACAAAACAAGGTAAATTAGATTTGATTCCTCTTACACGTTTTTATGAATTTAGGTGCCAGACACTCTCAATAACGTAAAAAGTTGATAGTCAGTATGATGATGAATTTATAATGTGATACAAATGATTCAAACCTTGAGCATTGGTTGACATGGCTCTGTTGCGCACAATATTCTATCTACGTTTGTGATATGTTACTCTCAAAGCACCAGCCAAACAATGGCGCCAAATGACATCAATGTCTTTTGAGGTTGCATTTCCAGTATGAGATGTTGAGCCTTGGGTGGCCAGAGTGAGTGCTGCAGACGGTAGGTATAATAATGATTTACTGTTGTTTGGTCTCTTATTATAGACGAGTAATAAAATAAGTAAAAGAGCAAGCATTTAAAAAATTGATTATTTTTAATGTCCCATTAAAATATTTTTATGTATTAAAGATCCTTTTGCTCGAGTTTAATGCATATTTAAAGTGCATGATACGTCAATGTGTTGTCAATGTTTCATATGTATCACATTACCAAGTGGAGTAAAACTTTAGATTATTCAAGAAGTTAAAGCAGAGACCAAATAACTAAAATCTTAATCGCCCGAACCTTTACCTTTAAGCCTCAAAAGAATTGCGCCTTGTCATAATAATGCCTCATTTAAACTTACAGCTTAAATTGACAAATAAAAAATATAAAAAAATGATGTCATGTTTGAATTGACACCACAAAATGCAAAACAGGCGAAAGTACTACTACATATATATAAAAAAAATTTTTTTGGTCAACTTGGAAGATAAAATATACTCAGGCGTGGCTCCCAACCTATCCTAGGGCTATGCAATTTATTTTATCGCACCAAAAACTTATAAAAACCAAACCACCGTCGATTGATGATAGGCTGTGTGCTTTTATGTTGAGAAATCCTCTGATTACAAACATGATACAAAATACTAGAAATATACGTCTTAGCGGTACATGAAAGGTGAGAGACGAGTTTACATAATAATGAGGTTGTGTACCATTGTAAATTTATACGTAAGAAATAATCTGGTAATAAAGGAAACCTACCAAACTTTCTGCAATGTATCCCCGTTTCGGACCCCTGCTGCTTGTTAACGGTACAAACGTAGATTTTGATCGACTCTAATACCATGAGGTGTCTGATAATATCTTTGTTCTAATTGGAAGAAACTCTTTTTCCCTCCGGAGCATCTTTGGCATTAGTGTCGTATCGTTGAATAATTCATGTAGATCGAAAAGAAGAGGCGAATAATTACGCAGGGATGAATAAGCCGATGAAGGGTGTGCCGTACTAACACGTGCAAGGAATAGCAGCACGAAGGACATGTATATTAATATGCATGAATATATATATATATATAATATATATATAAGACGACGAGATGTCGAGAAAATTGAGGGAAAAACAATCAGGTTGAAATAAAAACCTCTACCAGGAAATGAACTCAGGATTTGTGAAGATTCGGTCATCATGATTATCAAGTCTTTAGTTTTACCGTTAACGAAGTAGCTTTGGTATCCTCTTTTTGGCAAAGGACAAAATGATTTTTGCATCTTGATAATTGGTCGTTTCTCTCTGTGGTGTAGGAAAGCAATGGACAACAAAGGACAGTCTTACGAAGCGATGTTGGAGAATAGTACTGGCTTCAACAATCCAAACAACATTAAATATCTTTGCGACTTGATGGGTCTCGGTCAAGAAAACCATTCCAATATGGTTGGTTTGAGGTAGAGTATCAATCCTTTATACTCATTTTTTAGTATAACTGATCAAATAAATGGTCTTACCATCCTTCAAAAACATCTTTTTTGTTACAGAGAAAGGTTCCCACCCAATGAATATGCATCCGAATTAAGACAAGCACAGGCTAGTAAGTGGGCATTCCGGAGCGTAGCAGAAGGTATAGATCATTTCAAGGCTGGGCGTCATACAGAAGCCTTCCAATGTCTCAATAAGGCACTTACCGTAGACCCACGAAACGTCGAAGGATTAGTAGCACGTGGAGCATTGTAAGTCACAACCTACATCTTAACACAAATGAAATATATTATTCTAAATTATGTTTATTTTACATGTTTATATCTTTGTTGTTACAGATACGCTAATAGCGGTAGTTTCAAGAAAGCGATCGATGATTTTGAAACAGCATTGAAGCTGAATCAAACTCATACGAACGCCCGCAAATACATGGCCGAGACTCTCGTTGCTCTAGGCCGAAGTTACGAAGATGAGAAGAAGTACGAAGAAGCTCAAAAGGCATATGAAAATTGCTTAGCGATTGCTCCATTCCACGAGGAAGCGAGAAATTCTATCGAATACATCAAATCTAAGACATTAACATCTTCTTTGAATCCTTTGGATACATTCAAGAGTTTCGAAACTGAAAATGATGTCGGGGAAAATAAGAAAGAGAAGAAGAAACGCAAGAAGGAGAGAAAGTCGCGCTCGAAGAAGAGACAGAGATGGAGTTCGAGTTCCAGTTCGTCATCGAGCGGTTCTTCGAGTTCTTCCAGCTCTGAGTCCAGCAGTTCTTCTTCATCTGCAAGTTCCCGATCAGCATCTCGATCACCTAATCGCAAGCGAAAGCATAAGAAGGATCATCGTGGCTCACTTTCACCTCTGAGCAAACGGATGGCTCAATACAACAACCCACCAGCTGCTACCACAGCTGCACATGACGTAATCGCCCCAGTATCTTACAGTTCAAATACTCGAGATAAGATGGACGATTACGAGATAAAAGTACGAAAATTCTTGGAACAGACGAAAGATGATTCCGATTATGAAGATAAAGTAAGAATCACATGCGTTTTTTATGAACATTTTATAATTTATTTTTTCTTTTTTATAATTTCAATGTTATCTTTCCTACACTCTTAGGTAAGGAAATTCCTGGAAGAAACAGCTAGATGGAAGAGAGAAAGGGAGAAGGAAAAGAAACATTCAGAAAGTGAGAAAATGAAGAAAAAGAAGAAGAAAGAAAAGAAAGGAAAAGATAAAGAAAAAGAGGACAAGAAAAGCAGGAAGAAGAAAAAGAAAGAAGAAAGGAAGAAACGCAAAAACAAGGACAAGCTCGAACGAGATTTAGAAGCCTTAAAAAAGTCTTCATTGCCGGATTTAGAACAATTGGAATCAAAACTGAATGCGTATTATGCAAAAGTTGAAAAAGAGACTGCCGTCTTGAAAAGGTTGGAACCTTTATGGCCAGTTCGTGATCATGTTTTCCATTTTGGTTATTTGTTTTTACGAAATTTTTGCCTATTAATTTATGAAAATAGTATGAATATTATTTTCGATGTTGCATTTAGTTTGTGTTTCCTTAGATAATTTTCCGTGATTAATTTGATTTTTTAAAGATACATGAATGGAAACGCGGGTTTTAACATCTCGTATTTTATTTATGTTTTTATATTTACTAGGTATGTAGCTCAGTATAATGACATAGCTTCCCCTCTTAGCAACGCGGAGAAGCTCGCTGAAAGTTCACGAAGGGAGGAAGAGCTGCGCAGAGAGAGAGAAAGGGAAAGAGATGAAGCTTCAAAGGCGTATCACGAACGGGAAGCTAGAATACCAATGACTGCACAGCAACGTAAAGGTAAGGGTCAGGCCTGATACAGAAAAACGGGTGCAACCTGCAGTTAATGAATATAGTCTATGCCTATTTTACTTTACATTCTTTTTACAGAGATTCAGAGGAAACCACTGACAGACATTTTTGAACAAGAGTCACAACTAATTCATCCCGAACCGAAATTACCTACTCTTGACACAGCTGCATTAAATGCGAAATGGAAAGCTGCACAAGCCGCTAGGTAAAAAGTTTTAGTAGTTTTAAAGCTACATTTTAATATGGTATATATTACATGTCGGTGTATATTTGGACATGACTATTTTTGTTTAGGCAAAAGGATGTTCTTCCACAAAAGTGGCAAGATATACCGGTAGAGAACAAAAAGATGCAGTCCAATGTAGATAGTGACGAAGACGATGATAACGAGCTCGAGGAGAAACTGCAGCGAGCAGCATTGGAAAAATCCATGAATATACGGAAGCAAATGCAGCGCGAACTCGCAGAGAAGAGAGCAGCAGCCGCTCAGCCCATGTCCGCACCGACTCCGCCGCCATTACCCAAAGAACCTCCGATGCCTAAGCAGGCGCCGGTCAAATATCCTACACCACAACCACAGAACAAATTTCAATCGTATAAGGATCCTTCTATATCTGCAACGCAAACAACACCGACAAAGTTTAGTTCTAATAACAATCTTGGTGGCAAATTCCAGCCGATTGGACAAAGTGGTAATAGCGGTGCTGGTCATCCACCAGAACCACCACGTCCGCCTCCACCAACGAAGAACCAGAATCAGGCTAAGGGTCCCAGAACAGATTCTGATAGCGAGACAGAGAGGCAACACAGACAAACCCCTAAGAAACGCGAATCTACTGGCAGGGGAGGAGCTGTAACTAAACGAATGAGTAGAGATCGTCCAGCAAAACGGTCGCGCAGCAGATCGCGCAGTGCCTCTAGTTCAGGCTCTTCGAGGTCACGTTCACCCAGAAGAAGTCGTTCAAGATCGTACTCGAATCGAAGATCTGGAAGTTACGAGAGAAAATACAGTCGATCTCCGTCGGGTACTTACAGTAGATCACGCTCTAGATCTCGTTCTCGATCTTATACCAGGAGTCGTAGTCGCAGTAGGTCTGGAGACAGGAGTTACTATCGCAAGAGACAATTCCGGCCATACAATAATCGTGGCACTTACTATAAGCCTCGTTTCCAGGGCTTCAATAATCCAAACCATCGTGGCGGTGGTAACAATTTCCAAAATCGTAATCGGTTCTATAATAATCAACACAATAATCGCTTTGGCAATAGACGTGGCGGTGGTTTTAATAATCGTGGTGGTGGACGCGGACGTGGTGGTAATCGTGGCGGTAGATTTTTCCACGGTAAGCAGGGCTTCCGCGACTTCCGAGATAGGCGAGACTTCAGAGACCGGCGTGCCGCTTCTCGCGATAGATACAGCGATCGCAGTTACTCTCCTGATCCAATGAGAAAAGTGGACGAAGCAAAGGAAAAGATCAACAAGATGCTCGAGGGCGGAGATGATGTAATGGAGCATCAGCAAGGTGGTGGAGGATCGAATGTTCCTCCTAGTAAAAGACAAGATGGACCTTTAAGCGAAGGTGAAGAGAGGGACGACGATGACTACGAGAGGTGGGGAGAGGGCGAGGGGGGCGACACAGCTAACAAGGTTGGTTAGGTCTCTTCTGTGTAGGCTTTCGCGAAAGAATAGCCCATCTTCGTGATGACGATCATGATATTCCGGATGATGATAATATGAGGAATAAATAATGGGAATGATGATGATGATGATGGTGATGATGATGATGATGATGATGATGATGATGATGATGATGGTGATGAGCCACACGTGCAAGAATCACACGACCTAGGAGCCAACTAACTCTCGTTTGTTGCTAGAATGAGGTTGGACCTGTCGACGATAACCTGGAAGGCAAGGAGTACTTCATTGAGCGCATGAAGCAGCGAAGCAAGAATGTTTTAATGCAGAGAACCCTTGCTGCTAAGGTTTGGTAGAAATCCTGTTGCCGTTGCTGCTTCTTCGATTCTTCTCCTTCATCTGTGATATAGTTACTTCTCTTCAACGTGAAACTTCGACCGGATCACGTGAGACAGACTTCTTACTCAATTCTTATGCCGATCGCTTTCGGTATATTTAAAACAGAATGTAGAGGGGATATATCTTAACGAAAAACTGATCGTGACGGTTGCGAGAAATGTACCTTTTCCTTTCAAACTTTTAACTTTTATCGAAGTTAATAGCGAATGAGTGCAGTATAGAATAGTATCGTATTATCGAGAAGAATTTGCGATCGGTGTCATTTCAATTTTTTCGTAATTGTGCACGAATATTTAGATACTAAATATTCGTGGCATATAGTATACATATATAAATGTGCGTTTCTCGTCAATTCAATAACCTGTTTATATCGTGAAGTTCATGAATATCTACAACTTGTGAGGTCTTCTCTTTTTAACCGTTCGGAAAAAAAGAAATTTTACACACCTTTCAACTTTAGTACTTAT
Source organism: Bombus affinis (assembly GCF_024516045.1). Lineage (NCBI taxonomy): Eukaryota > Metazoa > Arthropoda > Insecta > Hymenoptera > Apidae > Bombus > Bombus affinis. The sequence continues at coordinate 8,097,498 of NC_066355.1, read as the reverse complement.
TTTCCTATCATACTGAAACTTTTATTTTGTAAGTATTACGGAAGGAAAAAAATGGAAGCTTCTGCTGTGACGCGCAATTTAAAAGGGAAGTATTTTACCGTACTACTTAGTGTATGCGAGTGGCTTTTCATCATTCATTGTCATGAGAGAAATAGCAAAACACCTGTAAGAATTGGCAAAACGCATTATTCGCAACGCGAAATGAATCCATTTTCGATCTAAGATTTTTCTTCGAGTTGATTTGCAACTTTTTCGATAATTGCACCCGACGTTTCGAATTTGCTGCGTTTGATGAGAAGAAAGGCTGTTGTCATTTACGGATATCGTCGATTCTGGCCAAGTAAACTTGAGTCGCGAATCGCCAACGCGAAGAAGAGACTTTCTTAGTAAGGAATCTAGTTTTTCCCACACGTCGAAACATCCTTGGATTATACTTCATAATTACTTTATTTCGAGACACATTGTCATAGACCCTCCCTTTACTATAAAATACTTATTTTAAGGTATCATACAAAAGTAATTTACTAGTAAGACACTTATATATGTTGTATGTAAACGAGTTGCTGTACAATTCAAAGAAATCCACAAATACATAATATGGAAAATACAAATTAATGGTTTTATTCTTCAACGTTTATTTTTAGTTTATACCCGCATATGTGACTCTCCGTTGATTACCAAGCATGGTTTCACTTTCTTATCTCCCTGATGCCTCGTTTACCGAGTCCTTGTTCGCAGAATGTTGCTTTATTTATGCGATAGAAACTGGTTCTTTTATTGATAGCTGACCGATTTGGCTATCGCTATATTTCATTTGCAAACGGGTATTTAAACTTGCAGTCACCGATAGTTACTTGCATTTCTTCTTTGGCCTAGCATGAAAATGAAGCTTCTACAAGTGCATTTCGTTTTACTTGTTTCAAGTTCTTTCCTGCTTGGGTATACAGGCATGGTAACGGCAGCGATACTTTCTAGTAAGTAACTTTTTATTTAATTGCTCATTGTACAGTGTTTCGATTAACGTAACTCAATTTTACATTTCTCTTTCTTTGTCTTTAATTTTTAAGGGCCCCAGGTGGTCTTCGTCGAGGACACGTGTAGGGAAAATGAAATTTTCAGCCAATGTCAGGCAAGTCCGAATTGCGAAAAAAGTTGCGACAATATCGATATCTGGGAATCCGTGCCTTGTATCCAGACTAAAAGTTGCGTAAGTGGTTGCATTTGTGAAGACGGATACGTACGCGACAAGAATCAAGGAGTTTGCATTTTGGAAAATAGCTGTCCTAGAGTTAGGCATTGATTTCATACGAAGCCGAATTGTATCATTTGCTATCATTTAATACAAATATCTGCTATGTTCTCATATATTAAGAGATATTAAAAAAATATTATAAAACCAATTGTTACGGTAACGATTCTCTTCCCTTTCGTTCGTGTTACTCCTCTTATTTAGATAAGTAATATAAATATTTTTATTAGGTCGTGAGACGATTTGCTTTTTCCCACAATAATTAACATTCTAATGGAAACGATCTTTTATAGCGGCATAAATAAGAGATGCGTAGACGCATTTTGGTCGAAAGTGGTGGGGGAATGTGGCGGCGCGCGATATGATAGCGTTTTGAGATGGTTCAGTTCCGCGCCGTCTCACGTGCGCGACACATTTCGACAAACGTGGAATCATCGGTGTGACAAATCCTGCCATACGTACCTTTCAATTAATTTCATTTCTACATCAATCACCTATTATCATTTCTTATTATATTATTTCTTTCACGATTCATTCATATGTGACACATTTTTATTCGTCTTCCGTTTTATTAGAAAAATTTCGTTCGATATTTTTTTACGCATCTATCCTTTTCTTATTACCTCTTTTATTACGATCCGTTAGACAACGAAATACAGTGTAACAGTGCGTTCAGTGTTCTTGGATATAATCATGGATAAGAGAAGCGAACGAGTCAGCCGTTTCAAACGTAAGTTCACAACGATTTAAATTTCTCGTCGATTATCTTTTTTATTAGCAGTAGTTGACGCGAATGGTCGAAACGAGTTCCGCTCCTTATTGAAGTTCAATTACCAGCACAGCGGTGACCGTGATTATTCTCTATCGAGCAGTCCAAAAAAGAAGGCTGCGGTCACCTCGATCGAGCATCCCTCTGGGTCCACGTCCATTGTGATTTTAATAAGCCTTATGCAAATTACAAATGAAATTGTCAGCGGCAGGCCCGCGGTCCATTCTTCGTCGTTGATGGGGACAATTAGAAGAGCTTTGTCCGGCGACCACGCGTTGTCCGGCTGCTCGGCAACTTGAGTCCCAACGAGAGGACCACCCGCCAACCCCTAATGTTTGTATCCGGTGCCCAGGACGTTCGCTTCCGATCCCAGAGTGTTTCTCTGCCTGCTGACGATCGACTTCTTCGGCTCCCTACCATCAATCGACGTAGTTGTAGAACTGCTACGTTATACTTGAAAAATCATACGACGAAATTTCATTAATTAAGAAAAGGAAGAACCTGTTTTACTATTAGTCGTTCTTCGGTTCGAACAGGGATTTTAGTTATTAATCTCTTGGCATTAGCCGTCAGTGTGTTTTACGACTCTATTTATTTGAGGAGCGGAATTCGAAGCTCCGACGAAGACCTTTGTCTTGTTGCTGGCAGAACACAAGAACATCGTAGACACAGATCGTTGATTCTTGCAATCGAAGGGAGGAGGAAGAGTAAAAGCAGCAGAAGTCACGAGCCAGGACAGAAAAGCGGAAGAGTTGGCGGGAGGTGGTTGGAAATCGAACGGAATCATGGAGGCTGGAGGTCGATGGTTTGGGGTGGAGATAAGTTTTTACGGTAGGGTTACTAACTTACGGACTCGGCATTGTCGAGTTGCCGGTGACGGGAGGACAATGCGCGTTCGGGACACAATGCTTCACTCTGGAATCTGAAGGCAGTCTTGACTATCAACCTGCAACCACCCCTCACATCTGTGTCTACCAATACTTGCCCTTCTTGCACATACCACCCTTCTATTGCCAACCGCGTCTTCGCTCCGCGCGTCGTTACTTTCTCATTCTGACATCCTTGCTTCTCTTCGAGGTTCGACCAAAAAAAGAATCTCTTTGTCGTCTTCGGCTTTGGGGGTAGTAACGAATCGTTCTCAATTCGATAGTTGTTTCGCAACCTTGTACACAAGAAATGTCATTTTATTTCATCTTATCGTGTGCTACATTAAAAGAAAACAAGATTTATATGGTATACACGACTGTCTTCTTGCAGCTAACTCCAAAAGGTCAAGGTTTATGAGTTAGGCGAATCGTGTATAAAGAACGAAGAGTTTCGGAATGGATGATCTTTGTCCGAGAAGAAGGTGTACGCGTTTGCGATCGCTCGCAGTTTGGCAGTGTTGCGATCAAAGCAAAGATGAAGCGAAGGAAGAAGCACGACGTAGATGGCTGAGTGGTAAAAAGACAGGAGCGGCAAAGACGCAGAGGAAGAAAAGAGAATAGATAAAGAGGGTGGGACGATGAAGGGAGGCGGTGGAGAACAAGAGACAGACGGCCGAGCATTTCAATCGCTCTTAGGCTCTCTCTTTGGCTTTGCTTTTCCGTTCCTTTCTCGCACAAAAGCTACATTGTTTCGTCCCTACGTTCATATGGACGCGAGCTAAAATACTCCTCTTTTCTGCCGGCAGCGCGGATACACCGAAAAGCAGGCCGCAGACAGACACACCGTACGTGACACACGTATGCCAAAAGCAACAGCAACGTCGCTACCATCGTCAGCATCGTTCGCTGGCATACAATCCTTTCTCGTACATTCAATGCTCGTCGCCCACTCGGTATCCTTTTGTCGCTGTTTATAGCTCTATAGGCCCGGTATTCCATCGTCCCGGTACTCGCAGAGTACTTTTCGAGCTTAATTCTGTATCGTCTAACTGGACCGTGGAAAGAATCGTCTGTTGGTCAGGAAACCGTGCATTCCGCGAATTCGTCGGGCTTTTCGTGTTTTTTTCTATGCTGGCCGGATTAACGGAGGATTCGTATCAAACGCCGATGCAGGGAGACTTTCACGCTGCGTGCGATATCTTTGACGAGCTCGAAAGTACCGCTGATAATTAAGATCGATCAGAAAGTAAAAGTACATGAACGTGAATTTTTCTGCATCCGTTGAAGCATCGTTGGAATGTCTGAATTATCCGAATATCTGAATACGAGGTATTCTTTCTTCTTAAGAAGTAAGTGCATTGACTCGAGCAATTCCAGGAGAAACGTAATGGTGTAATCGTTCTCCTTAAGACGAAAGTGAGACTATTCGAAATGTATTGTTTCTTCCGTGTCTACTCGAATTGAAGACAACGTCTGACCATGACGTCTGGATCCTCCTTAAAGTAGCCGAAGCCTGTCTTTCGTTATCGATCTTCCATAGGAGGGGCAATAGGTGTGTCTGACCATGAACGTTCACACTCCCTGAAAGTTAGCCGCTCGTCGGCATTAACATGAATTATTTCCGACGTATAAGCTTAATCGAAGTTTCACATAAGGAAGAATAGTATCCGTCTCGACCACTTGTGGCTTTCTCGAAAATCCCCTTAACCATACTAACCCAGATTAGTTTCATCCTACTTTTGCGTACGTGCTTGGATGGTGAAACCGCTGCAGAGAGATAAAAGCTTTTAAGGCTGTCTATTATACGATATATTAATTGGAAATCGTTGAATGCAGCGTTCCCGTGTCGAACTGCCAGTCACGTTTAGCCTGCGTAAAAAGATTTTTTTCCTGGCGACGGTCATCGTTTCCGAAAGATCGTAGGTACGTCGCCGAGCTTAGAACGCTTTGGAGGCGGATACAGCAAGAGTGTCCTGCACTCTATTGATAAACTCTCTTTCAATAGACGCGGATGCTGGCCCCGCTGTTGAGTATCGATAATATTGAAACCCTGAATGCCGCTCCGTTGAATGTCACAATGCGCTCCAGTGATTAATAGACTTCCGCGACTTTTATCGAAATAAGATGTTGCTTTCTGACGCGTTGTCGACGCGATCGAGAAAGCGCACGCTGCACCTCGGTCACTGGCTGCATTTCCAACCTTTCTAAGCATTTCGCAGTATCTCGCCAAGCGCGCAATTTTTGTTTACCTCGTATTTGTTCCTCTATTTGATTAACAAATTCTAGAGTAAAAGATAATGCTTATTAACGATAGTTGTTGCTGCAATTTCCATCAGAAATTCATTTATTCTAAATGATGTTTCTGTAGAAGTGGTCACCACTTCTAAGAAAACTCTACATCTGGTCTTTTTAGTTTTCTCAAGCACTGAAGCCATCGACAGCGTATAGACAATGGGACGAAGGCAGACCATAGACAGTAGACAGGCGACGACGGCTTCGGGGCTTTCAGTTATAGAGTAACACTGCTAGCGTGCGAATCTGAACCAGCTCAAATTATATCCCTACTTGTACTTACACTTCTGTATTAAAATATATTTCCCACTTTACAATTTATCCACGCGTTCCTCCGTTTATACATCTAATAATCTTAACAGTTTCTTTTCCCGTCTTCGTCTCTCTGACGATTCTGACGATTGCGTCGGTAGCAGTACCCGTTGGTAAATAATTAAAGCGACTCAACCACGTCCATAACGGTAGCGTACAAGTAGAAAAGTATTACGCAGAGTTCCTCGCGATGTCATAGATGTTTCCTTGAATCCACGACAAAATCATAAGAATCACCGCGGAAGCTTTATCTCGTTTTAACGAGTAGAATAAAGCCGTTAGGAACTGGGCCTTTCCTAGCAGCATGCTGCCATCCAGTATAATAATACCGGCTGAATGCGAGCGTGTATGCATGCGTTGGCATATAGATGCAAGAGAACCACGAGGCTGGCCAGTGCTCTCCTTTGTCATTCGACGAAAGGCTTTGTACCGATTATCTGCATACGCTGCCGCGGGTACGGCTTTTCAGTCTTCTCTCCTCTCCTCTGCTCTCCCAGCTTCACGTCATTTCGTCGTGATTCCACGGGCCAGCTATACGGGACACCTTGTATACGCAACAAGGCTCGCTCTTTGAATACTCGTAATAGTTCAACGAAATCCGGCATGCTTGACTTAGCTATTGGAACTCGACCGTGGCCTGGCAATGATGTAATCCATCGATTCGTTTTACCAAATCGTAACCGCGATCGTGATATCACGAGTTGTTACGAGAGTTTAGTGGAAACGAAACAACGCTGCGATATTATCATTTTCGATGGCCGTTCGCCAAGTTGCTGGAATTTTGTCCTATTTGGTCGATTTGGCGCGATAGGCGAATGAATTAATTAATAAATCGCGGTAGTCGATCGGAGGAAGAAGGTATTTCCAATATCCGTCTCGAGGCAGAAACTTTTATCGGTCTTTCCCTGCAAGGTTTTCTACCCGCAATACTCCTCCGGTACCCTCCTTTTTTGCTTTCCCGTTTTCGCTATCTTTTCCTTTCCTTTTTAACTCCTTCTCCCGCTTCTGCTCCCCCCTGCCCCTTGTCCTCCTTCTTCCCGTGACTACATTCTTTTCAGTATTCACTGTGCAGTTTCTTGTACCGATACTTCCTTCTTTCATCGACGCGTCATTCAAGCTTTTGATGCCGCGGCGACAAAGCTCTTTACTTCTTTCCGCGAACGAATGAAAGCACGGAACGATGGCGATGTATACCTGTATGTATATACAGATGTATATATACGTATATACGACTCTCTCCCGTGCTCTTCCGGACGCTTTCTCTCTCGTTCTCTCTCGGCCCGCGGTTCCACCTATAGACAGATGAAAATGTACTCGTGCCCGTACATTTCTCCGCGAGCAAAGAACACAAGCGCAGCGTCGAACTTTCGAGCTCCGCTCGTACAGTAGCATCCGCGATACAGCCGAGTCGTAAAATCGATCAAGTATCGAAGTTTATACGTTGCAGCGTCTCGATGAAAAAATCTCGGTTAGGATCATGTAGCTGGGCTGCGAAAGAAAAGAAAGAAGAAAAAGAAGGTTGACTCGACTCTTATCGAAATCAGTAAATCGTCGAACGTAGCTCGCCCCCGAACGACCTTTCGTTGACTTCGCCCGATCCCTAACTGTGTATCGCGAGACGTATTATTCCAGCGTAGGTAGCCGCCTAGGGACACACAAGAATTTAGGAGAGAGTATTCGCCGACAGCCTGAATAGCTTAATTGGGAAATTAATAGTAATAAGAATAATTAGGAAAGCAATTCGACCGACGGAGTATTTTTCTCCCTACGCTAGGAATTTTTACTTTTGTGATAATACTTAGTGGTTTCGTTAACGAACCTTGCACCTTTTGCAAACTCCTCGACATTGGCCTGTCCACGTGATTAAACAATACCAGTCGGTTAAATTCCACCTCCTTTCGCTGCTAATTAATTCCCATGGAAATAACGAGGTCAGAATTACTGCTACCAAAAAAAAAAAAAAAAAAAAAGGAATGAAAGACGCGTTTCTTCGTCAAATAGCAATCGAATAACGCAAAATAATAGTTCGAGTCTCATTAAATGGCTATAACTGCAACCTTTCTACACATTTTCGAGAATTTGCTTACCAAATCGTGGAATCGACGTGTTGGTGATCGAACGGTGGAAACAATCATTCGGTTTACGTCTGATTGATATGCGAACCGTTTGCTTGTATTCGGTAAACGATGACGTAATGCCGTTAACGCGTTATCAGCCGTCGTATTAACGGCGCTGCACACGGTCACAGCGGCGTTAAAACAATGCCAAACAGACCCGTTAACTCCGAACACACGAGTACGCCGATCCTTAATGGATCAAGGTGCTTAATTCACGAGTATCGACACAGGCGTCGCGATAGAGCCGATAGTTATAATGCCATGCGATACACAAGGGGTGGCGTACGATGTGTTCGCCAAACGACGAAGACGAAACGCGGTTCTCTGCCGCTTGGTTCGACGCAGAGGAAGAAAGAGAGAGTGTGCGCGAAGAGCGAGCGGGCCAGTATGCAGGAGAATATACGGGAAGTCCCTGTCCACGAGCAACTCGCTCAATTCGCTCGCTCGCTCGCTCGTCCGCCAGCAGCGTCATCGTAAGACCTCTTTGTTCTCCGGCAATTTCAGCGGCATTGTCACCGTCAACAATGTCCACTTGACATTCTCCTTCTCGCTCCAGCGCATTGTTAACCCATCCTCCGCGCGATCTCTCTTTCGATCATAAAGCTCGCAGCAGCCGGCCAGCATGCGTTGCGATTTCTGCACGTGGACACGCCTTAAGGGTCTTCTTGCCCCGCGGACGATCGTGCTCGATTTTTTACCTCCGAATTGGGTTACCTTGACTTTCCACCGCTTTGCTACTTTTCGTAGAACACTGAATACGTGTTTCGTTTTGTTCTACCAGTCGTTCAGAAGTCACGCTGATCAATTGTAAAAATTTACAAGCCGAGAAAAGTCATTTTTTCTGTTAATATATTTTCCTCGATCGCTGCTTCTTCTTCGCATTTTGATTTACCTTCGAAATAGATCGCGAACGTTTACGTAAGTTCATACTTTCATCGAAATGATAAAACAGATGTAACCTAAATAGAAATTTGCTGCATCTACTAAACGTTATATCGTGCTCCCTTTATTGTGGATATTTTATATATTTCTTCGTATTACCTGCATTTTGTACAATTTTCCTATCTTTAAATTTCCCATCAATGTATGAACATTCGCAATCTAGTAACGAGGCCTGAAGAAATTCTCTAAATTATACGGTTCTTTCCTGATATCCTTGACTCGTGCAACGAATATCTAGCAACACCTATAATTCTAACGCGTACAATTCTAAATTCGATAAAATAATAAGATCGTTCCTTACTTCGTTTCTGCATTCCGCTAACGTTGCGTTTATACAAACTCTACTCTATCATTTTACTACTTTATCCTTAATGGTTTAAGCAAAGATTTTTACGTTTATCATTTTTCTAGATAACAAACTTCGAAATCGAAACGTCGTTCGCGTCAGATCAGTTATAGCTCTTCGAATTTCGTGCAGACCTCGACCTTTCGTCTTTTTCTCCGCTTCACTTTCCTCCCGTCTTCGCGTCTTACTCCTCAGCATTGGCGGCCAGCTAGCGAGACAAAACTTGGAAGGCTTAATGGCCAGCGACCGAGGAGACGTTGAAGGGATGATAGAGGTTTTCGGTTGAGGAAAGTACTCGAGAATATTTATAGAGATTCATTGGAACGCGGATGAAATTATTTTATTTCATTAATAGCTTAAAATAAGGAAACATTTATGTTTTACTATAATATATATATCTTCGTTTCTCTGTATACCCATCTGTCTATTGTGCACATTGTTACGCGATGGCATCCTCCTTCCTCGTATTGTTTCGGTGCATTGTTCGACGGTGGCTCGCTCGTTCGTCCTCCTCGGCCGACGGCGACTCATTGTTTCCTCGTTGTTGCGCGTCCGTCCGTCTTTTCGTTCTCCTTCCTTGAACATTGTGAACTTTAGGCGCCGACTTCCGAGCCGCTTTCTTACTTTGGGGAATTAAGTGGTTTCCCGATGTCCGCCAAGTCGTTGGCTAATACCACTGTTTCCCAATCGTCCTACAACTCGTCTTCCAATCGAGTTCTTTGCCTTTCTTTATCCGCCAAATTGGCTGCCGCCCTTGAACGACCCAAGATTACATTTGAATCTCGATTAGTTAGCGACTTTGGATGTTTAAGGACGTGGAAAGATCGAGAAACTGAAAGTAGAACCTCGTTGCTCGCCATTTGAATCTCGAATCACAAGTTGGCGAATAACCTAAATCGCGAAACGTCAAAGAATCGAAAATAAAATCCTATCGTCCGCCTTTCGAATGTCGACTTGTTTACGAATATTCAAGTCGAAAGAGAAGCAGAAAAACAGAGGCAAAATCCGATCGTTGGTCGGGGTGTTCGAGCCTGCAGACCATCCGAACGGGTTTCACCGTGAATACTCAGGGCATTTAAGTGTGGAGTTCATTCGAAGGCGCGTACACACTGGCAGAACAGCGTGCGTGTGTATATTTCGTGAGAGTAGTGGCGCTTTACTTATGGAACGCATTGTTCTATTGTGCACGGGAGATGAGCGCATTACTGTCCCTTGTCCCCCTTTTCGAGCAACCCCGGGACAATATCGTGCCGTCGTTAATCAGGCATCGTTCCTGGACGAGCCACATAGTAATTCGCGGAGGTTTATGCTCGCGGAGCGCGCATTTAGATTCACAACCCGCTATAGCTGTGATACTAGCTTAGACGTGATACTGGAAACTCGATAACGTTAGTTATAGACTTGGATTTAACGGTCCGGATGACGTTCCGGATCTTCGCTGTTCAGAATCTCGTTCTACCGACATGCCGATACCTTTTCACCGATTCTTCATCTTTATCGGTATAAAAATGCCTAAATTATGTGTACGAAATTCTGACGATCGTTCTGAATTTTCTTACGCACCGCTCCAAACAATTGGAGCATCGTTTTCCGTGTTAGTTTGATTTTTATAATCACGCCTTGTGTCTCTACGTTTAATCATTTTTTTTTGTCTTTGCAAGCCTATTAATCGCGGTTATTTTTCTTATACGAAAGAAAATCATTTTCGATAAGATAGAGAATAGCCACGTAAGGAAGAAGAGAGAATCGAAAGGAAAAAACGTTCAGCATGGAAAATCACCACCTATCGACGATTTTATATTGACGAATTTTTCTTTCCGCGTAATAATCGGAGGAATAGAAACGTGAGTTATGAATCGGTACAGACGTAATGGTGATGGCAGCGGAATAAGGAGGAAGAAGAAGAAGCAGAAGGACAAGGGTGCTCGTGCGTGTAAAACACGTATACGTGTATTCGCGAGCAGCAAGGAGTAGGAGATAAAGTGTTCGCGACGAATCTACGGAATGGGGTGGAAGCACAATGCTCCAACAATGACGCTATTGTGGAAACGAATAACACATAGTCCTGCGCTTTACCCTGCGTTTCGTCGTGAGTAAGCTGCATAGCTGAATCAAATGAATACGAGAGTGCCATCGCTAAGACACGCTCGCAGGCGTCTACGCTGCAAGAAAAATTTACAATCGAATCGAAACTCGAAGGTGATCAAATTCTACACAAGTGCAAGTTTATATTATGCATCGTGCTTGGAATTGTCCGTATATCGAATTCTACGTGATCAAAACAAGAGATCCATCTTAACATTTACGAGACTGCTTGCCATATCTTTGCAAGTTTGAACGATAGCAAACAGAGGATGTCGGCGCGTTGCTCCATATACGAGCGAGAATATTCGGAACACGCGAGGAAACTTACACAGGATAGTGGGTCGTGTAAGCCAGTAGTTCCGGTCGCTTATGCGTCAGACAGCGTCGCACGCTCCACGCTGCTTTCAGGAAATAACGGATATGAATGCTGCACAGAGTCCTCCGTAGAACTTTGAGCGCTTTTATTCGAGGGCATTACGTTCCTTGACACGAATCTTTCCGACGTATGCTTACAGCTTTCTTCCTATTCGCTGATAATGCAAGATTCTAATCAGCAGAATAGACACTGCCAGACGTTTTCATTTGAACGAGAAACCATTGCGAAAGTTCCAGGTTGTCTCTTTATTACCTCGATACGGATAATTCCTTGCGTTACGTTAAAGATCGTTATTTTAATATTAATATTTACGAAAGGTCTGGATTGTTCCAATACACGCAAGTTCTTCTTGCGACTATCGATAATAACTATCACGTAGATGTTAACACGATAAACAAGTATTAGCTCGATCTAAATTATCTATTTATCGCGACGATTAAATAACAAAAAAATTTTCTATACAGCTCACAAAAGATTCCAATTAATAAGACACGAGCGGAATGCCTGGAACCGCCTGACAGACGACTATGTATATTAGTGAGTTTCGAAACTTTGGAAAAGGAGGTTGCAAAAAATAATGATGCTAATAAGATGGCGGATACAATGGAGTCAGAGTGCACACGTAAGTAAAGTAGTATCATCGGAATGGCTCGAAGGGGTAGAAGGTCGACGAAGAGGTCCAGCGGAGGGCAATACCGTGGACGGGGTAGGTACGTAGGCAGATTTAATTAGCATGGACCAACGGAGGCCCTCGGGGGTTGCCGGGGGTGCGGACGAGGGCAGTTCGAGCGTTAAAGTTAAATGACGGTTGGCGGTTGCTTATTCTTCCCGGCAACTGATGCTTGATAATCTGCGAAATCTCCCCGCCGGCTCTCAATTCTGCTCGATAGTTGGCTGCCTGTGCAGGCCAATTCTCTCAATGGAACAACTCAGCCACGGACTGACTGGCTTAATTGTAGTTGCTACGTCTCCTCTACCCCGATTTCGTTTTTTTTTTTTTTCATTTCTCCCTCTATCCCACGTTAGGAGTCGTTTCCTTCGTCCCGACATACGTTTCAGAAAATATTCTTGTCCAGGATGATGGCTCGAAATCCGTATAAAATATTCATCGTAGCTCGAATAAAGGAAAAATATTAAACCGTAAATGATGAGATGGAATCTGTCATATCTTAGCGATCTTTATTTTTGTAGCGATTTTAAACGAAACACGCGATATATTATCTTTTTTATCTTTTAGATTATCCGTAAGCTGGACACATTGTGCGTTCGTTCACGTGGCATAATAATCGCTATCGTGATCAGTTACGCGTTAATATCTAAAATAGCAACGGGTTTCTTATAATTTATTAAATAAATTTTAGTTATATATACATACGTATATTCGATGACTAATTCGGCTGACTGTGAATCATGACCAAGAGCGGTATGATTTTTACGCAGGGAACTTTCTGTTTGTGTTTAGAATTTATTCAGCGAGCGTACATTTCGCGGAACGTTCCGTGGAAAGGATCGTCATGCAATCGTGCGAGATCCGGCATTAACCTATTCCGCTTTGTCGCGTGCGTGTAGCACCCTACTCCCTCCAGGGGATCTTCCATCCCTCTTCGCTCTTTTTCGCCGTCCGACACCCATCCCAGTGCCAGGATTCCCCGCGCCTCGCCTTTCCTCCGCAATTTTTCCGCCACATTTGCCTTTGTCTCGCGACAACAATGCATCGCCTCTACTGCGATGACATAAAAATATGTGCACCGATGTCTCCCTTTCTCTTCGCTCCGCCTTTCTCTCCGTCTGTTACTTTTCCGCTTGTCTCTTCTACCATCTCCAGCCCATCCACCCTCGGTGCTCTTCTTTCATCCTCGTAATAGACGAACGTCTGTCGGTATCGCGGAGGCGGCCTCCACGCGCGAATTAATTCGGCTTGTCAGAAGACGAATACCGCGCGTTCTCGCGATCGGTGATTTCCTTCCCGTGATTTTTGCCGCCTGGAAAAACACAGCTACCGATATAGAACACGGTGGACTCTCTTCGCGCATCCAGATCAGCCATACTGTTGTTCGAATCAGTTCCTCGTTTCTTGATTTTTCTCCTCGTTGGGAAAATTTCCTTCTCGCTCCTTTGTCGTTATATCGCGCACTAATGTTGCCTCGTAATACATATATAAGTTCGAATATTATGAACGAGCTTGAAGATTGAATTCAAAGATGTTGAAGTTCGGGCGACTGAAATAACCCTGCTTCGCTATGTCCTGCTGGCTCAAACGACTCTACCTTACCCAAATAATTCCTTCTTCGTGTCTGTTCCGACAACGGCGTCCAAGTACAAAGGTCCAATCGACGTGAAAACGTCGGCATCCGATAAACAATGGCGGAAGAACCGCGGCGAACGATTATCGCCGCGGACACCTGTGCCCTGCGCGCCAACTCTTAGACCTTGCGGTGATATGAAAAGAAAAGGCCGCGGCTGCGGAGAATATTGTTCTCGACGGCGATGCCGGGCGTCGTCGCCGGAATTTTCGCCGTCGAATGCTCGAACAATGAGCATGCAAATGATCGGCCGAAGATCGATATCGGTCCCTGGCTGCGATCAGAATTTTCCCGCGACTGGTTCCGGGGGCAGCTCTGCCCTTTCGCCCATCCCCCTCTCGACCCCCTTGCCCCCGCGCGAGACAAAAGGGGGCCGGCGCCGGTTGACAATGGCCCGATGGCATTACGTATGCAGGCACAGGGCTCCGCTCTTTTCGAATTCGTTGCATTCTGCCTCTGCCTTTCCGCAGCCGCCCCCTCCAACCCCTTTCCATCTTTTTCCTCCTACGTTTGCCCTCCGAACCTCTCTTCTCCTAGCTGTACAAGCTCGTTCCGTTCCGTTCTTCTGCTCTTCGTTCTCCTCCGATCCGCACGCCCATCCTCGCGGTTCCATTCTGCAAATTGCAATCGCCAATCTGCCGGCCCTTTGTCTCGTTGCTCTTTTTCCCGCAGCCCTTCAACCACCGGCGAAGCTTCTGGAAAGCGTTAATTGAAGGGGTGCGACCAGAGTGTGCGGTGCATTCTTTTTTAAGCTTCTCCCACTGCTTTTCGATGTCCCTTTAATTGTATCACCGATCGACGAACACACGGAATTCTAGGAACACGCGGTATTCAGGTAGACGTTGATCCTCCATGGTATGATGCTTGTTCTGCGTCGGTTCTTACGACGGATGTGGTACACAAAGTGTTGCACAAGGAACGACTGTATCAGTATGCGTGGTAGATTATTCTGAATCGCACTAGACTCGTGGCAAGGGTGAGCAGCAGACTGCTTGCGACACTCAGCCTGATTCTACATTTCAAATCGTTAACCTCAGTTCAGTGGTTCAGTCTGTGTTCACAATGCCTCTTCAATTTTCAAATGTAGAATACGCTGATTTCTAGAATAGGCTGGCAAGAACCGTTAAAACATCGCATGAATAGAGAAAAGCTATGATTTTGAACACTTCCTTTGGCATATACCTATAAGTTAAAAGAAAGAAAGATACGCGTACTAGCTCTCTTCAAGTAAATCAAAAACTCACGCGCCAATAACCACGATGTATATGACCTTTCTTTATTCAGAATGGCCCACCAGATATACTGGCAAAGTTAAGTCGGTATTCTGCTGGAACACGCGATGTAACAAACAATCGGGAGCAGTTTTGTTGAGGTGGGAAGGAAATGACAGAGATCGTGGAAGGAAACGAGGAATCAGAAAACGAAAGAGAGAGCGGTAGAGGGAAACAAGCTGCGCGAAGGTAGTGTGAAGAGAGCATCGACTGCATAGAATCTAAACTGTACAATGGTTGGTAATATCGAATGGGAGAGAGTTACCGTGCACCGGTGTCGGACTATTCAATGCAATAATTATAAATTGGTGTCTTTCAACTGGGCGGCAAATCGACACGTAACGAAGCCACTGTAACTACATCCACGACAACTTTGCGCCGCTTTTGATTCTGTCGCACCGTGCGCGCCTCATCTACCTTGCCTCCCCCCCTTTTTCCCCTTTTAAACATGCGATGGAAACCACACGTGAAATCGCGAAAATACACGGAACCGCGTCGTCTATTGGATTTATAAATATCCAACTGGTACAAGCCAGCCTCGATTCGAGTGCGACGAAAATTACGTTTAATATCGATTCTTCGCTATCTGATGAGCTCGACTAGATCCGATTGAATCGAAAGGAAATGAACGACGTTGATCGATGTATCAGCATCACTGCCGATAAACATAGACAATCTGGAAATGTGTCATCTAGATCCTGATCGTCCCTTTTCTAAAGATACATTAATACGGTTTTAAAAATATATCGTTCTGAAAGTATCAGTTCGATCGACCTGTGCCTTGATGATACTTGCACGCGTGCAGGCGATTACGTAATTAGGGCGGAATACGTGGTTTATGCTTCCAAGATCATCCAGCTCATCCTTTTAGCTAAGACAACGATAATGCAGTATTAAGAATATATCGTTGGAAAATACCATCCTAATCGATCTGCGCCTTGATGATACCTACACACGTCCAGACAGTTACGTAATTAGGGCGAAATACATGACTCATCGTTACATAGTTCATGCATCCAAAGGTTCGCCCTAACATGGCACAGGTACGGAACCACGAAGCATGGCCCCGAGGCGGTTACGAACTTAATGAAGCTGTTTTCCGTTTAATTAGAATCCCACCGTGATCCTTCCATTCTTAGACGGGTCTCGCGGTTAATCCTTGCTCCCGCGATATTAAGACGGCAGCCTCGCTCCTTACAAAGCGGGCCGCGTGCACAATATCGCGAGCCACATTTACCGAGCCTTTATGCACTCTGGAAGTTCGCGCAGCAAGTGTGCACGTACACGCGTACCTCGTATACATTATTTGCAGATGCCGCGCCTGCGATTTTTATTGCATCGGAATTTGCTGCAATCCCTCTTGCTGAAATTTGCGCGATGCTGCATCGCGATTCTTATTCACCATCCTGGAGATTTCTATTTTGTGCGTTTGACACACTTTCTTATCCCTTACGCTCGCGTCTTACGCGAGAATCCTTTCTGTCGACGATCGCTTTTATCCGTTCAGGCTGCAGCGTATTAATTTTTAATATACTCTTTGATCACGATCATCGTGATATTTAAGATACTATTATACATAATAAGTCTGCATTTCAGCGATTCGAATTCAAACAACTTGAAATCATCTTATCGATGTGTTGTTTATATAATTATTTGCTAGCATATAGCAGTCCAGGCAATGAATTTTATGCGAAATTTAAAGATATAGAATACACATAATAACGAAAAATACACCTATAAAATATTCTACAATTTTTTGTTTAACCCCCGTTACTTCGGTTGCGCTTGTGAAAATATGAATTATTGCATAAATATTCGCAAGCAACATGATTAATCCGAATGAGAGATTTATATTTAAATCGGTACCATACACATTATCTAAACATATGTGACAAATCGAATTCATGTCGTACTCGATGAACACGTTAACCAACCGATTAAGTAGGATAATCGTAGAGGACGATGTAGTGTCCTGCAAAGCTCAGGAAGACGGTGTCGATTCTAAGCTGGAGACGGCATGGACGGTGCTTGGCCGTCGTCGTCGGCAGCCATGCCGTGGGGCCGGCGCTCTTTTATTTCGAAAACAATGGAAGGGCGCTTTGTTTCAGGCATTGTCAGGCGGACAGTAACGCGCGCACAAAAGTTATAATGAAACGCTATTTATTTAAATGTATAGGTGCCACGGTGCCACCAGCGAGCCCCCTCGGCTTTCCTCCACCATCGCGGTTCACAAACCCGCCTCTTTGTGTACGTGCACGAGCACCAACACCGTCTCGGTCACCAAGCGAGCCGTTCTTATTCCGTATTCTTTTATCCCGCTATCACATTTACGGTGCCATTCTTCCCGCGGCAATTGTCTTCTTAAGGCGATATAAGAAGCGGCGCGTGCGCTGACCGAGGCGCGTTTTCCTCCTCGTTGATTAAAAATCGTGAATCGATGTCTAGAGAACCGAGACAACCCTGTTCGGGTTTCAACCGCTTCTATATATTCGATTCTTTAGGTCTGCGGTTAATTGTTTATTCGACGATTGCAACGTGAAAGTCATGGCCGAAGACACATGTTCTGAAGACAGCGTTCTAAAGTATATGGACACTTGATCATTTATAATTCAGTTATAAAATTACAAATAGGAGCACCGATAATGATTTTATCCTCTGAATATACTTATCCTCAGAACTGTCGTAAAGCATTATGGCATGATCTATTTTACGATTATTCGTTATCCTGCTGCTAAAGTACGGAGGATGTTGATAGACATACTTTTAATTATCGTTAGCTTCCTATTAATTCACATATTGCTCTGACATTTACGTACTGTTATTGCAAATCGAGCAAGGTGTTCGCATACTCAAGTGCTGATATTTTGAGACCAGAGAAGCGCTGCTTGAGAAAGCAGTGCCGATAACAATTGCCTTTATTGATGATCCAATGAAGAAGGTAACTCGATATCTCGTTGGGGGACGCCTATTTCATTGAAGCAAATAGAATGATGATTTTATGATGGTCGAGGCTACGTGCGTTACCATCTCCTCGATTCATAGAATCGTGGAAGATTTTTCGGAACGGCTCTATAGAACTAGGATTCGGATAATTTGTCTAATTGCTCTGGATTACCGACGGCTAAATGAAGATCCAAGCACAATGGCAGAATTAACTGAGACAGAGGAATGCAAAGTTACGTTTAAGTGGGAACAACTGTAACAATTAGATGCATATCCGGAGATCTTTGGGAGTGAATGCAATTAGATACCGCTGGACAAACGGCCGTATTATAAATTGCATCTCATTCGGAGAAGAAGACAACGGTTCAGGCTTAATAATCGTTTCCTGCGGTTCGCCGACGCCTGCGCAGAAATAATCACTAATTCGTGCCATAATGAAATAATGGTTTGCCATTTGAACGGCGCGTCTGTGCTCAAGTGCGAATCAATCGTTCGTCAGATTTTCTTCCCGGTTTGTTACTCGACGATTTTGCCAAACGGAATACTTGAAATTACGATGTAACTCTATGCTAAATTTTATCATCTGTGTTACACAGGGTATAAAGGTTATTCGTTTAATCGGAGTCGTTTTTCTTACGAGCTGTTCAATTTGCCTACATTGAAAATGTTGCTCACCGAAGTCTCCACTACAAATAAATTACCGCGACTTAATTCTTGATAGTGGCAGACTGATGGAACACGTTGCGTCTACTTATATAAGATCCTATTTAAGAGACAATTCATGAATTTTCCGTATTTTTTCGACGAAGAAGGTTCTTTCATCGCGCGTGCAATTTATCGCGGAGCTTCGGAGCTGCTCGAAATTACGTCCACGGAATTTCGCGACAATGGCCATGGAAGTCTCATCACATTCTAGCTGTCGACTGCGATGCATATGAGCTAACGTGCATGCCCGGCTGTTCCTCGTTTCTTTCTTCCCTCGTAATAGAAAGGGAGCGCGTCTCTTTCTTCCTCTTGGCTCCTTCTCGATTTGAGAAAAAGAGTCGCACGACACCTGCGATCTGGCCTATCTTTCACGAATATGCTTCGCGGCGGAGGAAGAAAGGGACAGTTCCTTTCAAACGTGTCGAATGAATCGACAATGATGATATCGAGGGATTGGGTGTAACAATGCCCCGCGCCGTATGGTTCGAGTTCATTTTAGGGTGAAGGAAGGTAGGACCCTTGGTCTTGAAAGGTCGAACCTCGAGCACGTGTTAAATATTCGAGGGGATTTTCGATTCTCGCGAATCTATCGCTCTTCGATACTATGAAAAGTGACGAAGCAGCCGAACTTTATTGTTGGATGCTTTAGTCATTTGGAAAAACATCTAGGGTGGAGTAGAAATTTTATATGTATTGGTAATGGTCACTGGTATCCAAAAAATTTTTCAATAACACGGATAATGTTTGCTAGTGATGAAAAATAATGTGCGTTACCAATATTCGTTATGTGTAACGAAAAAATATTCTCGTCGCTGATAATGATTATTCGTAACCAAAGAACGTTTTCATTATCAATAATGGTTATTCATAACCGAAGTAAGTATCATCGTTAATAATTGTTACCGATAATCAAAGAAATTTTGATCGTTTAAACACTCAAGAATTAATATTTTCTAATCATTTAATGTTTAGAAAAATCACTTGAAGACTCGGTAATCACTGCCATTCCAATAAAAATGAGCTATTTTTCAATGACTTTATCATAAAAATTGACAAAATAACTATTATTTTTTATCAGTCGTTTATTTTCCTTGTTGCCTGCAGAAATGACGATATCCGAAATTTTTTAATAAAGAACTCATCTATTCATGGTGATATATTAATTCTACGATGAAAACTTTATTTATACTTTGTTATATTAATCATTCCTCCTTCGTTTTATGAGTAACGAAAGCAAATAATATTCTAAGGAAGTAAAAGCTTCAATTAATTATAACCATTTCTTTTCATAAGAGAATTGCTTCGAAACATCAAACATATTATATAAAATCGACTTACATTTGGATTATTTACCTTTGCTTGTCTACGAAGTGTTGTATCGAATATTATTTATTCTCTGGATATGTACCTGTGCCTCATCTCTGTCGCGGTAACGTGCCGAGCGAAATGGTGGGGACGCGAGGTAGTGGGGAGATACAGTGGCACGCAGCGATCAGTTCCATGCTGCGCGCGACACGGTAAACGTTGTGATAACGTCCGTTCTCGTTCTCCACTCGAAAATAGTGTGCTTCCGCGTTTTTTTCGGCCGTGAAAGTGACATCTATCCACGTAGCATCTCGTTTCGTTTCCCTTCGATTTTTACAGAGCACGTATTTGTACGCGTCGGAGGTGTCGGAGTGATCAGTGTCTTTTCTCGTGGAGTGACATGTTAGTGACGAATATCGCGTTGACAGTGTACCAAACGTCGTTTAACAAAAGAATCATTCTCCTGAAAGGAACGTTTCGTACAAAATAGTTGAATTATCGATTAAAAACATTTGTTCTTCTCATATATCGGAGTTCATCAATTCGCGGGTGTCTACCTAACCTCATCTTGACCAGCGTAGTACAAACTCCAAACATTTCTCGAAGATGATTCGTTATTGCAAAAAGAGCAACCAATCAGAGCTCGCGGATTCCGTGGACCAGGAATATTCTTCTTCTTCCTGCGTAACTTTTTGGCGGGACAACATGTGGACGAATGTTGCGCGACGTACTACGTATTACGCAGTGTGCCGTGCTTTGAGATGCGAGAACGAGGAGAAAAACAGTGTTTGTTATGTGTCTCGAGGTCGATGACGCGCGTAATTAGATTCCAGCCGTTCGTATTTACTATATCTCAATAAGTCGTAGAACGTGCGATGTTGTCTTTGCCGTGGGCAGTGGCCGAACCGAGGCGATTTCAGCGGAAATCGCGTTTCTCGGAATCGCGTGTGACTGACGCTATGACACGAGGACAATGCTCGGAATTTCGGTTTTGAATTTTGCCTTGACGTGACACGCGTCGACGAGGCTCGATGTAGTGCGCGGATTGCTATGACATTTGGCTTTGACTGAGTGGCTGTTAGAGTGCCGTATCTCTATCATCCCCGGGGGATCTGATTTATGTTGCACGTGTACCAAATTTCCTGCGACATCGTTGATCGGTGAGTACAGCTTTTTAAATACTGCTTTTTAACGCTTGGTTCACCGCTCGTTCACCAATCGACGCCATTGCATCTCATTTATGGTCTCACCTGTAGTTTGCGGAATCGCAAGTCTCGCGAAACGATTACGCACTTTTGTTAGATTAACTCCGATTAGATAATTCTATTCAGGCGGTAACAGATGTTTACATAGATACGTTTTTTTGTTTGGTTTCTGGTTTTATCACGTATAGCAGACTGTATATTTTCTTGAAACTCAAGGCAATAGTTAGTCGGTTTTATATAATATAAATGTGAAATATAATATATTTTAGAAATATAAGTCTAAATTCTCCGACCAGTAGGAAATAAAATTTTTATTTTGACATATTATTTGTATACGATTATCGATGGTTATCTAAATATTCTTCTAAATTTTTACCTCAGTTTACTTCTTAAACTTAAAGAAAAAAAGAGGTAAACGAGTGATAATTAACAAGTGAAATATTGTTTCATATTACTTGGCGTTTTAAAATAATTTAAAGTAATTAAAAAGTTTTTGAAATTTGAATAAAATTAAAGTTATAGGGTCAGGCCATGTTATACATAGTATAGCTACATAAAGCATTGTTTCACGATTATATTTATTATATCATTTATGTATTAATTAACTACATTAAATTCCATATTATTTACTACTTTCATATCGCTATAAAACTTTAATACTATGAAAATAGAATGTAGAAGCTGATAAGAAAAAACGCCTCCTTCATGGAGGAATAAGCATATTAAAAGGAGAGTTTGCTCCTGACAAAATATTGGTAACTTTTTTAAAATAATTAGTACGCCAATGAGTTAATCTCTAAGCAACCACGGGAAAAGATCTTCTTACTAAACCAAAAACACAGCGTTCAAGATTCAACTCGTAAGTAACTTGCGGGGTCCAATTCCTCAAAAAGGGAAAGAAAGAAAGAAAGGCTCGTGGTAAAAAGAAAGAAAAATATCTATATAGAGTCCTATTCCTGGGAAACGAGGAAACGATCAGCGATGCATAAGCGGCTGCCGATACAATCGTGCGCCGCTAGAGAGAAATTGAAATTCTTATCCGAGGCGTGCGCGGCTGAAAGGCTCTCGCGAATCGTATAAAGGCCTCATCAGAACGATCGCTCGAATATCCTCGTTCGAGTTCCGTTGAGGCAAAACGTGAAGGGGAGGGGAAGTTGCCGGTGAGGGCCAAAAATGAGGGAATAAAAATGGGGGGTAGGGGGTTGACGGAAGAAGAGAGGAGGCGCTGGTGGAAGTGACGTTGGATATAGCTGCGGGTTAGGCACACTGTAAAGGTGGTGGTTGGTCGGGGGTGGCGAGCATAGAGGGTGGGCAACATAAAAGGCCAGCAACCCCTATTCCATGCAGGCTTCAATTGTTTCGGTTAGGCAGCGTTCATTTGTTTTTCTTTGCGTGCGCTTTTGCACGCTCCTCTGCCCTTCCACTCTCTTCTTGTTGTTTCTCTTCCTTCCCCTTTGCACCCTCTATCGTGTCATCCATTCGTTTCTTCCTCTTCTTCTTCTTCTTCTGCTTCTTCTGCATCCTGCCCTTACTTTTCTATTTTTTAGTTGCTTGGCCTCTTCTGGTCCTGTGTCTTTGAGTTTCTCTCGCTTTTCACCACGTTTCTTTCATCGTTTCTCTCCTTTTTTTCTTCTAGACTCTCTCCACCCCAACTTTTATTCACAGGACGCACGTCAAATGTAGATCGCCTTTTCCCCGTCAGTGCTCGTTCATCTCGCTCACCCCTTGTCGCGCGAGGTGTATTAAAATCGACCATTGTTATCGTAGGCAGAGGGGGGTGGCTCGGTAGCGGTTTCGGGGTGGGAACGAGGTGCTCCGTCAGCGGTCTTCAACGCGACCGCAAGGATCGTGCGCCCTGAAAGCTTTTGAAATAACACACCTTCCGTGAATCCCCTAGTCTGCGACTTGCACGACCGAATACAGCACGCGAGATCTGCAGCCACCTGTGAACGTGTGGCTATTTGGTCCTGAAGACACACGTGGTTCGGTATACACGCTGTACACTAACTTTACTTTCACTGCTTTTCAAACTTCGAACTTCTTAACGCGTCTTCACCGACAATAATTTCTCTTTATCCAATTATTTTTTCTTTTTAAGTACTTTAATTTCAAATTAAATTTCTTAATTCAAGATTTTAATCGCATATCAGGGTGAAAAATTAGAGAACCATTAAGTTCTTGTTAGCAGACTTTGTCCTAATTGAATGCAGTTATTAATAGGAGATATTAGTTTTATGGAACGGAGGAGGCGTGGAAAATTTAACGTTCGATCGAATCGATGGAGGAGCTGCTCGTTTCATAGATTGGAATAGCGCTCGAAGGGAAGGCAGATGTTACCGAAATAATTATAATTTACACCTGCCCGTAATAAACGAAAATCCACTGCGGCTAGTCGAATCTCTAAACCGATATCGCAGCGTGGGATAGCCGGTGAATTAGGCGGTGTCATCTGCAGGCGTGAAATTTCGGGTGGGTTTAACCGTAACGCCAACAGCTGACAGGATCGACGCGATAGCCTATATAATAACCCTATTGGTGAACTACCCCGGTGACGGATCGCCGATCAATTAATCAATAAAATTCGGCTGCACTTCCCATCGGTAAAACGATAGATGTCCACGCGTTTTCTATTCATTGTCGACCAGATCCAAATAGAAGATCTCCGCGGGATCATATAGAAATTAGATATAGCCAAATATAGGCTGCGTGTATACATATATTTTGCATTTCAATGTTCTCCGTTGATCATTATCGGAGCTAAACGAGAGATCGTGTATTTTATTTTATCTTCGTCTCTTTTCGAATACGTACGTACAGTTCACGAAGGTATTCGAATACTTATAGATACTTGCAAATATGCATTGTATCGTGCGTGTATATGCGTATATAATTATGATAATTGCGTCCCGTTACAGTGCTAATAATACTTAAAAATATTTTAAATAACGCATACAATGCTATATACATAAAACTTTTGTGCTATAAATGTAAACATTTTCACGATCCACTGCACATATAAAAATTTCTCTGCATTGCGATGGAATGGCAGGATTCGTGTCTCTCGGTGGCGGTGATAGTTTGCTTTCCCTGACGTTGGTCTAATCGTCGCATCCTCGTGGCGACGTGCTCCAATAACGGCTATTTCGCTTAATCGTCGTGTCCGTGTAATTGGCATTTCAGCATAAAGCAGCACCGGTGTCGTCACGTCGTCGTCCCGTTTGACGCGCGGATTTTATTCAAGAACGAACGACTGGTAACGAGTCATTAGCTGCGATTCAGGATTCTTGCCTCTGGAACAAACTCCTTTTCCTTCACCCCGTGCTGCTCCTATCGATTCTAGGCCGCTTGGATCCTCGCATACACGTTCACGCACACACAGGATCGGCGTGTCCCTCGCGGCGTGGCGCGGTGGCATACGCGAATAAATCGTGGCTTCGTTACACGCGACTCGAAGGCGGCAAACAAATAGGGTTAATTCCACGTGCGCCTGCTAGCCTGAATACGTCGTTTCCGAATGGAGGTAATTCCGGTGACAATGTGGCCTTTGATTTCATAGAACCGCACGGTTGAATGACTACCTCCACCCACCGCCTCCTCCGCCAGACACCCCCGCCGTCCTCTGGGTCCCTTCAACTCCGCGAAAACCCTCTTCCATCCTGGCTGCAGCGAATATACATATAATAAAGTAAAGTCAGCCACCGCCAGCTCCGGCCAACCCGGCAGAAAGGACTTTATTCAGTAACTAGCGATTCATGCGAAATCGTGAATCCGTTTCTGCCCGGCTTCGCTTCCACCTGCCCCTTCCTTCTCCTGCTTCCTTTTCCGCACCCTTTCACGCAGTTCGTTTCTCTCGCTCACCTTGTGCACCCGCGTTCGACGTGTTCCTCCCAGTTGTCATCGTCGTTTCGCGTCGCGTTGCGAACGCTCCACTTCCATGATTTCTACAGAAACACGTAATGACCTATCGATTTAGAATTGAATAGAAAATCGTTCGCAGGGATTCGGGAAAATCGATACGTCCTTTTTGCTTCGTGGGTAGGATCTTCGCGTCTAGTTATAATTGTTTATTTCATCGAAACCTCGGAGGGACTTCCCTGGAATCCCTTGGAAATTTGGAATTTATCAGAAGTTGATAGGAAAATGGGCCAAGCTGCGGCGGAATCTCTTAGCGAACATATTAATTTTATCGAAACCTTTCGATTGGTTCTGGAGTCTCTTGAAAATTGTCAGGGAATCTGGAGCTGAAACAAATCGGTGTGTAGGACAAACGAGCGAATGCTCTTTTCCTAATGCAGGGAAAAGTGTATCGCAGCGGGTAGCAAATCTACGTATTATACAGACCAATGGGAGAGCTATGCGTTACATATCCCATTCCCATTGACGCCACCCTAAAAGCAAGATGGAAGAATCGTGTGCTTGTTTTTCATAAATTTAATTCAATCGCGAAATGATCATATCTATCTTGGATTTCATAAAAGAATCGTAGTATTGCTTCGTATAACTCGTAGGGATTTGAAGGAAAATGAAGAAACTGGAGCCACAATCGGAGTCCATTAGTGACTCTCATGCTCCGACGAAAGTTTCTGGACACTGGACAGAAAGTGTCGTAGCGTTATCTTCTTCGACTTTGAGAAAAGTAAGTCCGGTTTCATTTTCCGAGCTGGAATTAAAACACTGTTCACCGTTCGGAATCTTATTCGTAGAAAAATTATTTGTAGAAGAAGAAGACGATAAGTCACGTTTTCCATTCTTTTAGAAGGACAGTTTTGAAATTCAACGTGTTGTCGATAAATCTCGTATCACCAAAATCGTTCTTTTATCATCGAATTGAATTACTTGAAGCTAGACATGTATTTTCCCAGCCTCTCCATAATTTTAAAAATATTGCTTGTTTTAACGACTATATCTTTGGCTTGTACAAACCTTCGTTAGTTTATTTATACCTAAGTTGATTCTTTATACTTGAAGATGTAACTAAATCTCAAAGTTATAAAATTCTTCAAATTAATTTTATCTTCCATGATGGTTGATTTTCAGAAAGGTTTTCAATAATCTTCAGCTCTTTGATCTTGGTTACGTTTTATTTGGCTACGTTTCGTTGCGTAAGGCCCTCTCGAGGAAAGTTTCAACGGGCCCTGTCACGTTCGCATCTCGCGTAGATATCTAGAAGATAAAGAGAGGCAGAGGGTGGCGATGTTGGTCGCGAGGGGTGGGCGACAGGGTGGTTGCTTTGCTAGAACGAGAAGAACGCGAAGTCGGTAGGGGGAGAAGAGTTTTCGCCGCATTCGGTACTCCTCCGGCTTGGAAATATTTCCGAGGATTCAGCGAGTTTATTAAGGCTATTCAGAGCGCGTCTGCCTCTGAGACAGCATTGTGGATACAATTTAGTCTTATTCATCCCTTCGCGGATGTCTAAATATTTTCAACCCCCATCCCACCCCCTCTCGTCTTTCTTTCCCTGCCTCGTTCTTTGTGGGTCGCCTTCTGCTTCTCGTTCTCTTTCTACGACTTCTATGGGACTTACCCTGGCTGGCGCCACGCACCCTTGTACCATTGGCGGCACATTTGAGTCACTTCAACCTGCAGCCGAGGGACAAGAATCAGTCGAGGCGTCCAGCATCGATTCGTGTGCAATGTCCGTGACACGTGAACTTAAATCTTCTTTCGACGTTTTCATATAAAGGATTTCATTTTTCAAATTTATATTTCAAATTCACATTTATGTTAACATAATTAACCTTTGCTCTATAGCATTCTATCTAAAATCCAATCAATTTCTCTTGGTAAAAAGATGAATATTTCAATCGTTTCTGTAATTACTCATAATACAACGCATATAAATGCATGTAAAAATGATTCTTCGTTATGTCCCCATAAGAATACGCAGATATTTTTCAATATGCTGTAATAATAAATTAAACGAATCAAGTAACTGTCGCGTATTTGATAACAATGCAAACAACCAAGGACAATTTGTCTGATACAGTACGCGTGTGTATAACGTTTCTACTTAACAAAGTGTAAGTGATCCTAATTTGTTGGTCAATTACTCAAGTACGTCGATTAAGAGTTAGATGTAGTTCACCGTAGAAACATCGAAATTGATATATACGATGTTTATGAGGGAAGAAGGGTGTATTTATCGAGAGTGGTAGTAGGATGATAAAAAAGAAATCGGTGGCAGACGACTACGCTTCGATCTCGGACGGTCGAAAGGTTTCTCCGTCTTTCTCGACTATTCTGAAGCGTTCAACCAGAGTCGATGCTTTTCGTTCCCTCTCTGTTCACCGGCTGAAATTAATTTTCCAGCCCTCCTTGTTCCACTCCCTTCATTTCCTGGTCTCTTTCTTCTCTCTGTTGGTCTCACTTGAAGCACGGTCGCGATGAATCCTTCGACATCAAACGATTCTTTCTCGAGGCGCGGCTCTCGGCGGCCATTGTCGCGGTGGATAACGCGTTATGTAAAGCGGGTTCTCCTGCCAGTGTGCGCCTCTCGCCTCCTCTTCCTCCTCCCTTTCGTTCCTGGACGGTTTCGCACAGTCCCGGACAATCAAAGGAATCCTATCTTCGTCCAACAATACCACGGCCTCTGCCTGGCCGATAGCTTTGTGAATCCGCCTCGTAACAGCGACCACGACGATCACCACGTCGACGTCGGCATCGCTCGAATTTTGCGTAAACGCCGCTTTCTGACCTCCTGAACCCGCCAACTTTTATTTGTCCTAACGACCATACTGTCATTTCATCGCTTACGCTTTACCGGTCGGAGAATTTTTCGCAGCGAGTTTTCGGAATGCGAATGATAAATGTCCAGCCTCTCTGATTTAACATTGGTGCATTGTATCGATGATATATGTTGAACTATCGGGGGCCGTGGCAATTTACGGCCAAATTATTTAGTTTCAAAATGTTTAATTTAATTTCATTATATATACTAATACGTATCATGGGAATGGAAATGAAATTAAATACCATAAATTTGACAATTTGATCGAAATTATTACAGTTATGTGTAAAGTCAGTAATACTATTCGACAATTAGAACTAAAAGTACTAAAATAAAAAATAGTTTCTATGCTAAGTGTTTAAATACTTTCACGAACCAGTGTACGTTTGATTATTGCAATTTGCGAGATTAGAGTGGAGGATTCATCACGCGTGATGCTCGATACACGAGACCACAAAGTCCTCGAGGCGAGCGCGCGAAGAAAGCTCCGTCGATGATCAAGAAAGTCGAAATATTAGAAAAATGAAGACGTAGATGGACTTTTCCTCCCCTGTCCTCTATCATCCCCCTCTTGCCAACCGAGGGAAGGACTCTGAGGATTCCGCCACTCTTTGAGTCACTCTCGCTTCTCGCATTGTTTACAGAGTGATGAGTCTTCACACTGGCGCGAGTGCGCCTCTTTCTTTCCTCCTTTCTCTCGATCCGTCTCCCTCGGTCCCATTTCATTCCATTCTTCCGCGTTCCCGCCATTGTTCCGCCGTTCCTTTTATACGGAATAAAGTATCAAGCGGCCCAGCACAATGTACCCCTGTCTTTCTGGGTTCCCTTTATCTCTTTCTCTCCTCTGCTCGCCGCCATCCCCTTCCCTGCCCACCCCTTTCGCGAAATCTTTGTGCTATCGTCGTTCCTCCCGCCGCGCGCAAGATCGCTTTGAACGTCGCCGATCGTTTCTCGTTCATCAAACGGCGGGGCCTGAAAAGAATGCTCCTGTTGGTTGAAACACGTTCAGCAAACCGAACATTCGTCCCGTGGTTTCGTCACTATATTATTCCACATTTGATGAATGTCTGAGTTATTATATCTGCTTCTTCCAGAGAAGGCTAGATGATACTTATGTATATGGTAATTCTGTTGCTCGTAGAGTGCAACTGAAGGGGTTGATGCTTCGATTAATCATGGGGCATTATAAAGGACACATTGCAGGTTTCAAGATTTAATTATATTATCGTAATACGTATAATAGCTACATAAAGTATTTCCACATAGCCTTTTATCGTTGATTCTTCATTTCCATAGAATGGATAATCCAATAACTCTCGTTATTTTAGATATTTTCGATGTCTTTGGTCCATCACTAAACTTCCTTCTTTATTCATTAATATCGATCATTTCTATATGAAATAGATATATATCTGTCCGTAATGTTCCAAATAATTGTTACACATCTCCGCATGTACTCTTTGAGTTTACCTTAGAAACTCAAAGTGCGAAATAAGAGACGGCGTTACTCATAGAATGACGTGACATTTCATTATCTGAAGGAAAAAGAAAGATACGAAATTCCTGTATAATTCTTCCCCTTGTCTGCGATTGAAACGCGTGTTTCCAAAGGCAGCTCGAATCGACCAAAAGGTATTTAAATCGACGTCTTCATAGCGCGAAACGTCTCGAAATCTCGTTCACGTCGAAAGAACTCGCCTCCGTCGACCCTCTCTATCCCACCCGTGCAGTCTGGCTTTCTCAACCTTTGCGAGATCCTGCTGGAATCGCGGCCGCGCACAAGGAAGAGGATCCTCCTTCCGTTCTTTCGATTCGCTCGTGTATCAGCTCCGTTGGGTGCACCATGCTATTTGCTAATAAGAGTCTTTTCAACTTGCACCTGGTCTTTGCAAAAGGCGGCGTTGCCGTCGGTGATGCCGTACAATTCGTGCAATTTAATGCGACTCGAATGCCGGTATTAATTAACAGTCGGCTCCCATTCACGCCCTCAAGACGCGCCGGTTTATTCTTATCTCGTCGATAGGCTGCTTCTTGCGATCTGAAAGTACGGGATTTCTTTTCATCCTGCAGCTGTTATTCGCGAACCATCGCTGAAGATCTTTCTTGTATTAAAATTCACGCAACCATATATTCGAAATACTTGTTTCTTTCACTATTTTACGTGAATCGTACCTTATACCTTTGATAGTTAGTTAGTTGAAGAACAGTTCGATCTTTATATCGCGCGAGATGAAGTTCACACGTGGAACGATCGATGTGTAATTGCGTTCATTATTCTATTCAATAACAAGCAACTACCGAAATGTTTATTTCTTTAGCTATTTAATCTATTCACCAGGTCACTTGTTAATTAAAAATTTCTGTAGTTACCATGTTGTAAATTAACAAAAGCAAATATATTTTAGTTACATGGCTTTGATGTAGATGGGATATGATATCATTTATTTTTAACAAATGATGCGTAGAAAGACAAAGGATCCTTAAAAAGAAATGATTACGTCTGAGAGATTGACAATGCGTATGGCAAAGTAACTCATCTCTCTCGATTAATCGTCTCTTAGTCAGATAAAGAAGATTCAATGGAAAAGTTCGATTTTTATATCGAGATGGAATTCACACGTGGAACGGTCGATGTGTAATTGCATTTATCGTTTCGCTTAATAACCTCGTTAACCGACGCCCTATCGCGTAACAAAGGAAGGGGAGTGGAATCGCGTTTCGAAGTGATCCCTAGGGATGACTTGACCGAATCCACGGTCACGCAGGGGTGCCCCGAAAGACGGCAGGGGCCGTGCACGCGACCAATGAAAGTCAAACTTGATCGATGTAACAGAGACAGGAAAGGTAACGTCGGAAAGCTGATTTGTCCTCTTGGAAACCTAGCTTTATTGTGTAGGAAATAAATTTCTTTGAGCATTCGATCGAATTCTGTCGATACATCCTTTTGCTATTACTATCTGCTGCTTCCTTCTCCAAGAGCTTTTGTACGTTGATTTCCGCGCAACCTTTGGTCCCATAGGCGCCACCCTTTTTTTTGCGTAAACCTCGGCGACGATTGTTTAGCCGATCTCTCTGGCCCGGGACCGGGTCGTTAATTGTATCCAACGCGTACAATCTTGGAAGCTAGTGCCAATTGAACCTCACTCGAGCGTAAGTGGGTGATCGAGCTGCGAATAACGAAACGAAGAATCGCGGAAAGGGAGAGGGCAGAGGGGGATGCGAGAGAAAGATGGGTGTGGAGCCGCGAAGAAAGGGGGAGGGAGAAAGAGGAACTCTGAAGAGACGACGCACACGACGCCGGGGCGCCCGTGCCGGTACATTCACGTACACGACGCTGCGTGACGTCACCGCATTGTTAGACGAGCAAGCATTGTAGTCACTATTGTGAGTCTCTGCCATTATTCTAAGACAATCGTCCGACACAATGAGACGGACGGGAGGATGAGTGGGGCGGCCGATTCTCTCTCTTTCTTTCTCTGTCTACAGCCACGGTCTAACCCGTATCACCTCTCTTTTTCTTTCCCTTATCCATCTTGCTGCGTGAAGGTACTTTCCACTCGCCCGGCACTTCGTATTCTTTTGGCTGGTCCTCGCGAAGTGGGCGATCTTCTGCCCCGCAACCCCTCTGCTGATAGTTGCATTTTTGATTTGCGAAGAGAATTGAACGATCTCTGCTGCGGTGGTCAACCTCGTTTCTGCATTCCTCGAGCTGCAACCAAGGATTTTTCATTGGGGACCAAGCATAACAGATTCTTCCACGACGAGGGATCTTTAGAGCAAGGAACTGGTTTCCAATACGTACTTTTCTTAATTCACTGGCCACGAGCCTCGAATGGTGAGAATGAGAAAGGAAAATCGAGGAAGAAGGGTATGGTCGAGACGTCAATGGAGAACGACGCATTGAATTCCTGTTACTCCGGGGGAACGATGATTACGGCATTAACAACGGCCGCAAAAATACAATGCGGAAGAACTCGAGCGAGTCTGGCAGAGTGGTCGTCTAATCGAGTCAGCGCAATTAAACAAAGTCGTCCCGTGAGGTCGCGACATTCGCGGATAGCTTTTCCTCCGCTGTTACCCCGCGCGCAGCTCGATTCACCGGGTCTCTCCCTCGTTCTTTGCGGCTCGTCGTGGAAGTGCAGGGGATGAAAGGAGAACAAGAGAAGTACAGACAATAGATTCGGCTCGCCGGTGTGTTGGTGGCGCTGCATTGTCGCCCGGCATTGTTGCGGCCCGGTTATTGTGTCGCTGTTTTGTGACCGATCGCAAGGTGGCGTGCCTCGTGTGCACGAACCCAACCACCTCGGCCACGATCGTTAGGCACGTTCGCGATTATTCGGAGAAACGATCGTTCGACGATAAACCGGCCTCGAAAGTCGCCTCCCCCGGAAGGTCGTCGCGGAGCGAACGAGCGACACAAAAGTTTGCGGATCGAGCTTTTTCTCCTATTGACGGCCCTCGCGGAATAAATGAAAGAGTGGAACGTCGTCGAGAGACGAGGGGGGTCCGCGGTGCTCCTCTCGGTTCGTTTCGCATCGCTTCGAGGAACAGTCGTTTCGATGATGTATTCTTTCCTATCGCGAGCATGATTTTCTTTCGTCGTTTCTTTCTCGGTTTCTCCGGTTCCTTGGTATAGTTAGAATACGCGAGTATGGAAAAGGGCTGGAAGAAGAAAGAGAGACCGGTCTCGTTAGGTCGCGCTGCAAATTAACTATCAAACCGTGTAAGGTTCGTGAAAGAGGAAGAAGAAGAAGAAGACCGAGACGCGGTGCTCTGACGGGAAAAAATCGCGGTATGGCGAAGAGTTAGAGCTGTGGATAGAGATAGGAAAAAGAGGGGCGACACTGTGTGGTTGTCCTAAGGCTGTAAACTAAGGCGACCGCGTCGCGCATCCTTAGAGTGGCTGCACTTTGAGTGCGCAGCTCGGTGGTGTGCCGTAGGTGCTGCAGGCGGCGTAGAGAAGGCCATTGTAAGGCCCGTGCACGGTATTCACGGGAATGAATGCGCCCTCTGGAGCGACACAGTCTCAGATGTAAGACACAAGAAGCATAAAAGAGTTGCCATTATGCGAAGCTTAAATAACAGGCGCGCGCTCGCGAACTCTCTCGCGCACACCGACGCTCGCTTAAACACGAACTCGCGGGCTATCTGTGTAAGCTGCCACACAAAGAGGCAGTTGCATTCTACGGCCGGGGTATTTCTATGGACTGTTTGTGGCGCTCCTGCCTTGTACGGCCACTTCTGTCCTCGGTGCCTTGGTCTTTCCCTCTTCACAACTTCTCTCTTTCGTCTCGTCGCGATTCTTCTCTTTTTCTTCGTCGTCGTTCTTCTTCTCTTCCTCGTCCGTTTCTTTTCTTCTCCGCCTTCTCTTTTCTCTCCTTTCGTGCCTTCTGGCCCTTTCCTTCGGACTTTCTTCCTCTTTTCTATCGCGGATCGCGTCGTATCTTTCTTTTTCTTCTTCTGTCAGAGCCGTCGAGTTCACTTGCTTCCTTAGTTCCGAAGAACGACACCGTCGCGCGATCTCGTAGACGCTGTCGCGACGCATTTTTCAGCGAGCGAAAAGACGACGAGAGTTCACTTTCTTGTTCTCCATCTAGCCGTGCCACCTCCCCGTACCTTGGCAGCTGTGTTAAATGCTAATTATCGGAGAGCGTTGCCAGGAGGGACAGTGCCTCTCCGAGAAAAACAAGTTGCGTTATGACCTGACGATGAAAGTGGAATTCCACGAAACGACGATTAACTTGGAAACATCTTCGTACGTACAAGATACTGGTAAAGTTACGAACAAACTGTGAGAACGTTGTTCGTTAAAACGTTGGAAGTTAAAGGACGATTTTATACGTCGATTACGATAGATCGGACACGGCAGTGATACGGGCGCAAACTGATTCAGGGCAAGTAGAAACAACAGGTGCACGCCAGACGAGCGGGCTGCTAACGCCGAGGTTTCGATCGTTCAACCCCTTGACTCACAACCCCTCCAGAACTCGCGGTTATGTCAGGCGTTGGCCTCTGGCATTGCGGTAGGTTCCACGCGTTACCCTCGTCCCTGATCTCCGCTCTGATCCCTCTGGTTTATTCCGCATAGCGGTTACTCGGTGGTGTTTCGTCCCTCCGTCTGATAATCCAATCGTTTTGCTTTAACCGATTGTCAAACTTTATTAACTCTTTCTATAGAAAATATAGTATTTTGAGAAGCAGATTGAAGAAAATTAAATTATTTTTTATGGCGATTTCTCCTTTATCCGTGACGAGAAAGTTTGATTCGCCTTGTATCCCTTTGGTTGATTCGCGAAACTTTTTATTCGCTTTTCCTACGAGAAGATTAACTCACACGAGGTTGGCATTGTTTCGAACTTAAAATAACCCACATCGAAGCATGCAGGTGTCTTTTTTCCGTTCTCTATACGCCAACGGACGAGTCAATGGTGTAATGTGGGTGGTGGATCGGGTAGGTGCGCGCGCCCTTATTCGACTCTTTTGTCTAGGCGTCCATTCTCTGGCACATTATCAGGCCTATTGTCCCTCACATTGTTACCCCTACCCCGTCGTCTCATTGTTTTGCAATTTCCCCCACTTAACCGATACGACCGCCCCACCAACATCCCTTTCCTCGGTTCTCCTTCTCATTCTCTCCCGCTAACCATCCCTATATTCCTTCGCATTCGCTTGCCCTATTGCACCGTCGGTCCTTTCCTCTATCGCGTATTCCAGCTTCTCCATCGTGTTTCGTGTGTGCCTTGAAAAGCTAACGAGACGTTCGTTATCTTGTCTTCTGGAAATGTATTTAAGTGCACGTATGGGGAAAATGGAAATAGCAGGTCTGCGTCTATATGGTTGGAGATTATGCAGCACGGTTTGCGGCAAGTTTCACGTTCCCTTACACGCTTCTATGCTTATTGGTAGGTGATATGGTTGAAAATTTTCGACATTTCGCTTTAGGAGAACGCATTGTCCTTCGATAATTTATTAATTTCTGCACACACCGTTTGCTATACGCGGTAATGCGGCCATACGTCTGCGCTGAATAGGATTGGAAAGAGATGTGGAAAAAAAAAATGAGGCGACCGGTGGTTCGCTCCGTAATTCCTCGACGCTAGCAACGAAGGGAAAGTTTCGAAACGAGAATTTCAGTCACCGCAGCAACCAGAAAGGACGGATGCCTGGAAAACAATAATTAGGAACGCCCGGTGCGCGAATCCGTACAACGTTCAGTTGAGAATATATTTCCGAGCTTTCAGCTCACTCCCTCACCCCCTGTGTCTTTCTCCGCTCTGGCTGCGCCACTCGCCCCTCCGCTCGAAGCCCTTGGAACTCCGTAAAATAGACAAAAGCTCTGCTGCCGAACAATTCGTCTATTCTACTGCGCGGTTACGAGCGAACGAGCTTGAGCGTATAACATATTCGCATGGACTCTCTCTCACTCTCTCGCACGCTCACTCTCTCTCTCTCTCTGCACACCCCCTCTACCTTACCACCCTTTTCCTCCCCTTTATCCAACACCAAACTCGACGTCCTCCTGCTTCTCCTCGATCCCTTTTACACGGCGATCGTCCTTCGTCCTGTGCGTGTGACCGACGACACTGGCATCCACACACGTTCCACTGCACCTGTGTATACCTTTTCATCGCACCGCCCTATTCTGTGAGCGCAGTTTCCAACTTTTAACAGGTTCCTCTGTCGGCAGACGTGGCTATTTGCGTCCTCCTACCTTCCCGTTGATTCCATCGAGTCTTTCGATTAGCCGATCTTGCACAGCGTAGTATACACGTTCGTGTTGTCCAATTTTCTCATCCGTTATTTTCCTATTCTCTGAGAGTCTGCTCGATCGTTGGCCCTGTAAATTTGGTCGGTTTTAGGCCGAGCTTTCGATTCAGGCCGGAAAATCGTTGTTTAACGGACAGACGGGGGTCGTAGAGACACAGAGAGAAGTTCGTTCGCGCGAACTTTCTCTCGGATCGGCGAGAGGCCGGCATTGTGAGGCCGGAAACGAGGGAAAAAATTCAAATTATTCCGGCACGCATTTAGGCTTTTTCTGCGGGGAACGACAGCGCCGGTTAAATTTGCATCGGCAGCTTATTCACTGCCGTGAAATCTGGAAATCTCGAGCAGCAGCCGCGTGCAAGCTTTCCGCGAGAGGACTCGTATTGTACGAGTCGCATAGAATTCGCGCACTGAATGCTCTCGCCACCCTCTCCCAACTTTCCTCCTCCTCTCTCCCTCTTGCTTTTCTCTTACTCGCTCACTGTTCTTTCCTTCTGCGTTTTTCTTTCTTCCTACTCCTGCTGTCTCTTTTTCCTCTTCCCCTCTTCCTTTCCCTTTTCTCGTTGGAGCCTCTTTTTATTACGGTTTATAATACGCAATATATCCCGACGCTCGCGCCGGAAGATTAATAAGACTGACGCGAGGTATCGACATTCGAATAGAATGGCTTTGAACGAGCGTATCGGGCATTTGGCTGGTATTTTCGTGACAGCATCACGACGCCTCGTTTGTCACATTACGAGCCATCGACTTTTCCCCTCCGGCGGCGCGCCGCAGACGCGCGTGCTACCGTATGCAGCGAAATTATGCAGCCCAATGCATAATTCCGACGATGCTTTCGCGACCGTCGCGCTACTACTGATTCGTTCAAGCGGTTCAACCGTGCCGGCAATCGCTCTTGACGTGCACGCCGATCATCGTGTCGCGTGCGTCCTCGTTATCGTTACAAGACAGATCCGAATACTATTATTTATCTCGCTGTTGTATACGCTTAGAGAACGTTTCCAGCTTGTTGAAACTTGCTGCACGATTTTCTTCGTCTTTCCGGTGTAAATGATCGACGTAATCGTAAAAGATATCACGCGTATGTTCCTTTCACATTATACGTCATTTTCACTGCCATTCATCCGATATCTACGCGTCATCGATGTTTGCTTTTCCTACGCGATATCCTTGGAAACACAGGATACGATTGCGCCTATAGCTAGCGTGGATGTGTCGGCAGGTGCCAATTCTCTCTACTCGTGTCCCATTCTGTTTTGCCTCCGAGCCTTCCCGATGGGACTGCTTTCAGGAAGTTGGCAATGCAATTTCGATGATGAATACTCGCGTCGAACGCTAGGATTCCATACGATCTGTCTGCGGCTAAATACGCGATCTTTCGTGCGACGCGCTCGTTCGTTCGTTTTGAACGGACTTTAGGAAATAATCATGGAAGTTTCATTTGGAGCATTCGTTGGAGATTAAAAGGGGGAAACTTGATAAAGGTCTGAACAGCGTTTCCGTTAGGTCGAAGTCATCGAATCGACCGTCAAATTCGACAAAGGTGGCAAGAGGGTAACAAGGAAAGGGTGGATTTCGGGGGTGGTGGTTATGGTAGTGGTCTGGTAACAATAGGTCGCAGTGGTGGTGGTCGCCACAATGCCGGCTTGCCTGACTTCTTTGCGTGTCAAATGACTGAAAAGCCGTGGGGAGTGCACGGGCGGGGGGTTGTGGGTGGACCAAGCGGATGGGGGTTGCAGGGTGGGTACACGGTGGTATGAAAGGCGTGCTTTGTTTGGAAACAATGCCGATACTCGGCTACATCCTCATCTCCATTCTTCGCCTTGACGCAGCGCCGCTCCGAAAAGGGTTGCCTTTATTCATCCCTGATTAAAGTTATAGGTTATTTTCGCTCTGTTTCGCGGGGAAATGCTTTCGAAAATTTTCACCAGCCGAGCTTTCCGCGTGTCTCTCTTACTGTCCTCGAATTAAGCTGCAATTGTCCAGTAACCAGTGTACGCGTAACTGACTCGAAGCATAAAATTTCTGTCGATTCTCCTATCAAATTCTCACACGTTCGCCTATTAAACACCCCTTTATTCCAAACGATTCCCTTCACACGCTCAATTAACACCAGCGAGACGCTCGAAACTTGTCGCGTGCTCCTCGAATTCGATCGATCTCAACCTTGTCGTCTCTCCAATACCTGTCACTCGCATTCGTAGTACGAAATATCGAAATTCAAATCGGCAATCGCGATTCCTCACAGAGTCGCCACATTTCCAGATGTTATCGCACGCATCGGCTATCCATTGGCGATTCGAACGCGACTCGTGAAAAAGTCGCGAGTTTAGTCGCAACAAACGCATCTAATTCACCGGGACAGTGACGTGGCTGCACATCGGTTAGACTTGGCCAGTCGGAAATTCGCCTCCAACCACTGGCGTTTTCTCGTTTCAAAGAAGGGTAAGCCTGGCCCGTGAAAACCGGTAGAGGAGACATCGCCGAAGGAAAGCTCATAACAAACTATTGAAAAGCCAACGAATGAAAAATCAATGGCGGGTGGGCACGGGCCAGACCGGCCCGGGGATGGGGTATATACGCGGAAGGGAAAGCTACAGGGTGGAAGTTGGGGGTGGTTTGGTGAATGGAATATTATTGGGGCATCCTTTCACGCGGACTCCACGGAAGCTAGAAGACCTCATCTGGCGAGCTGTATGGATGCCGTTCGCCCCGGCAATGCCGCCTATTGAACCGTTGCTTATATATGTACGTATTTACACACGTTCGTAAGTACACACACGCGTGTACGCGCGCGTGTTTCTACACGAGCTTGTTGCACACATCTTCCACCGCGCTACACTAACACCTTCTCTTCGTCTTCGCGCGTTAGTCTGTGCTCGTGTGTCTACACGTACGAATATCTATAAATGCACGTAGTAGCCTGGTGTCTCTGTGTTGGTGTAGGTTCTTACATTTCATGATTTATCACGCAGCTTTCAGCGGGCCTCAAAGCGTCCTGAAAGCGCGCAGATTGATAAAAGAAATAATAGAGGACGCGAAATAGAGGGACTCGATCTGATACGAGAAAAGAGCGCGAGGGTGGCTAGGCGAGGGGATGAGATAGACAGAGGATGAGCGAGAGACGAAGATGCAGAGGCTCCAAGAGTGGAACGGCCAAACGACAAGGATGACAAGAGAAGGGGGGATGCCGAACGTCGTTTCTGTGAAATAGGGGTGGTGGATCCTTTCGATACGTTTCAACTTGCATCCCTCCACCCTTTTTCCTACTCGATTGCGTGTCTTTATACTCAACTGGCACGCGGGCTTCCCTGTCTCTCCCTGTCTCTCCCTGTCTCCCCCTGTCTGTCATTCGAGTAAACAATATTCCTTTCACTCTTCGAGGTTAACGTTTTGTCTTCTAAAAATAGGATTTCTAATAAAAGTTAGGCAAATACATTGTCGATCGCAAGTAATAAAGTACTTAATGATATTAAAGTTGCTTTTATCTTCTAGACATACATGTTTCATTGTACGTCTATTTTAATTCATATCTATTATTTCATTCGTTACATACACTGCCACTCGTGAGATTTCAAATACTTTAGCCGGTTTATAGTAATCGTACAAAATTTACTAAAGCGTACTACAAATTAATCGTGAATTAATAATTAAAATTATAGCAATAGCTGTTTCCGTTTTACGAAATCACCATGTTATACATCTAGAGCGATAACAAAGACGGTGACTAATAGTTTCAATATAATTTTTCTAATCACAAACAAAGCGTTTTAATCCCCTCAAAAAAGAAACGAATAAAATACCCTCTTTAATCTTTTTCGTGGTAACGAAGATCCTATAAGAAAATCAAATTGCAAATCAATCAACTATATCTTTATAACATCTTCGTTGAAACATCCTCGTTGATTCTTGCATTTTGATCTTAATTCGTCTCAGAATCACCCGTTGCGACATGTGTACGCATTTGCACAAAAATCGGACGAAACGTGTAATCGGTGTTGCATCTGTTCCCTCTTTTTCTCCACGTGGTGAAGTTAATCGTTTCGAAAGGAGGCGTTTGCCTTAAGGTGCGCGTGCGGCGAGATTGTAGCGGCGTATGAAGACAGGATAAAGGGGCTGCGTGGGTGGTGGAGGATCGAAAGGCGCGGGCGGTTGGAAAGCCGGAAAGTTGCAAATGGGATGAAAGGGGACGGCAGCTCGAGCGAGAGATAGAGAGGAAAGAGGGGAAAGACAAAAGGGGTGGTAGAGAACTGTGAATCCCGTGGCAGCATTGTCACTCCATTCGCCGGGGTTGCAAAGCCGGGGCGGTTCCGATGCCACCACTTCCACCGCTTTTACCACCACCACCCCGTGCTCGCTTCAACCCCGCGAGCTAACCTTGTTTTACTGCCGTCTTCCGGATTGTCTACCGAATCGACCGAAGCAGTTAATTACTCGTTAATGTACTGCGTCGCGATATTATTATTTTCAGACCAGTCGCGCTAGGGTTATCAAAGAGTTTGTTCGCCTGTTGGCTCTGTTACCATCTAATGCGACAGTCTGAAATCGAAGAGTGCCGTTTTGTCTATAAAGTGTAGAACTGGAAAGTAGGCAAGTGGGTAGGAATTCAGAGTTGATTGATCGTAATGGATTAGGTACTTCGACTATAAAGTATCGTTACGGTATCTCTCTTCTTTTTGCATAATTATTTATCCATTATATTCTGTACAATAGACAACTCTGTATAATAGATACAGACAACACGTGGCTGATAACTGGCTTCTATTCAGTCCAGTTGCGATTTTCGAATCTTCGCCCGTGAACGTCATCCTCGTTTCAACAAATAAGACAACTTTTAATATTCATGGGTAAATTTATAAAAATCATAGAGATGTGAAATTACATACGATTATAGTGACGATCCTTTCATTGTACTTTCAAACTTAAAAAATGTCCTAGTCATAAGAAAGTACCATTTGTTGAAGGACGACTAAAAGATCAACGTCCCTCTATCAATAGTCGATAAATTACTATACAAAAGATGAGTGAATCTAGAGAAATAGCTCTCTTACCCCTGGTTGCATCATACTTGTCTTCTCGTTTCTATACATACACATTGGAAGCGTATTGGAGAATGATGAAGACATTGAAAGTATCGTTAGAACGTCCCCCAAAACGGATGACTTTACGATCCTGGCATTATACAGCCGTCAACCCTTCACCAGGATGGTTAAAGCGCGCCCTTGGAAGGGACCAATTCGAACGAGCGATTTATCATTATCTCGATAACCCGGCGAAGATAAGGCGGTCGACGCGGCGGGCGTTGTGTTCGCACAGGGTGGTCGTATGATTTACTATTTCCTCGGCGCATCTGCTCGCTTAATTAACGTTTCTCCGATGCCATTTCGAAGATACGTATCAACGGTCGCAGCCGTGGCTCGCGCGGAGCCACGCTGGAAGATGTAGCTTGGAAATGTCAGCAGTCGATGTAATTGTGTTTCGTGACGTGCTTTATTGCCGTGCGATAAAATTTACCGACAGGGATTCCTTCCTATTCTCCAGGCCCGTTTTGATTTATTCCTGTACTGTATACTGTTTCGCAGTTTTATTTAATCAGTCAGCCTCATGGTCATGGTATGTTTCGATTTATATTTTTCAAACCTGGCTATGTATATACATATATAAATATGCATACATACATACATACATACATACATACATACATACACACATATGTATATACATACATAAAGCGATAGAAAAGGAATAAAAAATAAATAAATAAAAAAAAAAAAAACTCTCATCGCCTGACAACTTTAAACGGATCGGCATTCAAAGTCTGTAATTGTTGTCGATAAATCATGTAGCTCTTTTATTCCACATGCGCGTGTTTTTTGGTTCGGCTTACACAAAAAACAATTCGGTTGATAGTTTACGAGCAATGAAACGCGATCTTTTTGACCGCGTGAATATTTCCAATTCACCGACGATACTGTTTATGCCCCCTTCTGCCTTGCGGTCAATAAGTATAATACACGTAAAGCGAAAATTTGTCGAAATAATGGATGGCTAACCGCATTTTTCAATGACTC
Source organism: Bombus affinis (assembly GCF_024516045.1). NCBI lineage: Eukaryota > Metazoa > Arthropoda > Insecta > Hymenoptera > Apidae > Bombus > Bombus affinis. Next base: position 8,055,847 of record NC_066355.1, on the reverse strand, counting down.
GTGTATCGACTCGTGTACGTGCTTTAGGGTGATCACACGCGGGGTGGCATATTGCGCGATCGTAGGGGTGGATCGACTGGAAGCGCGTACGGGGGCGTGGTGTCGATCCGATGATGCGTGCACAGATTCACCCTTCGTCCTCGATCCCTTCTTTTCCCCTGTACTACTACCTTTTTCGCTTGTTTTCCAAGATGTTTTATCCTTCACAACGATGTTATCGGCGATATCGTATTTGCGAATAATAAACAAGTTCACGGTGTTTCATCGGATTGCCGATCTCATTTTTACATTTTAGTATCAAATTTGGAATCGATCTGACCTCAATCGAAAATTTCACTTCAATTTCTCAACGAGACGTCGTTCCCGTAGATCGGAATCCGTTTCTTTTCGTATCGTAGAAGCGGGCCAACCAAGTGTCCGCGATATTTCATCGAAGACAAACTCACAACGCATATGCGCCCATATACTATGATCACGGTGCCAGGTCATCCTAATATGTTGGAATATATTTCCATCTCATGGACATCTCATTGGGATCGCGAAGTGACGCAGTCAGCTATTACGTTTATTAAGTTGCTGGGATTGGGCTGATTCCGAGAGAGGATAGGAGTGGTGGATCCGCGGAAGGGAGTTGGTACTGGAGAAGAAGGATGAGCTAGGAGGTGGCTGGCGAGGGTTGAATGGTTTAGAAGCAGGGGGTGTATTGTACCAAGCATTGTCTGCCCCATTGTGTGACATCACGGCCCGATAACTGCCGATAAGACCGCGGCAATGCTCAGCTTGTGTGTACGTGTAGGTGCAGCCGTTTGTGTGTTTGGCCACGGACAGAGAAGAGCGAGAGAGAAAGAGGGAAAGAAGAGGCAAATACGAAAGAAATATAATGTAGGTAGAGGCTATAGATGGTCGTTGCCGCGAGGGGGCAAAGGATGGCTGATGGAGGTCGAGTGACTTTGCGGGGTACTCGCCCCTTTATTCTTCTGATTTCTCGTTCCTCTTCCGCGGATCGAAATCGCATGCCGCTGCTAAACGCTCGTCCTTTGTGCCTCGCAACGTCCCCGCTGATAGAACGCGCCAGGCCGAGCCTTGAACTCTTACTGCCGCATTCACCGATACTTCCCAGTTATTGGAAAGTGGATCCAGACGCGGTTGCGTACCAACCCAGACCCGCGATTAAGCTTTGCCTTCGTTCAGTAGGAGGACGGAAGCTCCGGAAGCTTCCACGTTTTGCTTACCATCTTTTCTCTTAATTCGTTCCTCGAGTTGTACTATAGTTCAAAACGTGTTAATCTCAAAACCTGATGTACATACGTAAATGTTAACGTAGTAGAAGTACAGTACCTCGCAAAAGTATTTAACAATTTCTTTATGACTATGTAGGTATATTAAAATATACCTTTATAGCCATAAAGTAACAACTCAAGTAGAAAATCAACCAAGACGTATTTACGAATCGTATGACTCCCTTCGTGAGTCTTACGTGAGCCAAGAATTAAAAAGTACAGGAAAGCGACGATGTTACAATTGCTGTTTTTCAAATTTAAAGTTAAAATAAAGATAGTCTTCTTAGTCCTCGTAACGTCTCAGATGCTACGTTCTGCACGGCGAACTGTCGCGATGTTCGCTTTTGTTTCATAATTGGCTACGATCGAATGACTACGAAACATGAAAAATCCTTTAATCAAGGCTCGATTTTATCTGACGCGTTGAAACGAACTTTGATCGCGAAACTTAGCGCTACTGATTTGGCGCGAAACGCGCTTTAAAAGGCCGAAGCAGGCCTCCACTCGGCTCGCTCGAAATTCCCGGCAATTTCTACAACTTTGCTGCTTAACTCCGCTGGTCTCATTAGGACGTGATTTCTGTTCCAGGTGCTGGAGTCTCGGAGGCCCGTGGCGCGGTAAGTGGCACTTTCGCCCTTTTCATTCCAGACAGAGCCGCGGGTGAGTAATCGTTTAAACCCGTGCGCCACGGTTCGTTGCATTAACGTTGAAGAGAAAAAAAAAGAGTGTCATTGAGAAGGAAGTACCCCAGTCTAAACCACCACCCCACACGCGTACAACCCTCCTCTCGCTGACGTTATATTGACCCAACACAGAAGCGCGTATCGATGCTCGGCCGCGTGGCTGCCGGCCGAATATGAATAACAATCAGAAACTATAATCCCTCCCTCGCGATATGTATATACATAAAGTTCGTAATATATGTATACGGTGGCCTTTACGAGCACTGGCCTTTTTTATGTTAATCAACCAATCGGGGGACGAGTCGCCGATTTCCCCTTCCTTCCCTGCTTCTCTATTGTAAACAGAAATCGTGGCACGAATTTGTTCCGCGGTAAGGCGGAAAAAAAAAAAAAAAGGAACGTAACGAAGATCGTAAAGAAAGGGATCTTTCACGAGGGTGTGCGCGCGTGGACCAGACTGCTGGACCGAGTTCAGTAGGACGAGATGATTGACCCTAGTATAGCGGATTCTCTATCCTAAAGGGAGACTTTTTTTTCGCGTTAACGCGGAAGAATCTCGAACCTCGTGACAAATATAAAGGCTCTGGATTTATATCTCGCCCCCTATTGATTCTTTCCTTCTGTTCTGCGATTTCTACGAATTCTAAATTCGACAATATGCTCCTAAAATATTTGTAGGATTATCCGAGGAAGTCTGATTCGAATACTTTACTGGCGATTCGAGGGAAGGAGGATCGTGAAACGAATCCACCTCAAGGCTCCCTTTTCACTCAGAATTCGCGCGCGTTACGCTCGGCCCAGTTGGCCTATCTCTCGGCGAGCAACGCGATATTCTTCTTTCCTGGCCGCGTCTTAGTTCCGCGATTTCGGCCGTTTCAACGGCGAACGGTTTGAATATTCGTCGAAACATGGTCAGACTCTTGTTCGTCTGAGCCATTCACGCGGATTTCTTCATCGGCGTCTGGCTTGTCGGCCACTCGCTGATGTTAGGCGAAATAGAGAAACGGACGGGGCGCCGCGCGCGTTAACCAACGCTCTTCCGAGCATTGTACAACGATTTGTACGGATTTCAGTTCTTTTGCTGTGTGGGCGCGTACACGCAACCAACGGCCGCCTCGAATCGCCTCGTCTTGAGAGCGCGTTCCATGCTTCTCCCGCGAGAGAGAAAAAGAGCGAGAAGGAGAGAAACGTGTGTAAATACAGAGACAGCCTAGCGAGGAACGAGATAAAGATAGGCGAGCGGAGTAAGAGAATCGCGAGGAGCAGCACGATAGACGGAGAAAGAGACGAGAGAGAAAGAAGACCGTGGCTGGCCGTTTTGTGCGCGCCGCGCAAAAGATGCCTTTGAATCCTTAATTCCCTTTGAAACTCTCATTCTGGGAGCAAAATGGCGAGAACGAACCGTATTCTTCGGTTGAATGACGTATTGAGCGAGTTTTGTATGCCGTTGCGTCCGCGTGTGGCTCATCCAGAGCCTATGCCTGCTTATACGTAATACGTTCGCTCTTTTCTCTTCCTACGTTTCTTGCTGCGAAGAAGAGGGCCCGCAGCGTTGCTCTTTTTCTTCGTTCCCGTCTTCCCCCTCTTTCGTTTTTCTAACGTTCTTTCAGTATTCCTTCGTTACTCGCGTCACGCAGACTTTTACGCGCGATTCTGCAAATTTTTTCTTACGCTTTCAGCGAATTGAACGTTACTTTTGTCTGTTCGAATAACGAGCGCTACAATGTGGTAAGTATAGAGACACCTGCTGATGTTTTGTACACGTTGAATTCTTTCGCTTTTATCTTTTAGTTGTAAATCTGTTACTTCATTTGCATTACACGATAGGATAAAGATTATAATAGTCAACGAAAATAGGTCAGTTTCTCTTGGAATTTTAATTAATCGAAGACCACACGGGAAAGATTTGACGAGTCCATCGTGTTGAGTCTCTGAACGTAATGTAAAGTAATTATTCGAACATAAGTTTGATACACCTACGGCGTTTTATAGGCAGATGTACACGTAATATATTCGTAAAAGGTGTGCACAGTGTCGTGTACTTTGGCCAGCTTATGTTCGCGCGTGATATCAGATTGTCATTTTGTCGACGATTGCCCAAACGCGTCCCATAATTACCTTCGTTACGTCGTAGGTTGAATGAAAAGAGTGTGACGATCGGGGGAGTCAAGGATGGAGGGAAGGGCGCAGGATCCGAAAGTGACGGGAAGGGTGGGTGATCTTGCGGACTTAATCGGGCATTGGTGCTTTCCTTCGCGAACAATTGACGTCTGACTTTGACGTGCCCTCCGACACTTTCTCCGACTTCTCTTTCTTCTCCGTTCTTTGTTCGATGAGAAATCGGTGGAACGCGAAGTCGAGCCTGCCGATCGATGGTCCATCATTTACTCAAAGATTCCTCCGACTCTCCCCGCGAAAAATCGTCTGTTAAGCGCTTTCGCCAACTTTGAACACTTTTTAATTAAGAACGCGGACGAAATATAATTTTGCACAGCGGTACTGGTTTTACTTTCACGCAGTTAGCCCTTTGGTTCCCGTTCTTGTCTCGAGCAAGAAGTTTCCAAGGAGCGTTCTACGTATTTCTCGATTTCTTTCGCGAAAAATGAACTTCTCGGGGATTTGAGGCTTTACGAACGAAGTGAAGACGCAAAATTAGACTTCTCTCTCTCGTTACTTCCAACGATATTTCGTAACGGTTGCTCTGCGTGTTGAACGCTGAGTTAAAAGGTAGAGAATATCCTTATGGCAAATGAACAAAGCGTCCCCTTCTTCATAAGATAAGCTTTGGAAAATCCAAATTAACGATACGGCCGATTCTCTGGAATCTGTCGGACTATCTCGTCGACAAAGTCTGTGGCGGCTGTTGAAGGCAAGAATTCCACATTATCGGCCGGGTTTCTCGCGGATACAATTTCCCAACACAATTTCTTTTCAGTCGCCCGAACGAATCTAACCCGGGCTCGGATGGTGGGTGGCAAATGGCAAAGGGGGAGGGTGAGAAAGAGAAAGAGTTAGCTTTGATAGAGGGGTTGGGGGGGAGCAGAGCAGCGCAGCCCATATTCGTGCATTGTGGCACGTTCCATCGCGTTCTCAACTGAACTGAACTCGACTCAACAGTGGAGGACACAATGGGCGGTATGAATAAGTATAACAGACAGACACCGGTACAGACAGACACAGGTAGCTCAGGCCGCAGTATGTGAATGAGGAACCCATTTGATAACACGCCTCCACAGCCACCCAGGTCCATTGTGTCGCTTCCTATTCAGCTGCTCTATGCCCTCTTCTCCTCCTATCCCCTCTCTGCCTCCTTCTGCACCCCCACTGCTTCTGCTGTTCCTGCTCTTCCTCACCTCTTCATCCTCTATCTTCCCCTTCTCCATTCGTTCGTTCCGATATCACCACGGAAATCTTATCCTATCGAGCCCCTCTGTACCTTTGTACACGCGAAAAATCATGAGGGCATCCGTTCCCGTTTCGCGCTTCCGGTTGCAGATGATACTTACTATATCGCTTCTCTGGTTCTTGGTTACAGCGTCTTAACGCTCGACGAGCGTTATATGTTAACGCGGGAAGAACTTTGGAAAGGAGAATGATTGAAAATGGTTAAATCTTGAGCGGTTCTGTAGTCTAAAATGTCGATAGAGCATCGTTACTACTAGATCTCGATGTCTTATCTATCGTCTATAAACGATCCAAAGGAAAAAAGAAACGAATGCTTTACTAGTTTTCCACCATTTAATTTAGAAGGTTTACTCGTTATTTTGCAACAGCCAGCGTAATACCATTTCGCTTATTCGACGTATCTCGAAAAATGAAAAAAATGCGCTAGATAGAATATTTTAATTTCGTGTTAGCTTTGATGCAAATGAATGAAACGCAAAAATTCCAGTACTACTTTATGGATGCAAGTCAATGCTTATACTGTAGGTAAAAAGGACTGACAAAGATATTAATCCAATCACATTCGGTTGGCTCGTCAAAACTAGAAAGCTAGAAAGGATTGCTTCTGCATTATCCGGTCTCCTTTTTTCCATCTTTGTGTAAAAACGGTGAACGATGTGGTAGTGTCGGTACGGTGAATATAATTTTTATCTATTTCGCTTGGCAGTTGAGTTATTACTTTGGCCAGCAGCGCAAGGTTTACGGCCTTGTTACGCGGAGATTGGCTTAGATAAACCCTTTGCGAGATAGCGCGACGACTTCGTAAGAATTTTCATCATTTTTACACGAGGGGATTCACGGCCTCGTTCAAGTCCTGTTTCAACGTCGGTCTCGTTGAGACGACTCAACCTACCCTTAAGTGAGAAGACGCGTGGGATACGATCAATTCTTGGACGATTCGATTAAGTGGGTCTTAGGTTATGCTTACAGAAGATGCATTTCCTTACAAACTAACGTTTTGATGAATACGTTGGAACAATATGTACATACACATTTATATAGATGTTCCTGAAGGTATTTGCACATTCGGTGCAATCAGATCAAAGGATCGATCATATTTCGATCGCTCAGAGCTCTCGACATCGAGCAAACTTAAAGCGAAGTACTTGACTCAGGTGTCTCTGCAGGTCCGATATTTCTCAGTCTTTAATTACTGCTTTTTTAATCAATATCTAAAATAAATGACGATTCTTCGGACGCTTCACTCGTTAGAACATTCATAGCTTTAGACTTGCAAGCCCGAGTCTCAAGAACCGCGAGCCTCGCGTTTATTTCGTAATCGACGCGAAGTTGTCGTCGTGTATCATAAATCCGACTAACGTGTTCCGATGGCCTGGTTACCCATATACAGTGTATACGGTCGACGTTTGAACGCGACGCAAGGCGATGGCGATACGAGGCGATTTCGTTTCGGTTTTTCGCGACAGCGATGGTGCGGATCCTGGACGATTCGGTCGATTAGCGTGCATGGATCTAAAAAGCAGCGCGTCCGCGGGGTAATCATCGCGGTTAGAATCTGCAACGAGTACGGATGGCGAGTCGAGTCGCATATTTATCCAAATTGTAATATTGACGCGAAGTGGACAGATATTTTGGAAAGGGTGAAAGCGAGTTTCACAGAGCGCGTCCGCGTCCACGTTCGAATCGATTTTCTAGTCAATGCCGGAGAGCGGACCGGCAACAATGCTCCGATTTTCGGGATCTCGCTAGCATAAATAGCAAATAGCGAAGGTCCTGTAGGTGTATGTGGTTCACGTTGGACCAGCGAACGAACTATCCCAGCGTGCTCTCTCTCCGGCTCGCTCTGTACGTACGTGTACGTTGTACACCGAGTACCGACAACAATGAGGCAGAGACAAAGGCCAGGTACAATGCTGATGTTGAACTCGACTGATTTCGACGATTTTTGGCCTTTGCATGTGCATCGCGCGTTACTCGACAATGATTCCCGCATACGTAATCATCGCTATGGGCAGGGAAGGTTGGTACACTCGCGAAGCAGTGGCTCTCACATTGCGCCCTCTTTTTCCCTCCGCGTGGATTCAACCTTGCCGAAACCGGCGAAGCCGAAGCCTGGTCCCGTTCCCGCCACCGTCCATCCGGGGCTTTTCAATGCTCTTCTCTAACGCCGACGCGTTAATCTAACAATGACGCGACGCCATCGCGATTCCGCGAGCCGTTTATCGGTTTAAATACCAGCACAGGCTGGGTAATAATAATTGTAAGCGATAGCCGATTTATGCCCGCAATCAGCCGTGTTTCTAGCGGCCCGCTACAATCGATCTAATCAATGGCATTAATGCCAAACCGGCCTGGCTATTTAAATGTGAAACTGATAATTACGCGGGCACCGCTGCTTAATATTCTGCGCTCGTTCCAACGTTTACTGGATCATTAGCTACGTTCCATGGAGAAGAGAATCGATCGAAGGATATCAACCGATGTCCGATGAAATCATCCTACGCTTAGTCATTCTTTTACGAGTGCAATTCGTCTAAAACGAAGAGCATAATCGCCGGCCAACTTTGGTATTCGTTTGATCCAGTTCGCAACGCTACGAATCCGTTTCATAGAGAGGAAACTAAATCTCGAGTCAACTGTGAACCCTAAAGAGGACGTTGGATCTTTGGAAGAGCGGCTTAGCTCCGTTCTTTCGCGAGGGTTTTTCGTGAATCGCGAGCGAAGGGGGGCCGATCGATTGAGCACCCCTGACCGCACCTGAATAGATACATTGTGCCGGGGCAGCCTATTGACGGGCGATTGTTCCCTCAACAATAACAACAATATCTGAATAGTCGTCGTGCACATCTCTCGCGCGCGTTGCACGCACCCACGCACGCACTCGCGCTTACACGCGTGCATGCGTGCGCGCACATCCCTTTGCACGGCCCTCGCACGCTCGCGTCGCGCATCCCTTCACACGCTCGCACGCACGTCTCTTTACGTTACACCATCGTAGTTACACTCTTGTCGTTGCGATAGAGAATTTCTCGCGTTCTACAGGCACGTGTAAATAGTTGGCGGACACGAAAGGGACGCGCTCGCGCGTTAGATCTTGCAGATCGCAGCTTGAATCCATCGTAACATCGTATTTGCGATAGGCTCGCTTTACAAGAGAAAATACAGCGACGTGGAAAAGCTTCAGACCAGATAGATTCCTTACTTTATATTTGAAAAGCGGTGTATTTTCAAGAATTTTAAACAAGCAGTATTATTGTGGTTTGTGTAACAGTGTTCGTGCATTATACTATTTCTTTTATTCGTCACCTTTATTATTATTACTTTGTAAATTCTTTTAGATATCGCTTTTTAGTTGAACAACAAGTTTAAAAATTCGCTCTGGCTGGAAACCGAAGCGTGCCACTGTACAGCCGTGTATTCTCTCGTTACACGATCGAAATTTCATTATCATTTACGAATCGATGTTTAAAATTTCTACTTATGATCTTCCTCTAAAATTACATAATATATAGCTTCGCTAGAATGATAAAAGTTTAATCAAAGTTTGACATTTTTTAAATTTATAAAATAGGCATTATACGAAGGGAGAGATTCAGCGATGAATTCATTTACAGATTTTGTTTCGAACTTTACCAAAACCGCTTCATTGCGGTGTTAATGAATTTTCAAAATGTTTTGTATAATGCGCATAATACACTCGTAAAAAGCTCTACAAGTTTTCAGTAGTTTCGTTACAGCCGCTTTAGGGCTTTACAAAAGTTTGTAAATGGAAATTCTGTAAAAAACTAGCAGAATCTGTGAAAGAGTGTAATATCGTGTCAAACAAATTCTCAACGTCACGCGGACGACTAACATTCTATTATTGATATTCCAGATATTCTAGATATTGGAGGAAAGATCGTGAAAATCTAAATGATTCCGTGGATGCATAAAACTTCATAATCGACTCTAGGAATTGCGGACAACGGATAGTGCCATTAATCAAGTTGAATGAAAAAAGCAGGTCAGCAGTAATTCTCTGAGAATTAGGAGATTTCAAGCTAAGTTTGTTCATGATTGAACCGTGATTAAGATTAATAATAGTCATTCTTTGTAATCAACCTATTGGTATCTTCCATAAAACAATCGGATTAAATATCTTTTACGCGATTGTTGCATTCAGATTTTCTTCTACTTTCTTCTTAACTACGTAAGGATTGGTTTCTTTGAAATGTTATGCAATTAAGAGTTCGATAACATGCACGTTACTTTTGATTTATTTATAAAAAATACATGAATATAGAAGAGAGAAAGATGCATAAATACAGAAGAGTAGAAGATTCATTAAGAGTTATATGATAATGAATGAAAATCGTATGGTTAATGAGTATTAGTTAAATAATTGAGCGTAACATAGCGTCGTTATGAAATATTGTTTATTACCCGCTTATAAACAATGGTCAGTAAAGACTCTAGCGAAATGGCTTTGGTACAATTACAATACTCTGTGAACGCACATTACATTTATCGTGAAAATGTATAAGCCAATTATAATTATAGCGCATTGGTCGATTGTTCGTAATATTATAATAGGTCGCTATGTCGTTGCGCACAAAGAGGTATACTTAATAGAATGCTTATTAATAATTCTACCTGTGAAAAAGTCACAGCTAGTATTATCAACTTAAAGTTGATTAATGTGCGACCATTGATTAAGAAAATTGGCATTTTTCGTGCTTTAGCGGCGATAAAGTTTTCATAAAATAAGGCAAACTCTTAAACGTAATTAAGTAAATTCAAGTGTTCTCAGACATTCTTCCACGATATTCTTAATAATATAAACTTTCCTTTGCAACGTATAGGTGTCATATTTTCCCGTACGTTTTGTAAAAAGAATTGCAATTGTTGGTTATTCTTAGAATCGCCCGGCAAGGGCGTTCTTAAAATATTTAACAGTAAACAATCTTTCAGACGAGCCATTTACTGCGTATGCATGAATTGCATAGCGAGAGGGCTCCTACTGTTTCTCTAGTGTAGTTAAATATATTATAAAAAATATGAGAATAATATTACGCGGCCCGTTACCGACTATCGTGTAATCGACGCAAATGTAATCATCAGATACACGGCTAATTAATATAAGTCGTGAAATGAAAATTGGCGCAATTGTCTGGTACGATTAACTAAAGCCAGTGTGTCATCAAAGAACAAAACTCGCAAAATTTTTCAATAAACCTCTATCGTTTGTATCTGACGATCAATCATCCAGTCAACACGATACAGGCACATGAAAAAAAAAAGAAAAAAAAACTGGAATATTCAATACAGAAATTCGTATCGCTTTTCGAACATCGGTTTCTTAATTGTTTAATAGCACAGAGTAGAATTTTGTTGCACTTAACGACGAACTCGCGATCACCTTTTATTTTTCATTAAGAAGCATGCACTCTATTGCGCATTTATTCACTAGTTTCCGTTAGTTTTGTTCATTAGACTATTTTCGAGCCGGCTGCCGCTTGTCTATCTAGTATTTATCACAGTTTGTTGTCGTAACGCCGTTCCCCTTGTCGGTGATCTTGAACGTCGCGGATCTTGAACGTCGATGAAAGACTAAAACAGGTACGGCGATGGTTCGCAGAAACCACAATCTTGACAAGTTTTCTGTAAAAATAGAAATTTGAAATTTAAAATCCGCGACACGAGAGTCGAGAATTTGAAATTTGAAAATTTCCATTTAAAAATGTCGATGATATTAATATGGAACGAAATCGAAAACTTGGTATTGAAATATTTGAAAATTTGAATATTCGAGATTCGAAGGTTTAAAATTCGCAGCTTGAAATCGGAAAATTTAACGGTTTCCACGCCTTCTGCGATGTTATGTGCGATCATTAGCGAGCGACTTGTCTCTAGTTTGTTTTCATCAGGATTTTTTCGACACGCACAAAATGGCCGAGTCCTGAAGCAAAGGAAGACGACCGATCGAGTCTGTCGAGTTCATGAAAATTTATATCCTTCCTTTGCCTCTATCTCCTTCGACCGTTCGATTCCTATCACCGAAGCATATCGTACAGCGAGAAAAATTGATAATGCAGAACTATTTAGCGGCGCGTTATCGCCGAGTTCACGACAGAATCAAAGATGTTGGAATATCGGATCTCAGAGGCAAATTTTCCAAAGTACGTTCAACGAACAAATCCGATTTAAATTCTTACACTAGCAAATTTTCTAATTTTCGTCGATTGTTTCGCGATTTTTAGGCCGTCAAAGAAATCAGAATATTATCGTTGTTGCACCGTTTTCCACAATCACTGAGTAAAGTCTCCTTTGTCGGAGCAACAATCGCGTCATTTCCTGACAACCATTACTGGCGCAAATCTCGTCCCTTTAGGTTTTGGACAGTCTGTTTAATCGTCTGTTTACCAGTGATTTATCAGTTTCAAGCAACGAAACCAGAGAAGCTAGAAATCCTTAGACGAAACTTAGGAGCATCGGCGGAAAGCGATAGAACCGAAGTGGAAGGAGGAAATATTCCACGTGGGTAGAAAGTAATTGGAATGGAAATATTCTCGGAGACGAATAGACTGGAAGAAGGATAGACGAATTATTACGTTTAATTAGAGCAAAGCACTTGAAGGAGACTCCAAATTAGTTAGGATAATTCTGCATATCGAAATACGTTATTTATATTCGTAATAGTAACTGAAACTCGAAGAAATAACAAAGAAAGAAGTTTAGTTTGTGGATAGTTGGAAAAATAATTGTGTATCGTGTAACGTGATTGAGTTTAGTGTATGTTTCGATACGAAACGTCCGTTAAATTGTTGTTAGTATTAAACTTGACATTATACGAAAAAAAAGTATTTTGATTTGAATTTTTGATTTGTTTTGAAGTATTTTCGTGTTCCCGTGTAAATTAAAAAGTTATAGGATTCGCAGCAATAAGGAAGACAGTAAGAAAAACGCAAAAGTTTGTTGTAACGAATATTAGTTGACTATGAGTTTATTTATAGTACATGTCAAAAAATTATTCGATTTTGATTTGCTTTCATTCGATTCTGGTCGGTTGATGCAAATTACTGGAAAGTAGAACTGCCGTCCTTATTGCAGCAGTAGTCATTTTCAGTTGGTAAAATTGGTAAACTCACTGTTGGATAATCTCTCGTTAGTTCGTTATCTCCGATAAAACGATAGGACACTGATCTATTCTCCATGTAACTTTTGTAATCGTAACGAGGCATCATTGGTACTCTCATTTGCCAGAATGGTTCTCTGAGATTCGCACCCAAATTTAATATATCTCGTTCTCTATAAAAGATACGAATCGGTGCCTGAAAACGAAATCGAAATTTCCAATCTTCATCTTTCTTTATTATTCCTATATTATTTTTTATATTATTTTTTTTTAAATATAATTTTATGTTATTATAGCTTTCCTGATTATTAATGTTTTTCACAGTCAACCTTTGTGATGTAACACAGTTAGACAAATAGAGATATGCTTCACATTTAAAGAAATATTTACAATGGAGATTATATAAATATAGTTAGAAATATGTTTCAGCCTCTAAGTATGTATTATAACATGTTCATTACTTTGAATTATGTGCATTTTGTACACACTCTACGCATTTAAATATCCTATATTACCTCACTGTTTATTTATGACTATGCTTGGAATTATCATATATTTATGAGAAATTTAAAGACGCGAGAAGACATAGAATTCGTTCAATATATAAATATATTTATATAAAATATTCAAATTAGATGAAACAAGTGGCTGACTAGCTCTTTTAACTGTGTTCAAAGAAATGTAAATTTGCGTGAGTATTCTGTTTTCTTATTATCAATTCGTATACCTCTTCTTGTTCTGGCGTTTCTGGCCTGGAAGAAGATGGTGTTTGATCCGGTGTGGACGATTCGGTGGAAGGTACTAAACTGCAGATTCCACTTGATTCGCTCGCGGTACTCGGCGATATCGGTCCACCAATACCATTCAAAGTTCTCAAACCCTGTTCATATAAATCTTTCGCTCCCACAGAGACGAAATGTTCAGCTTCCAAACCAGACAGAGGCAGAGCTATAGATAGTGCCATTTTTCACTTCCTCCTTTGATTAGCTTCGAAAATCTTCTTGATTCACTTCAATTATAATGAACTTTCGATTGCTGGAAACCGTTACGACGTTGATCGACAACTAACTGAACGTTTAGTAGATTCTTCTTCGTCTACAATGTTCTTTATTCAATACGTGTGTGTATTCTCTATAATATATTGTACATGTATACATTATAATGAAATAGTGTGCGAAAGTAAACATGACCTTTCTGATCTTCGATGGGAATTAGTAATGTATGTCTAATTATAGATAATAATATAGCTGAGTACCGTGTGTTTCTTTGTTATTAATTCTATTTAATAGACGTTAGTGTATATGATCTTTTACATTGGAAGCGTGATATATGGAGAGTTTATTCTTCTATTCCAGAGTTTATACTCTTCGTTGAATGTTCATTTCATTTGCTTATGTAAATAGTATTTGAAACATTTTTTGGTAGAATTTATTCCATAACATAGCATTATCCCTTAATTTTATAGGATGGCACGGTAAAGTCGTGGTTACCTTCTACCGACAAAATGCTGATCGTTCGTCGGTAACAATCTGCAGTTTCAGCTATTACCGACGTTAGTTTATTTCTGCTCGTTGTACCAAGAGTGGTAATATGGGAAAGCTTTTCTTTACCGACAGTTGTACATTGGTATAAAAATCGGAAAATAATATCATTCTTCTGTTAAAATATTTCATTTCAATAATATACTACAATCCAAGATCAAGAATAGGTTGTTCAGAATATTGAATTTTATTTGGAATTTTATAATTCTGACCGCTAAATTGGCAAACTCGTCGATATCATCAATTTTGAACTCGTCCTTTTTGTATATCGGTAATGCAGATTCCTTTGTCCCTATTCCCTTGCCCTTTTAGGAACTGTATTTTATTCATTAGCTACTAGAGGGCTACTGGGATGAAACGTTCCACCTTGATGTTACTTTTTTATTAGTTTATTAATGAAAAATAAATAATATCCATTTTATTGACATTAGAACTTCGTATACTAATTTATAGTAAAATATTTAAGCTAATTTCACAACGTAGAAGTAAAAAATTAACAAAATCTTTCTATGTATGGTTTTCTCGCTAGTGATCGTTAGAAAGCGCAATTCCTATATAAGGATGGTTCATAGAGTATAATTCCGTGGTCTGGCGCTACTCAGGAATCCTAATGAAAGAAAGGACGGCAAACCTTTCTTAAACATTGTATAAAAATGGTTAACAAAAATAATCTCAGGGAGGCTCTGTGATATATTCCAGTTTCAGCACCACAATTTGTACAACAGCAAAGAATCATCATAATAGCTTCTACACCATTCCTTCCTACCCCTCCTCCAACCTCTGTTTTCAGACGACTAGGGGAAAATGTGAGGGGGAAAGCGCCCGCATCGGGATACTCTTTCTACATCTATTCCGAGCACTTCTGAAAGTGGTGCAGCAGAAGAAAACGCGCTCAAAGGTGTCGAAATCCTATCTTCCAAATCTTCTAGAAAGAGGGTTTTTCCTCCCAGTTGATCGGAAGAAAGTCGGCTTCTCCAGTGTTCTTTCTCCTCCTACCTTACGGGAATTGAGGATGAAGAAACCCGTAAAAAGTGGGTGGTACCCTCTTTCCTCGTGGGTGTTTGGAGTCTGGGCTCAAAATCGGAGACCTATAATCATCATCAATAATCTTTCCTAACCAAGCTAGGGAATAGCTGGGATTATCCTTAGTTAACCTGAACTCTAACAACTGCAGTAGTATAACCCAAGTGACCACATTTTTGGTATTTCTTCCTGTCGTTTATTTTTTTTATTGCATATGTTACAAATTTCGAAAAATTCTCCTATCCGTGTACATATTATACAAAGTATAGCGAAATTACATTTTCCTGCAGTACCGACTTGGGACATCGCGTGCGTGTTTCTCGAATGCACCACTAGAGCATCCGAATGCTTATGTGCTTGCAATTCTATTCATTTTTAAATTTCATCATAATTTGTTACAAGATTATTCAAAATGTCTATCAACCAAACAAAATACCAATAAATTTGACAAATGATAAAACAAAGATTACAAATTGGATACAAATATTTCTCCTTATGGAATTATACTAATTTACCAAATATCTCGGGTACCTTCGATATTTATTCAAACACGCTGGTCCGCATATCATTATTGACATATCAACGCGAGTCATTTGGAGCAACGTGATTTCCACATATGTCACGCTGGCATAATTATTACGCATGTTATTTTCCGTTCGTACATAATGGCGTGTTCCTTGTACCGGCTTGACCACGTATACCGGGTGTCCGGGTTCGCGCGCGGAACTCCGCGACCCATCCGGTGGCCTTAGCAACGCACATGCGCCCTTCTTGGACTCTCGTCTCTCCAGTTTCTCTCTCCGGATGGTTGGGGATTGGCCCGGAGTAACACCCCCTCATAATGGGTTCACCCGTCCGCGCTGAGCGCGGGAGAGCAGCCGGGAAAGAGACGGAAAGAGGGTTGAAGAGTGTCAGAAGGAGAGGAAACTGGACGAGGAAGCGAGAGAGCGTGAGGATGAAAGACAGGGAGAGACGAGAGGGAAGAGGGCAACGGAAGCCATATTGATTTCCCTATGTTTCCCCGTATTGTTACTATAGCGCCCGGTGAGGGCGCGAGGAGAAGGTAGGTACCACCCTCGTCAACCATCCCGCGCCAACCACCCCTCGACAACCACCCCGCGCAGCCAGCCAGCTCGTGTTCCGTTCTTCCAACCGATGGTCGTCCCGATGAGAGAGAGACTATGCCGGTGGACGTGGATTCCCTTCCGGTCTTTCATTTCTTTCTCCCGTGTTCACGTTTACACGCGGCCTTCTGTCTCGTGCACGAGATTTTCTACGCTAGTTTTCTTTTTGTTTCGGTATCGGTTGTTGTTATCGTTGCTCTTGTCACTCCGATTCACGACTTTGCGACTTTTAGAACGTGAATCCTTCAGGCGTTCTAGCACGAATATGATGGGCACGAGAATGTTTTCTACGATTTTTCATATCCTTACATCGAATTGTTTTATGTCAGTTTGTAGGTCCTTTCTTTCAAGTACACGTAACATGGCAGAGCTTAGCACGATATGATAATTAATGTAATACGCGCGGACGTTTCCATTTTGTTTATTGCCAACAGCCGCGTTTAAAAGGTTAAGTATCATTATTTTTAAACCAGTGGAGAATTATTAACAATCTGCCAAGCGATCCGAGACAGTATAGTCGTTTCTTATTGTTGAGGTTGACCGGTAAAGGAACGCGTGGATGAATTTGTAATAGAAAAATATATGGAAGTATAAGTGTAAGGGCAGGTATAGTGTATGTTGAGCCTGATCCTCGCTCTCTTAGTATTACATTACGATAGAATATGATAGGGAATACGTTCATACATCTATAGCACAGGATATTACCAAAAAAGGTAACGTTGGTGTGTAACTCTAGCTGGAGGTTAAAAGAAACAGCGATAAAAATCGACTTATTTATGGCTCTTTTGTAATCCAAAACAACATTCATGTTCAAAGGCACAGTAACATGGACCTTTCCTTTTTTAATTTTTTGCTTCACCAGGTTCTATTTTCTTCGTCATAGCCGGTGTCCAAGTCACGCGTATACAAAAGAAAAGATGTAAAGTTTTTCTTAAAGTAATTACTTCAACATTTATCGATCCGAGTGTTTTGTTATCTTCATTTCGATTAAAATTTTCGTACTCGACGAATAACGAAACCTTAAATGAAAACTATAGATCTAGAAAAGTTGCTCTACCAGTGAATCAACATTTTAGTGCAAGATACATAAGAATGTTTAGTACAAGAAAATTGGTACGTCAATGGGTGAAAAAAGGCAAATAAAAGTAGCACGCGTGATAACGACCTTTCGCTGCAGCTTACGACAGCGTAATCGTGTCGCCCGATGAGCGTACAGCATCTCCTTCTTTCCAACTTTACCTGGTAAATTCGGAAAGCCATAAATGTATCTCGATGTCGCGATACGCTCATCAACGAATCGTTCGGTTCACTTGGCTCACGAAACGCGATCCACGCGTCGTTTAATATTTCTCTTAATGTTGAAACACCCCAACGCTTGCACGAAAGGTACGCGCAGCACACCTGGGTGGTCCATGCCCGATATCAGCTGCGAAACTTCCCAGACGTCCCGTTTTTCTACACCGCGTCCTTTGCTCTCCTCCGGGAAACGAAACGAAGGGGAGGTAAAGAGGAAGGACAAACAGAGAGAGAGAGAGAGAGAGAGAGAGAGAGAGAGAGAGAGAGAGAGAGAGAGAGAGAGAGAGAGAGATAGTGAACCGTGTGGTTGTTACCTAGTGATGCATGGCTCGGTAATAGCTACAATACAACCAGCTTACAAGAGGGGTTCCGTTTCCATCCCGCTCGGCGACTTGAGATTTATTGCTCCCCGGTGGATTGCGGATTCCCAGATTCTCCGGTTTGCCCTTATAAATGACTCCTATTAATTGACCGTGATGCGGGACAGGAAAACAGTGAAACGGAGAAAATGAAATGGGAATAATCGCGGATGAAAATGAATTATATATATATATATAGCCGTTTGGTTATTCGATTCGATGAGAGAAAGAGAGGAAGGGGTTAGTAAACGCGAGACGATGGAATCGTTGGTTCTGATCCTGCAGCGATGATTCTCTTGGCGAAGTGTCGTCTCGATGGAGAGAAGCGATTCATCGTGAAACGTAGTCAATTTACCCTGCAAAGTGGCGGACACACGTCGGCGAACCAGGCGACAGGGATTTCGACACGGGTGGGTATTCTGCGTTCGTTTTCTCGGTGCGACGCGGCGCAATCGTGCCCGCCGTCCGGCTTTAAAGTGCCAATCAAGGGATGAAAAAGAGGCGGAAAGGAAGAGAGAGGACGTTCGACGTCTACGAAGCTCGTGCCGCGGCCACGTGTCCGATGTGCGTGAAGAATGAAACCAGACACACCCACCGTGCACGCGAGCGCAGACCCCCGTGACCGTGCGCAGGACCCCATAAATGCGATCTGGCTGGCATTAAAAGCGTGCTAATGCACTTAATGGCGAGTTGCCGTGCGTGCACGAGCCGCTGCGTGAGAACACGCGTGGGCGGGGTAGTTGTCAAAACACACGTGGAAATCGCACGCGTGCCGAGATTTTCGCTCGTTTCTCGTTCATCGAGATCTGTTAGACACGCTACTGTCTATAGGTTGCAGGACATTTGAAAATCGTAAAGACAAAACACGACGAGCTTTACTCTTCGTGTTTTATGACGAAGGGTCATAAGTAAAATAACAAATCAATTAAAACGAGCTCGTCTGCCTCCATGGTAGATATAGTTAACTCCAATCGAATATATTTCGTAAATATTTGATGTTTGATATTATTACCACGATCCGACGAGACTAGTCTCGGCGAGCTGTTCTTCGATCGATCTTGTTGTGCACATCTTTACGAATACGATTTTTTTCGTCTCTTAACTGTCGTAGCTTAACATCGATCTTTGCTTATAGACAGAAACGTACGCGTACGCCACTGATATCGCGTTGCCTGCTCAGTAAATTGTTTCTCCATCTCGTTTAACGTCGTTCCGTATCCAATTCGAATTTTTAACAGTATAATGAGAGAAACGAATAGCAGCGAAGCCGTGGATTTATGAATACAAATTCATAGCATCTCTTATTCAGCGAGGAAGGATCGGTTGTCGTCGGCCAGGCGCAAGGTGTTCCGACTCGTGAAATTTATGTAAAATCATGCGCGGCCCGGTGGCTGCTAGCCATATGTGGATCCGCAGTAACCGCGTAATAACGTAAGATTGAAGGTCGCGGGGTAACAGGCCATCCGGCGCATTCTCATAACATGTAAAACACCAGGATTACGGGATAATAACGAGCCAAGCGTTCGTGTTTGTAAAGTTTAGCAGAAGCAGGACTATATTATAGCATTCGACCGTCTGTGCGGACATTGGATCGAACAAGAGAGAGATAGATAGACAGAGAGAGGGAGAGAGAGAGAGAGAGAGAAAGAGAGAAGTTAACTCGCGTATGTAGGTGGCCGAGATAGTCGGATGGTAATGAAACGCTATGGCGGTGAGATCGTAGGGTGTCCGGCCGCGTAATTTCGCAGCTCCAAGATTTGCACCCGAGTGGACAGTGGGGATCTTCTGTCACGGTACACACCCCCCGTGGCTTTAATATCGCTTTATTAACCCACTTTGACCGGGCGATGAGCTTCCTCCCCGAGATCCTCGCGACGGACCCGATCGTAACTCGTGTCGCTCACGTGGAAAAAACAGGCTTTGTTACCGTGAACTGCTGGATATTTTAGTTGATTCTCCTTTATGAGAAAACGGTCTGGTGACCTGCAATTGCCACTTTTAGGTTTGAAATTTTTGGCAGTTTTCTCAAGTCCTCGTTCACCGTATCGTTTCAAAGGTTTAGATGACTTTGCAGGTAGCTACGAACAATGCAGAGAAATATCCCTTTGAGGACCCTCGGGCTCCAACTCATGGAAACCGACTCGTTAACTTCCGATACGTCTGGCCTCGATGAATATTAATTTTTGCATCTTCGTCAGAGAGACGTCTTGAGCCCTGGGTTCGTTGCCCGTACTCTCGTCTGATCCTCTTTGTGACCGTGACGCGCTTTGTACCGGACACCCCGTAGACACGGTGAAGATGTCGCAAATTGGATCGTGTATATAACCGTCCCGGCGCAATATATCGCCGGGAGATCCGGCAATCCCACGAAACAAGGCTCTTGAATCTCGGTACGCCTGACTTACGCGGGAGCCGGCTTAACGGACCAAGCCGGCTTCGTTTGCACAAACGAAGCCACCAGATGTCGATCTGAATATTTCACCCTACCTCCTTGATAAATATCGCTGCTTTTTAATTTCATTTTTGAAGCACCGTGAACACGACACTTTCAACTTTTCTTGTCTCCGATAGTTGTGTTCTCGCTTCTTTCCGTTTTCATGCCCCGTTGACTCGATCAACGCGGCAAATTCGAACGCAACTTTTCCTCAAGTCGAACAGTCCTCGATACGCTACATTACGCCTACGAATACGTTGTCTCGAGGACACGTGGCTTCTTCTAGTTTCCATGCCCCCCCCCCGCGTTGTCTCGTTTGCAGGAAAATTCGAACGGAATTATTCCTACGTTCAAAGGATTTTCGATCTTCCAGATTTCCGCTTATTCGACGCTTTCCACGAGACATTCCAGGCGGCGTCCAAATGACTCGGGATCAGCGAGCGGCGCCGCCAACGTAGGAAAAAAATGTAAATCTGGCGCAAGCCGGGAGGGGGCACCCTTTTAATCCACGAGGAGAAAGAGAGAGAGAGAGAGAGGGAGGAACTCCCTAGTCGATAGGCGGGGGATTATCACGAGGTATCATATGGAGCCTCTCGAAAGTGAACGAGAAAAAGCGTAGGAACGAAGCGAAGCGGGTTGAAAGAGAGAGAAAGAGGGATGAAGGAGGAGGGAGCTCGCTGGCAGAGAACCCCATGGTTACCGGCAGACAGAAGTGGGGCTCCCGTGGCGAGAAGCACCGTCAAATCCACCGCAAATGCTCTCGAGTACTTCTTCTTGGTCGGACGTGAGCGCAAGGGCGACCACGAGAGAGCACGTGGTACTTGAACCAGTTGGGGACCACCGAGTGGCTGCCCGAATGTTGCTTGCTTGCGCGTACGATCGGCCAGAGTAACGAGGAAAAAACCGAGCTACCGGAACAGCGAGGAATATATTGCGTTTATTTGTTTTCTTCGTGCCACTTGCTCTTCGCGCGCGACACTCCACATGATGCCGAGCGACTAGACTCGTAATCGCTTGAAAAACTCGCTATCTCGAATGAACGCGAATTAACGCGAACGACTTCTCCGCGATAAACGATATTCGTTGGCTTTCTGATTAGGGATCCGGATCGAATTTAGTTGTAATGCAAGGGAACGTGCATATCGGGAATTTTGAAAGAATAGATAGCCGATAGTAACACGGTGATACTTGGAATCGTTGGAGTATCGTTAGAGTATCGTTTGGCGAAGACAATTCGAATAATCGACGAATTGGATAACGTCGGTCCTAAAAGTTGCGGTCCCAATGCAAGGCGGCACTGCACGTAGCTATATACCGTCAACTTTGACCCTGAAGTTTCGAACAAAGGTATCTCCGTATCCATCGCTTGAAATCGTCCGAATAGAATCGATAAAGTGACACGAATTTGCAACTTGGAAAGTATAGAGAACCGCCGAGCACTCGGCCAGTCGCAACCCTGAGTTCCCCGTTGGCCTCGTTGGTTCACGGAGATACAGCTGTGTCTAAGAGTATGCATATCGCGCGTACGTACACGAATAAACGATAAACACGGTCGTGCGAAGACTCATATACACGCATCGGCGCGTATCGTTCCAACAGAGTCCGCGAGACTCGGCGAGGGTGAGTCGGGGGTTGGAGCCGGTTTGTAACAAAATCAATAGAGGGGTGGCGCGCGAGAGGACACGCGGCGCAGGGATGGGTGGGTGGAGTGGCGGCGGGAGGAAAGACAGAGAGAGAGAGAGCGAGGGAGAGGCCGTGATAGAGCCTCTACGGGGGTGGTTTTCCAGCGCAAGCGCGTTAAAGCCGAGTTAGATGGTGGAGGGCCAGGGGAGGGAAGACAAAACCACCCCGCCGGCTACTCCCACCCTCTGGATGAGGCGACGGACTGCGATGGAGTGCCTCCTCCTCCTCTTTTCTCCTCCTCTACCTACGGGGCTACTCCACCCCCCGTGTCACTGAAGCTCAGGGGTTGTTTGCCCCTTGGAGTGGTAGGTGCTGCCACCGTGCTTGTGGCGGTCAGTCGACGAACTCGCCAGGTTGGAACGCATATCCCGGGCATTTTATTTCCGCGAGGACTGGAGGATGTGCCCGCGTGCAATCCGACGAGGATAATTCGATTCGAGCGGAGAATCGCGGAAGCTTTGGGTTGAGAGACGGTTGGGAATTCTGCAGGCTTTGATTCCATATTCCATCAAGGAGAAACGGGGTACACTAGGTTACGAGGGATGATCATTCGGTTTCCGCGTTGTGATACGTTCCTGTGTAGATTTTAAGCTTATCATTGACCCATTAAGAACGCAACGTTCCATTTGCAATTTTATTCGATCAATTTACATCATCAAGTTTGGTTTTTAAGTTTGTGGCTAGGAAATGGAACGCCAAGATTTTCATGATATTTTTGTCGTCGTTACGTCTTCTACCCTGATTCTATGGTTTTATGAAACTTGAAGAAGTTGAAGTACTTGTTATATTCTGACAAACCAATGCTTGATTCTCGAAGGGTTGAAATTTAATCTCAATGCAATTTACTTTTCTTTCGGAAATCAATGAAGTCGAACAAATGGAATTATAAATAAAATCGATGGTTTTATCGCGACGATATGGAGCGAAATTTCACCTAAATAGCCTTTAGGAGACGACTCTATCGCATCTTGTGAATATGAACGTTGGAATCCATAAATTTTATAGGCAATGCGCCTCCGTTTCCGCTATACTTCTCAAAGACAATAACTCTGAGACACTGAGCATTTGGCATCTTTACGTCCCGCTGGAAATGCTATTACACGGTACTAATAAAGTACCATTCTTCCGCCACTCGGTCTATCTCACACCCTTCTCACCAGATACGCTGGCGCATATTGTCACGCGCTCGCAAGCGTGGCCCTTGCACGCATTATTTCACACGGGGGACCTAGAAAACATATTTACCACCGTCCCGGGGACAAATGCCTTGATTTGTGCCGAAAATCGGCCGAGCCCGAAATCAAGGGTCGCGATAAAAGCATTAGTTGCGCGGCTAAGTGTTTTCCCAACTTGTTCCGACCTTCTCCCTTTTGTACATCCCCTTTTCGTACTTTCTTCCCTGTCGTGACGTTACGTAAACGTTACATCTACGGTATCGACAGATTGACAACTTTCTTTCACTTTTCTCATCGACATCGTATGGTCAGAAATTTTCATTTACATCGACGTGTTCGAAAAATTGGGAAGGTTGCTGCAATATGGAGGCAAATTCGGTCTGCTAATAATTCGAGCGAGCAAATAGAAATCGACTGAAAATCAAATATGATACTTTTTCGTACTATTACGGGCTACAAAAGACACGCTATAAATTCACAATCGACTAATTTTCGTAGTAATGTACCGTTGGTCGTTCGTATATGAAACTTATGTAGGTTTTATAGTGTCTGGAGGAAATTAATTGATTATTAATAATCACTTGGAAGCAGTGAGAAACGAGACGAAGTACTGGGTACGTATGTCGTCAAAGACTAGTTGAAAACTGGCGATGAAGGCGGGCAACCGGCAAAGGGGGTGAATGAGAGTGACCTTGACAAAACATCGCGGCCACGGAGCGAAGCCGTTGAGCCGCGAGAACAAAGAGATTCTGTCGTCCTTTGTCAGACCAAGTTCCTATCTCTGTCTCCCCGCGGCTTTCTCTGTCTCTGCCGACTTTTATCTCGCTGCCCCTTTCTCTTTCACTTACTTTTATCTATTTCTATTCGCCCCTATCCGTATTATTACACGGCTGTTCTCGTCGTTCGTCCTCTTCGTGTCGTCGTTTTATCGGCTACTCTGACCGGACTTAGCTACCCTTATTCGCATTTTAATCCCGTGTAGCCAACCTGTGTCATTTACACTTTGGAAACTTCACTCGTGAACTTGTCCGAAGCGAAATGTTATCTTTCCCCACGAGGTATTCCGGGATCTTCTCAGATTCTGGTAGAAAATCCTAAAATAACAAAAACATGGGACGCGTAAGCGATTTGTAAGACTCGCTTCGACCAGGGAAACTATAAAATATGCTTGTCGAGGAAGGATTAAGGAAGCTGTAATTCAAAGGAGTTCCGAAAGTACAGCGTTTCGATAACTGGACGAAACGACGCTCTATTCTCGCGATGACGATGGCTGCTAAGGTAATTAAACGGACATCACGGAGTCAAATGACCTTTTCTCGCTGCCTCTCCAGAGAGCAAAACCTTTAGAGGTCGGTTTACCGGCGCTCCTTTAATGTCGCCGACCTTATTTCGCCCTAGTTTGATGACCAAGCGTGCAATTCATCCCTTCGTCCAGAACCATTCGACAGTTAAACGCTTTACGGCAATAAGGAAGCAGCTTCGATGCATACGTTGTATTTATCGAAGTACATATCGCGTTAGCGATATGACTATGGTTTTATTACTTTGGCTGTACTAGCTGCTCCAAAGTTTGACGTCAACCTTTCGAGCACACCCTGTATAATTGAATTTAACGTGAAATTGATGGCGCCTCGATGGGGCGAAAATCTCAGGATAAACAGTAGTTGCAGCGTTTTGGTTGGTGGATCGAGCTTTGTGAAAGGTTGACACGAGGCTTATAGGCAGTTCGTCTTCGAGGAACATCCAAAGGATGGAGTGGACCGGCTCGGTAACAAAAGTACCAGCGAGTCCATCGCACTTTCCCCGGTAGTGAGCTCGTTTTTGGGATTGTCGTTTCTGAATGGTGACTTCAGCCTTCGCGTATGAATGGTATTTTCAGATATATACCCGAGACCTGTGCACCCTCTTTCTCCCTTCGTCTGTCGTTTCCTCCTCGTTGCTCTTTCACGGTTTAGCTTCTCTCTACGCGGTGGACCAACGGTCCATTGTCGGATCGGACTCAATGGATGATGCTGAAGCAGCGGGGGTGGAAAGAGGGGGGGAAGGATTGTCGTTGTGGAACCCATCCTCCCCCTTTCTGGTGGCGGTCAACTCAAAAGGAAATGAGGTGCCCCCGACAGGACCTATCCCAACGAAAAAGAAGCCACTGGGCTGCACGAGGGAAAGAAACCCACCCCCGCGCTCCTGCCACCACGAGTGACGAACGTTTCCTACGAATCGGTAGAATCTGACATGCCTTCGCCTTCCTCGAAACGGTAATTTTTGCATGTCAGCTACGTACGATCTATTTTCAATGTAGTTGCTTCTACCAGATATTTTCTCCGTATGAAACATACATGCAAACTAAACGTATAGAACCACATACTAACGAACAATACATTACAAATTAATACAAGCTAGATGAGGTACGATGCATCAGTTTCTCAATTAAATGGCTGGATTGAGATTAAAATATTAATTGAAGAATAGACGCTATTGAACTTTAATACCAGTATACGTACATTGATGTGTAAGCACTTATGAACGTGTATACTTGATTTTACCGACTTAGCATTATGGTTTAAATGGCCCTATTGTGAAGAAGAAGAAAGCCAGGGATTCGAAGAAATAGATAAATTAAACGCGTCCTTCCTTTATTTCGATGGTCGCGTGGCCGCACAAAGGAAAAAGGGAGCCGTGGTTCGGAAGAATAAAGCCAAGATCCGACTTTGAGACGAGTTTTCGATTCTCCAGGTGTTAGAAAACACGCGCAGGACCTTGCAGCAGTTTTTGCTACGACGACACCGCAACAGAGGATAGTCCTTTCTAAGGTTCACACCTTGGCCATTCAATTTTCACGCCACCTACGATTTAAGTGACTCAGGGATGAGTCCAGGTGCGACTTGATGCTGCTTGGTGCGAATTCTTACCGGGGGTTGACATTTCTTCAGGTAAAAAATAACATTTCGCCCCTCAAGTGTGGAAGGAAACTTGCAAACGCGTTTGTTTGTATCCATGCACGTGCGAATGCGTGAATGACATTCTTACATTGTTTGCATTCCTCTGGATTATCGGGATCTCCCCCCTTTCCCCTCGAAAAGATAAAACTCATAATCAAGATTTAGTTTGATTTAAAATTCAAGGTGATTAGTCAAAAATCTACGACTTCAAATGCAAAACGATTAAGACGGAATAAAAATTCTATGATGCAAAATTCGAAATGATCAGAACGACACACGTTTTTTTTTTTTTTTAAATTCTCGTGTATTTTACTTTCTGGATGTGTCCTGCTGCGAGTAGGGCTAACTTGAATGAGTAGCACAGAAAGAAATGGTAGAGATTCGTACGTAAAATCTTTGCAATTCAGAGACCGCCCGTTGTAAATATGAATGAAGCATCTGACCGACAAAATAGTCGCGTAAATGCTGCGCGCAGAGGATCTCCGAAGACATCGTACTTTCCAGGAATTTTCGAAGGGCTCTTCTCGGCGAACCCTCGATACAACCATCGAAACCTCATCGGTTCCGGTCAATTTCGAAAATTCAACGGAAAACCATGTAATTGAAAAGCATTACGCGGAGAGGAACGTTTCGCTTTCAGGATCGCTATTTGTCGGTGGAACTTTATTGCCGGTCTTCCGAGGATTCTTGACAGAGATGAATAAAAAAAAGATTTTGCTATTGCTTAGAAATAACGTTCCAGGAAGGATCTATATTCACGAATGGATGTTATAATATGCGCTTCTAACTTAGTTCTAATGTTAAACGAATTATCATAGATACATCGTGAAAACAATTGGGAGGTTACTTTGAAAGATTTTATTCGCGTGCCAAACGCAGTCAATGAAATGGAAACTAAGCGAAAATTTCTTCTACTCGCTGAACATCGCAACAAGTATCACGCTTTCTATGTTTTACGTATTTTTGTACGTCGTATGTATATTTTTTACGCCTTCAAATCAAACTATCCATGAATCCATAAACAGCCTGTGTATGATAATAAAAGTTGATCTCAAGACAATTACTAAAAATGGATAGAAAAATCAAAGCGACACA
This sequence comes from Bombus affinis, assembly GCF_024516045.1. Taxonomy (NCBI): domain Eukaryota; kingdom Metazoa; phylum Arthropoda; class Insecta; order Hymenoptera; family Apidae; genus Bombus; species Bombus affinis. The sequence continues at coordinate 8,028,696 of NC_066355.1, read as the reverse complement.
GAGAACCATCTTTCAATTATCGATGTATTTAGCAAGTTTTGTAAATAAAAAAAATTACTGACGGAGATTGCATCTGCTTTGCGAATGAAAAAAATCGGCTTTTCTTTATCCCTATCGAGAAGATAACGAGGCGTGGACCTACAGTGACACCTGAGGTGAGGTCGTGACACGTTACGAGGGTAGCTGTGCTAGACATCCATCACTTCTTTGTACAGTCGCAGAGTGACACCTGGTTCTTAGCCACCCCTCCTTCCCCCTTCGGTACAGTGCACCCCTCTCAGCTTCCTTTGAAAGTTCGCTTCGACGGCCACCGTGGCCGGAACCACCCCCCAGAACACCCCCGAGCAATGACGCGTAGCGGTTTAAAAATAAATAAAACTGGGAGACGTTGGTGATCGGTAAGCCGCCGCAAAGCTGGGATTATTTTTATTGATGACCCGCGAGCTTCGCGTCGGGGAAAATCGGGGAAAAAAGATTTGGGAAATTACGAGCTTCGCTGAAGTTAACGTCGATGATTAAAAGTTCAATAGAGCTGCGCTGTAACTCTATTTTATTTCATTGAATATTCATACGTTCTACCGTATAAATAATAAATTCATGCCTGTGAGAGAAGTCGAAATTTTTATTTGATTGTCGCAATTTGAACAAGAATTTTGCAAGCTTCTATATTTTAATGGTTCTGATTGGAAGAAACGTAATTCTTTTTAATAGTTAATAGAGCGAAATAATTTTAGATTTTGAAAGCAAATTTCTTTTTACCGCCTATTAATAATCGTGTACTGTAGATTTTTACGCAAATTTATATTTTTTCGAATACAGGAAAATGAAATCTGCATAGAGATTTATTTCACTGTGTTTTACTGTTAAAAGATACTGCAAGCACTCTACTTTAGTCGAAGACAAATATGCGAAACTTGGTCACGCGTAACACTGTCGGTTTCACGAGTAAATTCTGGTCTACGTTTTCTTCGCCTGGATCCACGAGGTTTCGCAAATTCGACAGGGTTCACGTAGTCATCGAGGTAATCGATTCCGGACGTTACACGACAGAAATTCTCTCGTGTCATCTTTTGGCCTGCGGTTGTACAATCTGCGAGGAATCTCGCGAGATACATTTTCGAGAACTCCACGGAGATTCTCCGCCGAATGAAACGAACCAGAGACGACGCGTTAAAATATCACGTGCTCCGGTTCGACTTCTCACGGTGCGAAAAAGACGGAGGAAGCTCGTGGCAGCGGTGAATTGATTAATGGAAAACGTGGGTTTGAAGTGCATCCACGCCTTGTTTTTGCCAAAAATTCCTGGTGGTTTCCCAAGGGACACATTAAACGGTCGAGTCATTTTCAGAAGAAAGAAAACTTGGAGAACGGGATCTTGTGTTCGCCCTCCCATCGAGAGTTTCCTCATGGATCGCGGCAGTCAAAATTCAGCTGGCTCGGTTTCGGTACGTCCTCGGGGATCTTTATATTTCAACTCGTCAATGGCTAGGTAGCAGCCAGATGCAGGTGTGCCACATTTTACACGGAGGATACAGTCTACCGAGCAATAAAGCGGCTGCACGGAGTGAAAAAAGGACGGTACGCGGGTGGCACAACGAATTTTTCACGATGGATCTCCTGTAACTTACCTGGCGTTTTTGTTGATTTCCGACCGATTAGGAGCATTCAGCGTGAAAGGGTTGACACGCGACTGGGACTGATGACGGCCCGATGAAACGAAACTTTTTCCAACCCTCGCTAGCACGTACGATACAATAAGCGTCCGTGTATCTTGGCCGATACGTTGTAACCAGACCGCGAATATTCGCAATTGCAAACTCATATTTTTGTGAATGCAATTAGAGGGATAGATCCAATGCAGAGATTCGTTTCAGTTGCGAAATTCTATAAAGAGTACTACGTTTCCTATGTTTTACATCTGTATACGTGCATTTTTCTTTTCACTTTCAACTGTCTCATAAATGTATAAATAGTCACGGTCTAGCGATATCTGAGTTTGGATTTACTCGAAGTATACAAATTGTTGCTTATCGATACTTGTGAAACTAGAGCTGCACGTTTTCGCCGATTTGTGGTAATCGATGGTAGCTTCGATATAATTAAAGCGTACACTGAAAAGAAGATATCGATCGGAATTGTTAAGCGTTCTTTCCGACTCCAACATAATTGTTCGAGGTTCCCTAATCGCGCGTAGAAACAATGCTAAATCCATAGCCATCCTCCTGATAATTTTAGAATCGAGCAGCGAATATCTTCGCTGATTTGTGATAATGTATCTAAGCATCGTTATTCTTAAAACATACGCTACAAAGAAGACGTCAATCGGAATTGTTAAGCGTTCTTTCTGACTGCAACATAATTGTTCGAGGTTTTTCAATTAAGAGCAAAGCGATACAAAATTGATAGCTTTGACGCGGAAGAAGAAAAAAAAAAGACGATTCCTCGGAGAGATAGCTCATTCCAGTGGTAGAATATCGATCAATCGACAGTCGGCCGAGGAGTTTACAGGGCACAGGGGACCGGCGTCACCGGCAAGGACGGCGAGAGGGAACTCGTCAGTCTCTGCTGACAGAAGAAGGCGGCAGTTCTCATTAATAATCGGGTGACTCGGCGTTTATATAAATAAATTGTACGCGGTCGCAGCCACTCACCTGCGATTTGGTCGATCGCTCACTATCCTGACGTGAAAGAAGCCTCGCCGCCTCCTCCACCCACTGGTCCCTCCCCTCCTCAGAAATACACCGATCCATCCGTTGCAGCGCTGGCCTGTTCGCGTTCAGCCTTCATCCATTTCGTCTCTTTCTCTCTGCCCTCTCTCGATCCATGGCCTTCTCTGTGTTTAGCCTCTGCTACTTTCGTCTCTTTTGCTCAGGCGCTGGCGCGCGCGCGCGAGCTTCTCTCCTCAATCGGAATTCCAAAAGGCACTAGAGCAAAGCAGTGCGCGCCAGTGCCGGGTCTATGAATGCCTGGCCCCCGATGCTCGGTCATTTATTTCGGCGGCGGTGTACTACCCCCGAAATGGTCGAATGAATGCGGCAACCAACCACCCCCGCCTCCTCGCTCCCTTGTCTCGACGCGGAGTTAAAATCGTTTTGAAAATCGAGGTCGAGGGCCAGTCCGACCAGCAATCTCCTCAGACCTTCCACACACACACACACACACACACACTCTCTCTCTCTCTCTCTACCTTCTTGGAGCTTCGAACTCCTTCTCCAAGGCTCATTCTTGCTCATTCGACTCTGTTCGCGGTGAATCCCTCTCGAGGTTTCTAGCTTCGTAGCGGTGAAAAGGGCTCGTCGTGGGTCGTCGACGACAACAACAACGTCGATCTGCTTTTTTTTCGCTCTAACGTTCCTCCCGGTGGCTGTCTGTCTTCCTCCAGAGATGACTGATGCACGCTGCCGATGCATGAACGATCTAGTCGCCATGGTTTGAAGCTTCTTCGTGGAATCATGTGAATCTTCGTATGCGATATGATAAGAACTCTTGGAGCTTTCTTTAGTGCTTAATCACCTCCGATCGTGCAACGAAACGACGAATGATCTATTTGGAAAGTTGTTGTTCGCTAAATCTCGCATTTCTGCAAGCAGTTACGAAAGGTACGTATTACCGACCATGATCAGTCGTGGAATTTTTGCGAGATACTAAAACGAAAACTCTTGGAGATACCACATACTCCGCCGTGTTTTGGTGGTACGTAAAGGGTAATGTCCCTTGCGATTTCTACTAGTCGAGAAGGGAAGATAATAAAGAGGTCTAGAATCGGTGGATAGTTTTGGACATCAGCTGTGAGGATTTGGTATGGCGCAGGGAGAAACATTAAAACTATCTTTCGCGGCACGATGCGTCTTCGTAACGGCGTAATAAAACTTCCTTTTGCCAACGACGGGCAAACTTTATTCTAGAAACTTGGTTTGACGGGGACAGTGTTCTTCCTCTTCTTCCTCTTTTCCCATTTCACGTTCGTTTCTCTTTCACCGTGCAACGATTATTTACGCAACGAACGAGAGGAGAAACGTGGAACGGGGCAATTGATAGGAAAGCGAGAATTAGCAAAATACGAAATAAAATATTGCAGCAGAACGTGAATTTTTGTTCTCGGTACAAACACATCGAAATGCCCGATGAATCGATTTTATCGATGTCTATTTCGTCGATAGGATCGGGAACAGAAAACGCAAATATACTAATGTCGTTGAAATAATCGAGACAACAACACGCTACTAGAATATACGCATAGAAAAATGATAACAATTAAAAGATCGTTTAATTTTATTACCACGGCGCATAGAACGTAAAATGATTTTAAATAGAGACAGATCGTTCGACGATAGATTATCCCTATTTCTTGAGGCAAGAATCGTGATTTACTCCGCCTTTCCATCACTTTTCGCCGGGGCTGCACGCATCTATAGAAGTCCCCATTGAATTCGATTCACTTCAGTGGTTCGTGCATTGCGGATACGCGGTAGGGCGGTTCGATCGCACCGTAAAATATTTAACGAGGCAGTTTCGCGAACCGTCTTTGTAAACGTTATGAATATCGCAATAAAATATATATACACGCGCGCGAAGAGCTCGCCAGCGTATATAAATGCCCGAAGATAGCGTCTTCTTCGGGGAACTCCTTCCTTCCTTCGCTCGTTAACTCGTTCATTTCCCTTCATCCTCTCTTAACCAACTGTTCCCTCCCCCACCTTCATCCCTTCTGTTTCGTTTTCGAATTCTTGCAACGATTCTTGGTTATTCAACAACCCTGTAAAAGTGCAATTTGGCCGTGTTCACCCTTTCTGTTGCTCGTACTTTCTTATTCGAGCCTCCCGAAATTACATCGTCTCGTTTACTGACTGACGAACGGCTCATTGTTTCAGACGAATCGCGTGGATCATTGGCGCCCGAAGGGAGATTCTTCGCCTTCTTCGGCTCGGTGAGTGACTACTACTTTAACGTACAGCTTGCAATTCGAATTTACCATTTGTTGGCTCCGTTACGATGGTTTATTACGTAGGAGTGGAAGAATGGCAGGTTCGGTCGATTCTCTGCCCCACGTAGAAGATGTTTGTCATCGAGGACTTTATTTCTCGCGAACGTTCGTAACGCGTCGCTTTACGCTCGATTCTTCTCCACTCGCTTGTCCTTGTCTCGGAATAACGCTCGCAGGGACGGCCGGAAATTCACACAGAGGGGATGGCAGAGAGGGGGAGGATTGAAAAGGTGGTACGGCAGAGGTGCTCTGCAGAGGCGTGCACCCGGTAAGATTTAATGTGATCTCTCGCGTGTCCTCTCTCTCGTTCTCTTTTCTTTTCATTCGCCATCCTCTCTGCCCCCTCACGCTCCCTCGATCAGCCTTTTTCCTCGTGCATCCACCGCCGCGTCGCAGCTCCCCCACTTTCCGGCTCGTCCTCCAGGCATTTTCAACCCCCGAAAACCCTCGTCTGCCGCGAAAGAAGAAAAGAGTGGGACGGTCTCGCGACGAAACCTCCGTCGAGCCGGACAGAGACGGACGAAGAAACAGGTCGGAGGAGAGAAGAGAGAGGATGGTCCCGAGGGTGGAAGAGCATCCCTCTCGGCGGCGTCACCTCGAGGGCCCAATTAGCGCGAGCACGAGTGTCATTCCGCCGCGGTTTCCGCATACTGGCTACCGTTGACTGGCGTTTTCTGCGGTTTCGCGTTTCTCCCACGTAGAGGCCGTTATGCACACACACCGTGCGTGAGCCACATCTTCTCTCGCTCACCCCCGCGTCGTTCACCACCAGGGCCCCTTCCTATCACTCACTGACTGACTGGTCCTCGATTTTTTCGCTCCTCTCTCTCTCTCTCTCACCTGCCTTCACTCCCACTTGCCCCCGGCTTTTCTTCCTTTTTCACCGTCCGCCGTGCTCAGCCAGAGGCAGGAGGCCGTCTCCTGCTCACGGAGAAAGAGAGAGTGTATTATCCAATTTTCTAGCAGATATTTCACGATATAATAATTGGGCATTCAACGCGAGCCTTCCCTTCTTCCCCCCGCTGCTCGGCCTCTCTGCTCGCCTTTCACCGGGAGAGGATCGTTGAATTATATTCCCCAGAGCAACGGGCGAGGGGCTGAGTGCAAACGGGCAACGAACGAGGGCCAACCCGGTACGGGGCACCAATGGAAACATTTTCCATCGTAGAATGCGTTGGATAGCGTAAGGATCGTCCCTCTTTCTTCCCTAACCCCGTTCGACTCTTATACGCCGTCTCTGTTCTCTCCGCCGTTTTCCAATCCTCTCCTTTTCGTTATTCTTCGACCGGGTGGTCTCGATTCCACCACCGACTCCCGGTGTCCTTTTCACTCCCTCGCTCGGAGGAACTTACTTCGTCTTCACTTCGGTGGTGCCTCTTCTCCGGTTATTTCCATAACGACACTTTAAGCAACGTTAATTATTGTCGGCGTAATGAGCTCGAGGAAGTCTTCCAAGACGCGGATTCGCTCCGCGCTCTTCGACTTCTCTCCTGCTCGTCTTCTTCTTCTTTGCTCCCACCGTTTCTTCCCTTCCTTTCGTCTCTAGCTGCTTGTTCGCGGAATGTCAAAGGCTATCTCTTTCTCCTTCTACGTGGCAATCCCACGGGATATCACGCGGATCTGCATCACCGCGTCTTTCCACGGTGCTGATCTCGTTAAGGGACCTCCTTCGTTCTAACATCGGCACCCGGTTCCGCCTTGTTAGCGCGTCTCGGCGAGTTTAGCCTCGCGACTCAACTCGCTTTTTCAACCGAGATCCGATGACGACGCATCCGAGGAAATGAGTTTTTAGACTCGCCAGGGGAAGCTGTCGGTTGATGACCCGTTACAGTTAGTCCCGTGTAATATGATAATTGAATCGCCTCGACACTTGCGAAAATTGTTTTCTTTTTCAAGAAACTACGTATCGTTAAAGTTTCATTCGAAGAAACATCTCGCATTCATCGATCTAATGTATCTGATGTATCTAATGATCTAATGTACAAGGAAAGATAAACGCTCGAGAACCAGTGGTTTCGATTCAAATTCCATCGTTCGTTTAACACAGTGGTAATCGAACCTTGGTTTACTTTCGACGTTCTAGTTATATGTATAAATACGGGATGACAGGTACGGTCTAACTTTTTCTTCTGAAAGATCATACAACAATACACGGCACGGTATCCTAACGCGTCGTGCACCGTAGGAATTAAAAGAGCGAATGATCCCTTAAGTCCTGCAGGAATTATTTCTACCCGTGACGTGGTTGCGCCTAGGGCGACAATAATGCCCGGCTTTAGGCTGCTTCAGCTGTCAATCAGACCGCTGTCTGTCCTCGTTTTATTGACCGTTGCTCGATCGGGCTTCGTTATAATAGCTGTTTGGGGAAGCTCGATCGTTGGCACGAGATCGGTCTAGGAAATCCTCTGGAGAAGCTTCGTGACATCACCAGTCTTATTACGTAGAATTGTACAGTTACTTTCAATCAGTTCGCATCATCCGGCTCCATTTTTCAATATCGCAGCCAAATTCCAAGAATTCGCTCGATATTCTTTTCTCCCACTTACTTTCAACAATTTAAGGGAATTTTAAGAAATTCGTAATATTCGCAACATTACGATCAGACTGTGGGAGTTTTATAGAAATTTATATCTCCATAGACGCGATTAAAGAGTGAGAACTGAAAATGGAGATCTGTTTTACTTACTAAAAAGAAATTCCGCGAGTAGTGTACTTGGCTACGTTGTTCGACGCCTCCCCTATAATCGACTGAAAATAGCAACGACCTTGTTAAACGATGACGCCTCGATTTCTGCCTGTTTTGAGAACAGAAGCGACGTCGATTCGTAAGGCGTTAACCATCATCGAGAGTGGTTGATAAAAAAGAGATTGAAGTGGGCCGAAAGTGGGAATGCACAATGACGTCGTTAGGTATGGCAGCAGCCGCGACACGACTCTTTCCCGTTACTTGGTGTACCGAGTGTCATTCAATTGCACATCCCAATTAAATAACAGGCAAAAGGGCGACGTAGCGTCGCGTACAGTCCCGACGCCCCCTAATTGCGAGCTTGGAGAAGGCTGGAACAGCCACCAAGAGAGGGCTGAGAGGACAGCAGATAAACACTCGGCGCAGGGGTTCAGACTTGCCGAATCGCGGAGATTACGCTCTTTTTCAATTCACAGCCCTTTTCTTCGTCGCTCTGCAAAAGAATATCGGGATACCGCGTGAAAAGTACGAATTAATAGATCCAGCGGCGAGAACAAATTCACGGGAATCTTGCAAACGAGTTCTCTCTGTGAAAATTAGAAACGTTAATGCCCGGTGACTGTTCGGACGATGTTTGCACTCACGACAGGGTGAAATTTCGAGTCGCTTGGCGCTCAGAGGAAAAAGAGGTCGCGGCTAATACGAGGTACACGCGGGGTGTTGCTTTCGAATTTCCGAAAAAAAGAAAACACGCAACTCGCGCGTCGAAGGTACGCCGCGTTCGTGTGCACGCTCGCGTTACGACGACCCGTACGTGTACACGGCGTAGCCATTTCTCTCTTGTACGGTATTAAAAAGTAACGTAATTAGCACAGGCAAATGAACTAATTACCAGAATACGAATGTCGAGGCAAGCTGACAAAAGGGCTGCTGAATTCGTCTCATTCCCTTCTTCCGGACTGCTCTGCCATCTTTCTCTCGGGTTTTACCAACGCCATGTAACTGCCGGCGAAGGGAACGTCGAGGTAGAGAAAAGGATTTAAGTCAGGTTATGGATAGTTGATAGACGAGGACAGGCGATTTAAACGGATCTTCCGAGGATTGAAAGTTTCATTAATCTTATTCCGTTCTTTGGATGTTCGACCCAATTATCTTTCTTAGTATTGAATAATTACTTAGGTAAAAGATACGAAAGATCGATTATTTCTCGTTTCGAGTTTAGGTACATTTTTTAAATGTACATTCTGTTTAACTCTGGTATATTCCTCGAGGATTTGATAATCGTTGCAATTATAAGATGACGAAGATACACGATGACGATGACGATGAAGAACATAACGAGGATGATGAAGCGAGGATCTATAATAAAAAAGAATGTCGCTAGTAGAATAAACAAAATGCCAATGAAGATATGAAAGGTCCCTCTGTGCCTGCGTGTAAGATCAAACGTTCAATGGCAATTCTAATCGTTTCCATAATATTGGAAGAAGACGCTACTAAAAGACTTAGGCCATTGCCAAAGCACCTCAATCGCCTGAATCGAACAAGGTCTCATCGATATCATCTCGCATCGAGTGTTCGCCGAGGCAAGTTTCAACGTGGTACCAAAGCATCGACATCGAAATTCTGCCGGTCCAGTGGCGATTTTAACGTGGAATCGTTGATGCGCTTTTGGAATGGCAAAGTTCAGAGGTCGTTTCTTTCAAGCGACGTTAAAAAAGACGGCTGCCCCTTTAGGTACGGCACTGCAAAGCTGTCGGAAACGAAACGAAACGGAGGGGCCGTGGATGGCAGATAGCGAGCGGTGGATGGCGCAAAATGGAAACGTCGTAATTAGTATGCGCGTCCGCACGTTATGCACGCAACGGCACTCACTTCGCAACCACCCTCGGCGCCGTGGCAGCGACAGCGCGGAGGTGGGACGAGGATGGCGGAGGTCGGTGGTTGAGAAGAGCGGTGACGAGCAGAGGTGGGTGTGGTGTTGCAATTCGCACTTATGTTGAGCAAGTGCAGCAACACCGCGGTGACTTCATCGAGGCAATGCATCTGGGCGTCCTTAATACGTGCGTGCACGCCACAGACATACAAACGTGGATAGAAAGATAGACAGATAGCGAGGACCCCGTGAAAGTGGGCGTTTGTGTGCGTGTCACGACCGACGCTGTGTGTCGCCCTTCTCCTAGCCATCGTCGTCGTCGTCGCCGTCGTCACCGTCGTCGTGACACGCATCGTGAACACGGCAATGCGTCGCGACGCGGAAGTGTCACCCTTCGCACTCGCGCGCGAAACACCACCTACTGCTTCGTCAGCTAACAGAAAAGGAAAGGGAGATCAGAGAAGGGAGACGGTTGAAGCAGCGTGAAAATCACGAGTCGCGAACGAACTTGAGGAGCCTGGAGAAGTCCCTATGTCAGTCGTCGCATCGTAATTGAGAATTTAACGGACTCTTGGAGGTTTCGAAGCTAGCAACGAAAAACGCGCCATTGGACTGCTTTCCTATTTTCTGCGTTGCTATTTCTCGTTACGGAAAACCGTGACTGCACGTTTTTCCGCCGCTCATTTTTTCCACCACTACCGGAAATAGGGCGGGAGGATCGCTATGGTACGGCACGATCGTTGCGACTCTTTCACTCTGATACGATTCGATCGCGGTACCAAGTCAGCATCGTTTTATCACCCAACGACGACCAGAGGTTTAAATTAAAGCGAACCGCGGCTGGTGGCGCACGCGAACGTTGCCGCTTTGCGAGTGCTCGACATCAAACGCGGCCGAAAAGCGAAGCTTTTGCCGCTTTGAACGCATCTCCGTGGAAAGGAGACAGAGTCCTCTTTGACGTTTCTCTTTGTCTCGCGTGCGCGCGGCTTTCATCGTTTAAACCCCGACACTTGGCGATGATTCGCTACAATCAGCGGGAAATTAGCTCGCGAGCTAATTATCGTGTCGGGCTGACTCGCGCGGCGCAGCGAACCGCGACGAGGACGGACAAGGAACTCCGGAAGAGAGAGAAACGCCAGTTGTAAACGGTCCTTTTCAGGTGTGGGTCGTGCTTCGGATCGCTTCTTTGAGCGCGACCGACGGTCGGTTGTTGTGTCGGTTGTGTGGAGTTACGGTCGCGTTCCTGCGACGATTCTATCGGCTTAATCCGCTTCGTATCCTCGCGGATCAAACGCACGCGGGACGACTGCGTCGTAGTCATTGCGCTCTGCCTCGCTTCCTTTTTCCTCCTCCACGTTCCCGTTCCTTTGTCTTCTTTTCTCTTTTTCTCTTATTTTCTTCTTTTTTCTCTCCTCGTTCCGCCTTTCACCGGCGCTTAATTCCGCAGCCAACACCGGACGACTAAAATCGTGTCGATACCGACTAATCCGCATTCCTTAGTTGCGAAACCATTAAAATGTACATAAAATACGACACTTTCTCCGCGAAAACTCTCTTCGCGCGCCCTTTCTGTCGCGCTCCATGCGTAGAAGGCGCGTCAAAGCGATCTCGCGTAACGATGACATCTCGCGCCTGCTTTTCCCACCCCCTTGGAGGAAGCTAGCGATTCGTCGGTTTCGTGATCTAGTTTCTAATTCGCTGATTATTTCCCAGCGAGAATTTAGAAGAGAAGGTTAAAATTCTGTTTCTCCTTTCAAAGATCGAAGTGTTATATAACGTGTGGAATTATCCACGGGCGTGATATGTAGTAGGGTTCATCCATGATCCTCGTCACATTTTTCACCGGATTCCGGTAGCAACGTGACGGTGCATTTTGCTTATCGATTTTAACTTCGCTCCGCGACGAGTGGCTTCCTTTCTGCGTCCGCATCGTTAGCCTAGTTTCCATCCGCTCGGTTGCCTCGCGAGAGCTTGCGGGGGAACAACACCGTAGTCCGGTGTAAATTAAGGGCTATAATTCAGCCGCGAGTTTTCGTGCCTAATGAGAGAACGCCCCGTCATTTCGCGTCATCTGCGCATCTTCGCAGGCGGCTTCGCGTTTCATCGTCATGCAACTCTCCAGTCGTTCTAAAAATCGCTTTGTAACGCGGCTCGATCCATCACGTGGCCTTCATAAAATATCTACTCCTGTATTTTCTTAGCTCGGAAAAAAGGCTGAATTTCGTTCGATTTCTCTGCGATTTCTGATCGATCGATCTGCAGCACTTCGTTCGTATAAGACGAACGTTACGATCTTCCAAAATTGATCTCTTTGGTAGAACTCGGAATTTCTGGACTCGCCGTGACTATTGAAATATCCTAAGTGCTGGTAAAGCGTAGGAACACGAAGTAATTATTAGGCGCATCCAGCTATCGAATGGGCTAGACCGTCTGAAAGGCTGGTATTAACGTTTGAGATGGTTCAGGGGTTGTGGATATTTTTCTAAAGAGGGGAAGAAATAGAGCGCGGCTCCGCTGGTCGGGGTCTACGTCGAGATACGTAGCCAGGAAAGCACAACGACAACCCTTGGGTCGCTGTTCATCATTGGCTGCACCTTTTCACGATGCAGCGCGTGCTACCGCTTTTTGTTCGTTAGTCTGGCATTTCCGGGGTCCCAGCTTGTACCCGAGCCCCGAAACGAAGAGAAACACGCGTGTTGGGTCCGAGTCGGTTCGTCTTCGCATTGCCACATGAAAAATAACCACTTCGCTTTAATCGTCGCTCAACAGGAACAAATAATTAGCAGCAGCAAGCGTATAGTCATCTCAAAACTTCCAGCTTCTCTCGCTTTTTCCACCCTAAGAAAATCTCATAAGAAAGTACTCACGTCAGTGATCTGTCTCGTCCTCGATCGCGCAGTACCACGCTGCCGCGGTCACGACGACGATGAGCGCCTCGAAGATTCTGCATAATAACGCCCGAGGATGGGAGACGATGCAGGCTGCACGGGTCGTCTTTCAATTACGAAAACGAACCGGGGACAGGAACGGAGAGGAAGGAAAGGAAGAGAGAGAGAGAGAGAGAGAGAGCAGAACGCTGGAGAGGTATGCACTCGGAGAAAGCGGGAAAAGAAAGTAGAGATGGAAACAGAGGAGAGGAGAGCAGGTCGAGGACGATGACTGCGTGAAAACGGCACACGAAGACAGCACTCTCGGGCGACACTCTCGGCCCTCTCGTTGTTAATCGTTGGTTGCACCCTTTCACGGCTGCGCACTGGCGTACGCCGTTTCCTCGCTCCTACCCTTTTGTCCATTAGCCTCATCCCGACGACAGGGCCGTATCCAGCGTTCCGGTTTTCCACGGACGTGCACACCTCGAAACCAAGGAACGTCACCTGTGCCTGGAAGACTCCGTATAACGTGGTTGGCCAGCCGTGAACGGGTATCGCGCCGCCAACTCCGACGTCTCTTTCTCTGTTCTTCGACGAAACGGCTATGAATCTTCCGCAACGGTGCGAACCTTCCCACAAGCGACGTGTATCGCTGGCTTATTACGGCCACTGCGGCAACAAACAATAAAAAAGTCCGAGCCAGCGAGAAAGAAAGAGGGAATTTTTCGAGTCGCAGCGCGAAATCCCGGATTTCGAGGCGGGATCGTTCGAAGAATGGTCCGAGATTTCGGATAACGAAGTCTCCAGGGTGTGAAGAGAGAGACGGAGGATGTTCCATCTGCAAATGAACGCTGCTGCTTCTACTGTGGTATCTTCGTTTCATCGTCTTTTCGCTTGGTTCTAGCTGGCGCATTTACGAGGCAGCCGGGCAATGGCTTATTAAGAGCGCCATGAGTATGTAGGAGGGAAAATCGTGCAAAACGAAAGAGAAAATTCTCGACGAAGATACACGCTTGTGGCCGAGGAATGCCTGGCTCGCCCGCCGAACAATAGAAGCATCGTTCTGGACATTCTCGCGTGCTTACGGTCTCGCGTTCCTTTCGTATAATGATCACCGAACTCCCGACTTCTCCTCGTATTAATCGCCTCGTCTATCCGCCTATTAGGACGTCCGATGTTACCGCACCCTCTATTAAGGTACACGATAGTGATATATCTCACGATTTATCATATATATTTATACATTTGCTATTATCTACATTTACTATTAACATCCGAACATCTTTCATCGGTTTGTAAATCTCTCCTTAACCTGATTTACATTACAAAATTCGAAGAATCTAAAGACAGAGTATTTGCCCAAATAGCTGTACGTGTTTGACGATTACGAACATCAACGATATTATTGGGTAATAATAGCCTTTAAAATAATGCGGAGAAATTCGTACCTTTCGGATTAAGATTTCCATAAATCGTTTGACAAATAGTCTCGTTAAATACGCCGTATCGTAAATTGAGATTGCACGAAGCATGCAAGTGTTGCGTTTGATCTAGTCGAGAAAGGGAACACTCGCGTTTACAGGGAGAGGGTTAAACGAAAAGACGATTAGGAGGTCACGAATCAAGCAGCCGCCCAATCGTAGCTGGACGAGAAACGTCGCGTGTTGGAAAGTCGCGAAACAAAGCGCGGTCAGGAGGAAGGAAAAGTCCGGAAGGAAGTTTTGATGCTTGGCGGGAAAAATAAAGGCGAGCAGCGCGGCGTTGCTTACTTAATTCGTTGGCTCGCTTTGTGCGCGGCGGGGCTCGCGTTCTTCGAACAAGAGAAATATTTAACGAGGTACTTTAAAAAAATAATTCCGTTTCTCGTCGACTTCTCGGACTGTGCACACCGCCGCGGCGAAACAAATAATTACGTCTTATTGTTGGAGAGAGCCGGGGTTGCGATCGTTGCAGCTTCAAAGCCAGCAAGAAATATCCTCGAGTTTGCCGAATGCGATTCTAAAAAATAAATCGAAACGATTCGTCGAATTCTGTCGAAATATAAAATCATCGTGACAGCATTTCCACATCTATGGTTTGGTTCTTAATTTTTGCCACGAAAGATAGACTCTTTTCTTTGCTGTTTAAAGTTACAAACTGACGACTTCTATGGAAAACGAAGCGAAACAAGCGCTGCATCCAAATTATTTTTGGAAAAATTCTTCGGTAAAATTCTTATCGCTCAAAGCGTCTACATACATGCGAGTGATAACGTATATGTTACAAATTGCCCTTCGTGGAAATGTCCAAAGACATTTCGTTGGTTTCGTCGATGCCAAATCAGCGCGTTTATTATTCTTTCCCTCTTTCTGTTCGCGATCGTTACGAATCATCGTTATTGCCAGCGAGCATGAATTTCATCGGCTCGTTCCTTCGAAAACCGCCGGGATATATAACAAACATGCGACGAGGACTCTAGAAAGTAGCGGTGTAATCGGGATTATCATTGTATTCGAGAGTGGTGGCGATTAATTTAATTGCATGTACCTTTCCCTCCACCCACCGTCTCCGCCCTCTGCGCGCCGTCCTCTGCACCCTTCTCACCCCCCCGGGAAGAAGCAATTAAGCACTTCGCGTGCCGATTGGCCGTACAATTAGGGTGAATTATAATATCGTAATAATTGCTACAATTAACGTTATGTACGAACTGGCCCCCGGATGATGCCTCGTCCCTCTCGCTCTCAGCTTTCTCTTCCTTCCCTTTTCCATATTTTCTACGCTTTGCACCCACGCGAAGCGAGCGCAACTTTCCTAGTTTTTTCATCCGGATGCAGCAACTTTGGAGGACCGGATATAGTTTCCGCTCTTTAGATCCTGCGATCTCGAGCAGGTGTCTTCTCAGATACGATTCCAGTCGGCTGGGATAGGATTTACAATTTCACTTATCTGCTTACACGTGGTTCTCGAAATTTTCAATGCTTACGTGGGTAAACCTTTCTTTTTCTTCTTCGATATATGGGAAATCTGTCACAATTTGCCACCTGGGCATTTGCTATATTTGTTAACCTGTTTGGCGGGTGTAATCTTCGTAGGTTTAGCAGACTGAGTGTTCTAATTTAATTTTTCTTTTTATTTTAAAGTGACGTGTGTGTGAGATCGATCGGGTGTTTCCTGTGTCTGAGTCGTTCTGATAATCTGCAGCAGATAAGATTCGTATCAGCATGTTTGTGCGATTTGTCATTCTCTTGCTGTATCGTGCGGTGAATCGCGTGAAATCTTCGGCTGGCGAAGTTGCATCTTAATAATTTTATTCGATATCCGAGGATCAGACGAAGAATTATCGTTCGCTTATAAAATAACAAGATACAATTTCACAATTTTCGTTACGTTTCGTTTCGTTTCGTTCGTAAACGTTGGCCATCGCGCTTTCGCTACTCCACGACAAAACTTTCTGAACGAAAGGCGTGTAATTACGGAACCTAGTTCTTTTTCTGCTACACAAGACGCGCGCGTTCGCGTATATTTCGATTCGATCGTGAACGATACCGCGAATCGTTAAATTCGATAGTGGAAATTATCGAGAGTATTGGGCCCTCTCCGGAAGCGGAAACTTTCCATAAGCAAAATAATCAAACTATCTAAGCGTCACATTCTGTAATTCTCAACCAAATACTATCAAATTACTAACAAACTTTGGTTACACATTTCATTTTGTAGCTCTGCTGTCCATGTAACCAACTTTCTCAAACTTTTCCATTCTAGTCGACCCTCTGTTCCCCCATTTCTTCACGTGTCGGTTTTTTTCGCTGTCAAATTCGACCGATATAATTATGACAGTCGTATCTCATTTCGATACTTTTCGGTAAAATTTCAGTATTTTTTATACAGCACAGACACACACACACACATGTGCATATATTGTACATGAATGTTCTTTACGATAAGTCAAGTTTAAATACTTTCTCATGGCGCTGTACGCTGTAGACGTTCGTCCGTGTGATCGTACACGAAGGATCGAGTCTGGAGGCAGGAACAGGAGTGCAGGACCTAGTGTATACTATATACACAGGGTCTCTTTGGCCGAGCCAAGCCCCGAGGGGTTTACGAACACAATAGTTTGAAATATTCGAGCGCCGACAAGAAGTTGCCCTCGCGCCGGTAATTAACGAGTTAAAGTTTGGCGTCGCGACGTCCTCTCTCTCTCTTTCTCTCGCTCGCGCTCACCCCTTCTGGCTTCTTCCGCGTCGCTTTCCAACCTTCTCTCTCTTCGTCGTAGCGCGTTATATTCTCACTCCACCCTGCCATAAGACTGCCGGCATCCATTAGTCGAGTGCCACGGAAATTCTCCTTTTGGCTGCCAAGAAAACTGAAGATTCTATTTTTCTTCGTCGGCCGTTTCGCCCTGTTCCATCGACGTTTCGCGACGAGAGTCCTCCGCTCTGTCCGTGTGTGCTGTGCCAGGAACAACCTTTTTCCCGCGATAATTTCAATTAGCGAATTTTCTACAGAACGGTGAGGATTCTAATGGCGAGTGGTCCTTAGGTCCGCGTTCGGCGACGTCGAAGTATGTGCACGCGGTTGAAAATGAATCGAGCAAGTTAGTTGGAATTAGACAGAGTAAGCGGTGGATGGAGGCGTTTCTTGGGGAATGGCCAAGGGATGGTTTGGGAATGCCAGAGTTGCCGGGCGACGAATTCAGGTCCCTTGGAAACTGTTTCTCCGTGACGTAGGAATTCCTTTCGAATTCTATCTAATTCTCCTTGCCTTTCTTCGATCGTTTCTTCAGCGAATCGACAAATCGCGTTTCTCATTTCATCGTCTTAACTCTCTTTCGTATCATTTTTAATCCTCCTCTTGGTTACCTTCTAGGAAACTAGTCGGGGAATCTAATTTCGATATATAGCACGTGCCATTTTACTTTTGTACTTAATTTTCTTTCTTCATAACGCACCAAATAACTTGCGACACTTTGAACAATTCGAACAAAATCCATCGTTACAAGGAATCGATAGTCGCTGGAATTTTGCGATAAGTTCGCATGAACGTAAAAGATCGCCAAGAAAATGTACAAGTTGCTATGCAACATCGTCGTCCGCTAAATTGGCCAACGATGAAATCAGAGTGAAGCGTCCTTAATAAATCGTGACCAATTCTTAGAGTATCCGTAGCCACTTTGCATATCGCGCACCCATCCCCCGTGAAGAAATAATCGCGGGATCGTGGACGGATTAAAACATCACACCCTCCTCATCCCGTACGTATGCAGATCGCGCGTTTGCCTCTGCTTATACTCACACGTACCCGCCAGGAACTCGAGTATTTATGTATTCAAATCCCCGCGCTCATCGAGTGGGGCGTTTGTTGGCTCTTCTAATAGAACCGTTTATTCTCGCATTAGCATATGCACACACGGCTCGATTCACATATGTCGCCGACGCGGTGCCACTGCCGGGGACGTTGCCGCACACACTCACCTTTCTTCCCGCCTTTTTATCGATTAACTCGATTCTTCGCGCCACTTCCTTTATTCTATGAACTCTGGAAATCATACGCCGCTACGGTCAGGCTAAGTTCCTAGTTAACTGTATCAACCCCTTCAGCGACATCCTGCATACATTGCAGTTGAGGGATGACAAAATGGCTAGGGAAGGGAACGGAGGGCTGGTTAATTATTTTTAATCAAACTGGCGATGTTCATGGAAATCCGTGTTTCTATGATCGCAACTAAGATACTCAGGAGGAGAAATTTGTTGCGATCGGTAAATGTTAGGAAAGTTAACGTGATTTGGATATTTTCGTACTTTCGATATACTTTCGATAGACTCAAATTCTGCTAGGTAGATTCGATCATAAAAATAAGCGCAAGCATCGTGCTGGCTTTCAAGCACAATATGATTTTTAAATTTTGATCAAGAAGGTTATTCGATTGCGTGCACTGCGAGGTCGCGTATTCAATCATAGTGTTGGAATCAGTAGGTACGTATACACGGTAGATTCTTAAAATGGGATTAAGATAAAAAGACTGAGAAAGGGGGAGGAAGTTTGAGAAAAGCAAAAGCGACTAGCGAGTGGAATACAAAATTCCGGAAATGGAGTTTGCAACAGAGAACAAGGTAACAAGCTGACAGGCAACGATTACGTGACGATGAACGAGAGAAAATCCCTATATTTCTGTACCATCTTACTACCAGGTTCCTCGTTTCTGCACGGTATCTGAACTGAATTCAATTTGAATTAACTTCAAAACCGATGCAAGATGTTGGAATACGTGCGAATATTTCTAGATATCAATCGACCGGAAGAGAGCGCCGTTTAAAGAGCCCGCCACGGAAGAGGATTGATGCTGGTCGAGCGTAGAAGATGAGTGAGCAAGAGAGAGAAACAGAGAGAAGGAGGAGAGAGCAGAGCGAGAAACACTCGGCTGGTAAACAAACTGTCTGAAACACTCCGGGTCGTTCCATTCCATTCGAGAACTCGGCAAGCCCCGCAGGTCCTCTCGACGGCATTATCTCGGGTACATATTTAAGTGCATGACATGAAGACTGTCACCCCTCTTCCGTGGCGCCCTCCCCTGACCCTCGAACCTCGCGGCCCCGCTCCTGCGCTCAACCCGCAAACCCGTAGAACCGAGTGCCCTCCGCAAAACTCACCCCCGCGTGAGACTCGCCTCCTAGAAGTCCTCATTTCCCGGCTGCTGCTGTCAGACGCAGCCCTGGGCGGGTCATCAGATACTAGAGCTCGGATAATGCCGAACGGAACGTACACACGTACACCACGTTGCCGCGTAGACACGTTGAACGCGGCGTTCGTGTGCCGTGTTGGGCGGTTGTATGCGCGGAAAGATGATAGAAGCGGACTGATATGCCGCTCCGAGACACCGGCGAAATTCCACGGGAATTAGACCTTGGATGCTCCGTCTACGGCTGCTTCGTCGGTCCATAGGTTTCCGGAGTTTCTAGATTTTTTGATATCTTAGTGATTCAAAGGTAACATGGTGACGCGTATCAGAGATGAGAAGGGAGTCTAACGCGGTTACTTTCGTTTGCCATTTTTTGGCAACTCGTAGTTCGAACGTGGATGATCGAGTTGTATTGGAGATCAAAAATGGCCGAACGTCTGGCAATTATTCTCGTTCTTTCGAAGACAATCAACGACGATTGGTAAACGTAGCGATCTGGCAGCGAGTATTCATCTGCGTGGCAAGATTCCAGGTTTCGAAGTTCATCGAAATCAACAGCATTTTTGTCTAAGCATGGGCTAAGGTTGCTTCAACGATTCGTAGACTTTCGGTGTTTCTGGAGTCCTTGATCTTCGTCGAGTCACAAAGATCTTTAAGAAATTTATGTAATTTCTATGTCGCTTCCCTTTGAATTATCTTAATCAAGAATAAGCGATATCGAAATCAAGAAATGTTCTTCCCACGTATCCTTCGATTGATCACGTCGCACTTACTTGCAATTACTTTCGGTTTTCGATGATTCATAACTCGAACGGTTGTAAAGCTGAGCGATTAAAATGTACAAGACGGCGGAAGATGATCTATCGCCTCGCAATTACTTTCGTTTTTTCGAAGGCCGAGGGCGGTTGGCAAACGAGCCGGCCGCCGAGCATTCGATTTCCATGCCGGGACTGCCGATTCGTCCGAAGGTGAGATATCGAAGTCAACAGGCAAATTCGTACAAAACGGCGAGCACAATCACCGGCATGCTAAGGGCGGTCGGAAGTTGGCGGCTAGGTGGCAGAAGGAATGGGAGAAAGTAAGCGCGACAAAGACCGAGCGAGCCACTCCGTGTCGCGAGCGATAGAGAGAGGAAGGACGAGAGACCACGAAAGAGGACTCAATACCGATTCAGCGATTCCGGGTCGTTTAGCATTCCATCGACAATCCGGACCGTCGACTGCCGACAGGAAAGTGAGAGTCTCTCCGCCGCCCCCTCATCTTCTCTCTTCCTTGCCAGTTTTCTTCTCTCTTCCCTCTATTGTATTCGTTCCTCGTCAGCTGACTACCGATCGTTTCTGTCTCCCCTTCCTCTCTTACCTACCCTTGCGCTTTCGTTCTCCTCTTGCCTTGTACTTCCACCGATTCTGTCTTCGTCCACCTAACCGATTGCTTCCCCTTTCCATCGACTTCAGCGAACAAACTCCTGTCCATGGATTCGTAGTCCCTCGTGCTCTCCTCGTCGACGTTGAACGCATTGAGAGTGACGTGAAGGGCGCGTTGTCCCGATCTTCCATCTTTCCATGGATTCACGAATACATAGCCATCTCGATCTCCTCAAAATCGCCCTCTGCGGATAACCCTTTTCTCTCTGGACGTCGAAGCCGCGACTTGGCCAACGAGACGAAGGTCGCCCGCGAAATTGCGGACCGGCTCGAGTGGCTGCTTCTCCCAGAATTCGCAGTCAGAAGACCGGTCAGAGAGAGAGAGAGAGAGAGGAAGAGAGAGCAAAGTGTTACTCGCGGTGGTATTCAAGAAGCAAGGGAAAGGGACCACGAAGTTCTCTGCCGTTCCTCTTTAACCAGCTCGGGTGATACTTTCGACGCGGCGAACTTGCTCGTTGATTTTTCAGCCTCGATTGAAACGTTCCACCGAACTTTTAATTGCCGCTATTTACATCGCGGCCTTGGAAGCTCGACAATCGCGCAGCCAACCACGAGAATACTTCCGCTTTTGTCTGACGAACGCGTCTCGCCTAATGTACCGCTTTCCATAGGAAACGAGCGAATTCCAATCTTTTCAAACGAATCTGTCGCCCTCTTCACGGAAGGGATCCGTCTTTCGTCGGTGTCGTTAAGATTTTTTAGCATTCTTGATTCGGTGGGAAAGCAATTCGCTGGCCAATTTTCTACTAGCGTAAAGTTAACGCTACGCGCCATGGGGAGCTGTTTAATTTTGTTTATGCGGCCACTTTGGAAGACGTAAACACGGTATCTCAATTCACGAGCGTAATTTTACCCTGCCGTCTCGTCGGCTGCGTTACGATTATGGCGTAATCATATCGGATTGTTATTATAGCTGATGGCTCTGCAGGGGTTTCTCCGAGAAGGGTGAGCAGGCTTATCTTTGAAATATGCTGATATACCAGCCTCCACGACCAACGGCTCCCTCTTCCTCCGCGTCTTCCGTTCTCCACTGTTCCTTCCATCTTTTTCTTCGCTGCTTCTTCTTTGCTTCGAACGCCACGACTAGGCTTTATCGCGCTAGGGGCGCGAGAAATTGCCAGAGGATCGTCCCTCCTTGCTCGTCTTTTTTTATCTCAGACCAGATTTTCAATTCGCGCCCTCAAGTGCCTGATTTTTCGATCTCACGCGCGCACGGGGGTGGATCTTGGGATTGGAAGCGGTTGTGTTACGTGTGCTGGATAGAGAGTACGTTCTTTTCTTCCTTCGCTTAAACTCTTTATAGGCACTGAGTCATCTGAAGGAGGAAATTTCAGAAAATTTATAAAATTGTAGCTAACTGATTGCTACATTCCGCACTTTCGTACCAGATTCCTATTTTTATGAACACACCAAACGAAGATATTAATTTGAAACATATTTCTCTGTTCTGCGTGGCTAACACGTTGATCGTTGAACTCATAATAAACTGAAATACGAATATCGATAGAAATAAGTGAGTTTTATTAGCCGTTAGCTGTGGCTGAAAAACTTCATAATCGGAAAAGAGTGACAGAGCGAAAAAAAACACCTACACTCTGCTCGCTTTTGCGCTTAACAATTTTCCCATAGTCTGTTGGAAGAAAATAAAGCCATGATCTTACAGAAGTTGCATTGCCTCCGATCGAATCACGAACGACATCATCAGCATCCTCGTCACGGCGACATTCGTGTTAGACATTAGACTACCAAATAAGTGGGTACGTGCCGCATCGCCGGGGTTCGTAGAAGAGCGGGGGTGGCGTCCCCCTGTGGCACCCGCATGCCACCCCCTGGGGGACGCAATCAGAACGTTTCAATCAACGGTCGCCCCGTGAGGATCGTGGAAATCGGGCCGCAGGTCGATGGGGTGAGTTTCACGATTACTCTGATAACCAACAGGCATTAAATCTTGGACCGAAGAGGGCGGAAACCCCTTCTCTTTGTCACTGGGCCGCGGTTTTAAGGCGATGAGTCACGGACCTCGCTTTAAACTCAACGTCAGCTCGAAATCGCTGGGGTTTCTCGTTTTATCGCGATACCCTGGAAATGCCGATTTCTTTTTTTATCGAATAATAATTTCGCAAAATCATTTACGATTATCCTGACCGGAGACAACATGTCTATTAATTACATATTATACGTCACAACTCCCTATCCAAAATCGTTGGAAATAATTTCAAAGAATTCGAGACAAAGGTCGGAAGAACCTCGTTTACCCATTAGAATTTTGTTAATTCTACGTATCCCTAGGTTATCATTGTACTGACGCAGTTGTTAATACTCGTTGAAAAAACTCGAGAATAATAATTTTCTAAATCGTTCGATTGGAATTCTTCGTGCCATCATTAGGCCGTCAAAGGGTTAAAGGGTTTCGCAGGGTCGTTGGTGGACAATTACATTTACAATTCCGCTCTTTTCCCCGGCAATAGAACGTCGACGAAATTATCGTCGACAGGCAATCCTGCCTCGTGGAAACGACTCTCGGGTTGGAATCAGCCGTTCAGTCACTCAGTCACTCAGTCAGTCAGTGATTTTGTTCTCTGATCTTTCCATGGACACGCGCACACCAGGCCAGCGCAACTCGGTACCGGTAGTAATCCGTGCGGACACGAATGAATGGCAAATGAATGGGGCGCGGCGCCACGACGAAAAGTTAATCACGGCTCACCATATCGTTGTAAGGGAGGCTTTTCGGGGGTGTAACAAGGGGTTGCCCCTTTGGTTCCCTTGATTACATGGGCGTATCTCGATCGCGGATGCTACGCACCCCCGTCGCTAGATAGGGTGTTCTCTCCATCGTATTTGCCCCCTTCTCTGCTTCCTTCTTGTTGGCCCATATGGTGCTGTTTGTTTTGTCCGACTTTGGGCCCCGTTAGGAAACAATTATGATGGCGGTGACGGGGTACGTCGTCACGGCTGGTCGCCTTGGAGTTACTGCGATTACTCTAGGGGGGTTGGTATGGTTCCATCGAATGGGATTCCCAGAACTCGACGAAATCCTCGAATCCATCGTGGTCCTCATAGACGCGTCGAGACAGCGCGTTATGGGGTACTATTGGTTTTCTATATAGTAACCAGAGAGTGAGAAAATATCGTGTACTTTACTGTACTTGTCGTAACATACAGTAACATAGGTCTGAGTATATTTAGTAACTTAAAAAATATTTTTATTTCCACGTTACAGCAATATAAATATCAATTAGCAAACTTAGGAGCTAGTTCTTAACAGTTTGAACGTCGAATCCAGTTTGTTTGTCATTGCTGTCTAAGCAAACTGCACGGATAATCTCTTAGTTCGTACTTTCGGTGCGCTCTGCTTTTCTTTATCTACTTTTCTTCTTCTGAACCAAAGATATGGCTAATGTCTTTCCATGCGAACACTCCGTGCGCGTTCTTCGTCGATCGTGAATATTTTTCACAGTTCGGCTATAGTTGCCAGAGTTGGCTGGATTCATGGGAAGTTTCGTGATTGCGAAATATTTTAAAAGGACGAAGGTTGTGCACGGCAATTATGGTAATGGACCGGCTGCAATGGCGCTGCTCGAAATCGAGTAGCGATGCAGTGGAGCCTGATTAATTCGCTGGTGGTTGGAACGACCAGGATTGGCCCAGCTGACGGTGAAAGGTAGCAAAATTCCCCTCTCGTCAAGTGGATTTTCAAGTGGTTCCGTCCATCTGATCGAAAGATCGCGACGCACGATAAGGCGCTCGTCTCTAGCCTGTATCTACGATGTAATGAACGATTTTTATCTCCGGCTGTTGTGTCGCTGCCGACGACAGTCGTACGTTACGTCGACAAAGAACGCCGCGCCGGCGAAGAAAAAAAAAAAACAAAAAAAGAGAAAAATCAGACTAAGTGGATAGAGGGAGCGCAGAATGTAAAACGCGGCGGGGAAAAATTAATTTCTGGGAATGCTCGAGCTTTCCATCGCGGATGCCAAGGTGAAGTTTTCGAGTTCGATCGCCTACAAAAGTATTTCGATCTTCGTTCTATGCGAATTGAATCGCAGAAACGCGGTTCGAGGAGAACGGGGCGGTTCCTTAATGAAATGGCGCTGCCTTCCCCGTTTCCCCATGGGACCGCCATTGTTTAGCAAAGGTCTTGTAGTTTTCCAATAACTAAGATTGGATAGGGATACGGCCACGTTGTACCAAGATATCGATACCGGAGATCCTGACATCCAAAAGTCGCGCTTCCTCTGCTCGTGTCGACGATTCCCCGTTGGTACGCGTCCTTTGACGCGGTTAAAGAGTCTCCATCACTTTCCTTTTTCTCCTCTCGGTTTCATTCGATACCACTTTCTCGCTTTTATTCCCGTCGAAAAAGTTACCCCCGACGAGAGGAGAAAAAAAGAACACAGAAATATCGTAACCACGGAACGCGACGAGAAGATCGAAGCGGATGAAGGGAAACACGAGAAGGGCGTGTTTGAAACGAAATGTATCATCGAGTATCGTGACGATGCTCACCAGGCGTTACCTGAAAAAGTCGCGGCGCGAGAGTGGGGCCGCCTGGAAAGTTTCGAGGGGTAACTCGATTTCAGAGATTGTTCTATCGGCAGTGAGTGCCAAGCGGCAGAGTGAATTGTAAAGTAATTGCATAAGATTAGTAGCGGCAGGCGCGGAAGCCACTCTGTCGGTTACTTCCAGTTCAATGAGTCTAAACGACTTTACTTTGATTCACCCTCCTCTTTTCTCTTTCGTCAGTGTCTCTCCTCCCACTCTCCGGGCTTGTTCCCCGCGTTTTTTTTTTTCTTTTTCTCTGCTCGTCTGTTGCCCCTGCCTTCGCCCTTTCTGCCTTCTCTCTCTCTCTCTCTGTCTCTCTTTCTCTCCCTCTCTCTCCCTCCCACCCACTCTACGCCACCCCAGCCCTTCACTTTGTGTTCCATCTGCATTTCATCGAGCTAATTTGTTGAGATACCGCTTGCCAATATTTCAGTCTTTTTTACCCCATTGGGCCGAATAAAGGGAGGGACGCTTTCGCTCGAGCCGCGATCTCGAAACGGATAATTGCTTCCCGTCTCCCGACGGCAGCATCCGAGTTCTCTGACTAACCATGCGCGACGAGCAGATTCACTGGGAAACTTCAGCGGCGGGTAATTAACGGGAAATATGTAGATTTATTAGCGACCGATAATAGTTGGCTATATAATCGGCATTGGGGATGCTGCAGTCGAACTTATCGCCCAGCGATCGTTGCATACGTTGATCTACTAATGCGTTTCGATCGCCACTGTGCGAAACAGAATCGCGTGTAAAGTGGCCAGGCTTCGTTTGTTCTACAATACGTCGAAACGAAGCTCGCAACGGAGCATTCGACAAGCCGGTTACTCGCCGCGTCATTTTCTCGACACACTCTGATACGAAAGCGTACAGACTCTCTCGTTCGAATTAGGCACGATCCATTAAGAGATTCTCGCCGTCCATTTTCGTCTTCGCGATGGTGACAGCGAACGAGAGAATTGGAAAAGGAAGTAGAAGGGTGGTGTGAGGTGGAAGAAAAAGGGCTGTGAAGGAGCCCGAAGGAAATTCGCGCGATTGAAATCCAGCCCTCGTCCCGATTCCAGGGACGTGTACGAGTGGAAATTCGCCGACTGCGAAATGGATTTGCGACAAGGTGACGCTGGAACGGACCAGGAATTCTGATAAGAAGACTTCTTTTCCTCTTCTCGTTCCCCTGGTTGCACCTCGGTCCAACGATTCCAGAGAGAAAGACAGGGGAACGAAAACGACGGCGAAGGGGAATGGAGACTAGAAAAGCAGACGGAAAGAAGGAAAGAGACTCGCGCGGACAATGTCCGAGTAATGGTCGCCCCGGGCTACTTTTATATCCTGGGAGACCCGTTGAAAGCTAATGTCCGTGATAACAGCTCGTCGCCCTTCTGCCCTGACCAGCTGTACCATCCTTTAGAGCTCGGCTAGAGCTTCCTTCGTGTTGCAAGGTAAGGTGGCCAGAATTTAAAGGATACTCCGTCCAACGGATGCACTTCCGCAAGAAGAATTTCGGCGTTGATCGCGACGAACGTGTCGGTCGTATCTTCGAGTTTTCGAGTATGCAAAAATAGAGCGAAGACTGGAGGGATGACATAGAACAAGAAGAGTAATTTGCCCGCTACATTCAGATGTTTAATAGTTTAGTAAGGTAGGATATGCAGGGATAAAACATCGAGGTCATTAAAAATTATAGCTTACATAATGGAACACGAAGTAAAATGGTTTAATCTGGCTTGTAGAAATTATGTTTAAAATGTAAAATGTGCGCAGACCAATGTGAGTTGGCTGTGTATTTCAAATTTTTTAAACTAGAATAATCCATCGCGATCAAATGGATCTGCCTTTCAGCCTTACTCTTTTCAGCTGTGTGCAGCGCAAATTTGGCCGAAAAGAGTTAGCAAGAAGTCAAAATTGAAATCACAACGGAGGCTGAAAAAGTTACGTCTCCCTCGGGCCGGTTAAATTTTCGAAACACACCCTCGAGAGAAGGAGACACAACCGGGGAAGACAACGAGGAGCGATATATTTGTCGTGTCAACAATTTAGCGGAAAGTGGGGTGGCGCGGCACTCGACTTAATGCGACGAGCCTCGAACAGCGAAACGACGATGCCTTTCGAGGATCAGAGGACGTGGCAGCAGCCCTCGGTCTGTCTCCGTGGTACGGGCTTCTGGGGTCGTACGTGGGGTCGACTCTCTCTTTCTCTCTCTCTCTCTTCGAGGGACGGCTAATGAAATATCCGTGCCAGTTTAACCGAGTTACAAGCCCTGTGAGCCACCCCAAAAGCGACCCTAGAAGCGGTGCTTCTCTCGTTGCAAGCACGAAGAAACATATTGTCCGCGAATAAACCTCTCCCCCTAGTTTCCCCTGAATCGTCCGGACTTCTTATCCCGCTTCTTACCCCATACCTCGTTCTTATTGTAGGAATGTTTGGAAATCGCCGGTGGTTGAATCCATTCGTGGTCCGAGTCTAGGTAAAAGCGACAGCCCTGAAAAAAACCATGAAAATCACTGCTTTCTTTCGTGGTGGATGCTTTACGTTGGTCAGAGTGTTGGTGGTCTGTTTGCTGGTGGCGTTGGCGAAAGGTAAAATCGCGCGTATTGGGTATCTGTCTTTTTAGCGAAATAGCCAAGTATAAAGGGTATCCTTTTGCTCGACACCTGTCTCTTCGTTTTCACGCTAGCGTTTGTTGCTTGTGCGGCGTTTCGTTCGCGGTAATATACTCGAAAGTTGCGCGTCAGTGTCGATTTCTCTTCGAGTCCTGTTCACGATCGTGTAGCAGGAAGTATCGTAGCTTGACGAAAGACTGTGAAAGAGGTCTGTCAGGAATTAAAGCATTCGGGACCTCGTGCAGGCAACCCCCGATTATAGATGTACCTGCGTACCACGGTGAAGCACCCATTGCGTGTTCTCCCACGGTCACCCTTACCCTGCGCCACGAGCTTAGGATCAACGCGAACCGATTCTGTCTGCGTGTTGCGTAAACGCGTAATACGCTACATTAGCTCGATCCATCATGCGAGAAGGATCGACTTAGCGTATGTACATATCAAGAGCTCAACTGTACACAGTCTAACCTAGAATTAGCGTCCGATAGACATCGATACCCTGCTATATATCGTGACGAAGTAATTTTTGATGTGTGTCGATTTTTCATATACATGGTATAATGTAATATCAGCTATATATAATTCCTGGAATATTCGCGAATATTAAAATATTATTTTATCGAAAATCTCGATGAAATTGCTTTTCCAACGAACGTCATGGGACGAACATTCATGCGACCGAGGTACTTTTGTTTAGGATTCAGCTTGTTAGAGGATAGAGTCAGGAGAATTCGGCCGTTTATCATCGTCAGTAGCACTCACGCAGCGCGCGTGCGAATATTACATATTTACTCGTACATGGCCGCTTATTAAAGCTGCCTAATACACCCCCGCGCGGCAAGTGGAGTGTATTAAATTTAAATAAAAATACCGGCAGCCGTGTTCACAAGCCGAGTCTATAAATCAGAGGGACAGCCAGCCGACCGACCAGCTCCGGAGAATAATACCCCATATTTATGTTCTTCTCCGTAAAAATCCCGTCCACCTACCCCGTTCCGTTTCCCTCATCCCTCGCGCCGTACGGTTCGCCCATCCACGCGCGAACTCGCCTCGTATCGCTCTGGTTTTTCCCAGTCGGCGAACATCGCAGGCAAAACTTGCCTTTACTCTCGTTTAAACGGTCCGCTTTTTTCTACCATCTCCCCGTCCCCCCTTTGGAATATACGTCGTTACACAGGAAAGACACATGGATAAGTCGTGGTTGATTTCAATTGTGAAATTTCATCGGGAAATCTATTCTTTGTTATCAGCGAATTCAGTTAAAACGAAGATTTCTCTTTTATTTTTATGTTCGATCGAGCGATGATTTGGGAATCTATAGGATCTCTCCTTTGACGAACTACGGTAAATTTTGTTGGAACGATGGCTCGCGGATAGGAATAAGGAAAAGGACGACGAACGACGCTAAATATTCCACGCGCTGTTTGTTTAATTTACACGGCAACCCGCAGGATGCACCTACGCCGATATGGACGTGCCTTAATCTATGCACGAACGGTCAGTAGGGTGTGGCAGCAGGTTGGATTATGTGACCGGGAGCAGTAATGAGGACAGCGACAGGATAAATCACTCGTTTCTCGCGGCAAGGATAATCATAATCCCGGCCGATCCTGTTCCCGGGAGTCTTGTATAGATGTTCACCTTCCACGCCGCGGGGACACTGAATTCATTTTCCTCGGCATCTTCCTTCCGTCCGTCTCGCGAGGAATTCTTCTTACTTCACGTCCGAGTCTTTTCTCCTTCCCTTTTCTTCTTCTTCCCTCTTAGTTTCTTTTCAAGAGTCTTGTTCGACGTCGCTTCGTCTTGAGAGAATATCTTGAAGAGATTGGAGAATGTTTATTGTGCCTCGAAGATTTCTTTTAATTAACTCTGTGAATTTGATTTTCACTAGCCTAAACGCTGCACGCTATCGAATACGGCGTTTCTCATGCAATACTCGTCCTCGTATCGTAAAACTTTACGTATATTTGATGCGGCTCGATACGAAACTCTTTTCACAATCTGGCATACTACCGTACATGTAGAATCTAAAAGATTTTCATTTTTCAATCTCATATAGATTAGGATGAAATTTTTTTTCTAAGCATTCTCATAAGCTATTTTTTGTCGCATTCTGTCAACGTAAGTTGGAAGTTGATTCTAACTGCATCCGATTTCGCAATTTCCTTACGTTATACCATTGTCCGGAGGAGAAGAAGATTGTTCACGGTTTCTTCTCACCGCATATCTTGTTCTCCGCGATTAACTTTGTTTTTCTCCATCGGCGAGGCAACCAGAGCAATGAAATTTTATCGCTTGATGCGTGCCACGTCCGAAGTGCCGTAACAAATATCTATAAATATGAGGATTATGTAAAGGTGTAGCGGTGGTGCTCCCTGTTCTCTCGGTTCTCCGGCTGTACGTTCTCGAGGCACATCCTGACAGGGTAGGATACGTGCGTGGGCACACACTTTGGCCTCGTCCTCGTGTCTCTCTTGTATGCCCCCATGGTAACCCGACTAATCCCATTAACACGTGCCGCCATTGTGTCACCGAGCCACGACTCCTTGGATTGAAATATTTTGATCCTGCGAGACGCCAGCTCGTGGAAGCGGCCATTATCGGGAGACAGGCTGAATGCGAGCGTGATTGCCAGACAAACCGAAGTCCTTTCGTTTTTCCTCGCCAAATATATCGAAAACAATAAAAAAATCCACCAACAGCCTGTGTAATGGCATTTAGGCTGTATATACGTGTAGGTTTCGTCGATCTCGAATTGAAATAAAAAATTGACGATCCGATAACAAGGTTTTCGAGGTAGAAGACAGGATGGGAAAGTTAAGCGCGGGCTAACGTCTTTCCGCGTCATTTCCAGGTCTCCTTACGAGGCCGTTAACGGCATATTTTTGCCGGCCGTAACTCGACTTTATTGGACAATTAACGTTTCCACCGCGTTCTCCCCCACGGCGAGTTCCTTTCTGTTACCGTGTAGACGGTCTCTCGCGTTCGTCTCTCCTTCTTATTTCCAATCTCCTGCTCGTTCAGGCTTCTTCTGCGTCTCTCTTCGTCCCTGCCTTTTTTCCCCCCGTTTTCTGTCTCTCGCCGTGTCTCAGATAAGACTTTTTTAAATCTGGCGACACGGCAGCACGATGCCGGGGCTGGCGCTGCCGGTGGAATGAGATATTTCGGAATAATGAGCGTGGATGGGCGTGCCACCGGATAAACTGTATTTATGAGGCTTGCCTACCTCGCGGCTTTCTTCGTATTAAAATCCTTCCCCGATCTACGCAATAGGAGCGACGCCAGGCCACACCATCTACCGGGTGTTCGTTCAGATATTTCGCTGGAAATTACTGCCATTGCAAATCTGCCGTTCTATTTTTATAGAATTTATGATTTCTCTAAGTAGCTGTGCCAATTGGCTCTAACGAAATCGGCAGACACGAAGACGATCGGTGAATTACGCAATGTCCAACGATTTAATTACGAATCATCTCTAGTTGTTCCACAGTTTAAATGCTCGTAAAATGCCTGACCGCATTATTGCGCGCAGTCATTACTCTTAACCGCTCCCTCGGTTAAATCATCCCATCGAACTTTGACCTGGTATGCTACCAAGCTCGAGTCTTGTTTCGCAACCACCTTATCCAGGATTTAATTGCCTATACAATAAGCACGTTTCAGAACTTTTCGACAGAGTTTACTCTCTCTCTCTCTTTCTCT
This sequence comes from Bombus affinis, assembly GCF_024516045.1. Lineage (NCBI taxonomy): Eukaryota > Metazoa > Arthropoda > Insecta > Hymenoptera > Apidae > Bombus > Bombus affinis. The sequence continues at coordinate 7,997,354 of NC_066355.1, read as the reverse complement.
CTCTCTCTCTCTCTCTCTCTCTGATTCTGCCTCTGGTGGAAAAATAGGGTTGGTGTATAAACAAACGACGCAACCACAGTCGAGCGAGACTGTATCGCGGCGTTAGAGAATGAAAAAGAGAACCGCTTTGCGATTCATTACGAGGCAGCGGGTTGAACCGCGGGACAGAAAGACGAAAAACGATCCCACTAAGCGACGGGGCACTGGCGTTGGTCGACACGGTCCTGCGCAACGCGCGACCGGCTTGATTGTCGCTAACAATCACAGTTTGTTATTTGGTCCAATTAAAACATCCTCTGTCTCTCTCTTCTTTCTTCCCACGGCTCTTTGCCTCTGTTGCGTTGCTTTTTTGTCGAACGCAACGTACACGGCCCGGCTAGAAAGGTTCATTGACATTGTGCGGGAGCGTGTATAAATTTCGCGTGCTCTTTGTTCGTCGCTTTCTTCTCTCTTTCCTCCTTGCAATCGCCCCCTCCCCTTCCTTCGCTTCTCCTTTCTCTTTCTCCGCTTTCTTGTTTGCGTTCACCTCACCACCGGCTCCCTTCTTCTCCGACGTTATTCTTTTGTTAATTAACGTTCGCAGACCGACTTACATTTTCGCCGCTTTTCTTCTACCTTACCTGCCACTGGATTAACCAGGAATCAAGATTCAACTGGTATTTTATGGTGATCCAGGTGGCAAGATCTTTTCACTGAACGATTTCCATTCGTTTCGATAATGTGTTTGATCGAGGAAAATCTGATTGTTTTCTAACGTTTCGTTGCTTACACGTGAGCAGGTCGTTAAGTTTTCTCGCGATATTCTTTTGTATTTTTAACTGAGAATCGCGTGTCGATCAGTTAGTAAGAACGTCGCGTGAAAAATTTCGGCTGCTTCCTGATCTCGAAGATTTATTTCATCCAGGTAATCCTAACCCTTTTTCCTACCTTCTTGTTATTTATACATATATGCAGACGTTTGGATTTCCACGTGTTTTTCTTTCATCGGCCTTATTTCAATTGGAGGAATTTAATGCATTTTCCTTGTATGGCCATTCCACTGGTGTTCCTGTATCAGGACGCCATTTTGGGTTCTCTGTCACTGAGAAGTACACCCTTTCGTCGGCCTTAAGAAGCCCTCGAGTTCCGTCGGGCCACTCGAAACTATTTTCGTATCGCGATGAAAAGAAATCGATAAAGCTGGCGAAGGGCAACTCGAGTGAATAGACAAGAAGGGTGCTTCTATGGGCGAACATGATTTTTTTTTCCAGAAAACTTCCGCCGAGTAGTCACGCTCCCATTCGTCATCTCCATCGTGGACCCTTGAGAAACATCCTCCATCGATTATTCCTCGATTCTTGCCGAATACGTTCCAGTTTCCTCTCTTTTCGATATCGATTCGTCTTCAGACAGGAAAAACCGAGTTACTCGGCTGAAAGGAACGTCGAAGAATCCACGCACACGTGGGGCATATAATTTAAATCGCATGACAGCATTAGGAATCAGACAGGCCGAAGTAGAATGAGACAAATCTGATCAGACCACATTAAACAGCGAAACATGTCGCAACGAAAATTGTGTACGAATTCTATCCAATTCCTCTTCGTCGATGGACTCTTCAACGTTTCGATACGCAAGTATTCTTGAAGCTTCCAAACTAAACTCTGCAATCGAAAGCTCTTAATTTTTGAACGTACAAGTATCCAAAAAACAGGTTGGAAGAATCCACGCGCAGACGACATACGGCGAAGTTAAATACTCGACAGCTTTTTTTAGTTGGTCCAAAGTAGAATGAGACAAATTTAATCAGACTGTTCCGAGCGAGGAGACATCCCGATCGATTTAACGAGCCGAAAACCGTGCGAATCCGAGCAGGCGGTGTTTAAAACCGCCCTTTTGATTTTGTACACAGCGAGCCACCCTTTTTAGAGCGGCGACACGTGTCGTGTCGCGTTTTAAAAGTGCTGTCCTCGATGACGTAGAAGATGGCAGCGAGGACTTTTAGCAGGCCAAACATTGCGTGCTTCGTGTTACCGCGCGCTTTCGTGCCACAAATGCCTCGGCATGCGGGCTCGAGTACATATTGCTTTTTATCCAAACATTTCGTATTTGCACGAAGGGTGGGGTATAGTGATTTCGTGGAAGGGATGAGCGTAATCTTCGTGGCGTAGTTTCGATTCACTGTAATGATAAAAGCAAACACCGCCGTGAAACTACTATTCAATTTACCAACATTTTACTAACATTTTCTTACTTACTAGCATTTTCGATAAATTATTAGTTATTTATATACGAGAAAATATGCCATCCCAAATCAGGATACTTCGGAAATTTTCTTCCACGTGATTGCAGAAAAATATAGAAAAGTAGAGAATTATGTTTAACAGGTAAAGTCAACAACATGTAGAATGAGAGTTTCGAAGAATCTGACTAATGCAGAAAGAGATATATTGTACGTTATCGTTGGTTATCATTACGCATAACTCTGATAAGAAATAAAATCGTTGCAGTTCGATCCCTCTGTTCGTAATTCTATGATTAAAATACATCTAAAAAAGTAAGCAAGTATTCAAATACCTCCGAGCATCGGTACGTATGTCCTCGTCTCCCGGCACCAATTTTCCTCCACTGGGGAGAAAAAGGAGGGAGAATTCGATCTGGAAATCGAACTCTTTTACTCGCTATAATTTACCCACTGGATGAGGTGCTATCGGTTCTTGGTTGGCCAGCAACGCGTTTTCGACCGTTCTTTTTTTTCTAATCCCACGCCTCTCGTCCGGCTCTATTATTCCTCGCGTGAAAGTTGGCGGGATGAGGAATTTTCTCTCTCTCTCTTTTTTTTCCGTCACCTCGGCTCGTCGTCAGAGGAAGAATCGAGGCCGGGGATTGCGAAGCAGGGGTCGATCGAGGCGATCGACCGGGGGTTAGTAGTGGTTGAGGCGGCGATTTACCGCGAAATCGGAGCACGTGTTCCTGGCACCAGAAGCTAGCACTGACAACCTCCAATAACTCAAGCAAGCCTTCAAGCCCGCCTCGACGCCCCCTCGACACCCCCTTTAAATTGCAAGGTCCAGAGCGGCGCATTGACAGATGTACACACGCCCCCCTCGTGTCGACCGTCGTATTAAATATGTGGTCGGCGTCGCGGTCGTGCTCTCTTTGCTCGGTGGCAAAAATTAAGGGAGGAAATCGAGAGGGAATAATCGCCGTACCAGGAGGAAAAAATTCCGAGCTGTTCGCGGAGCAACCCGCTCCATTTATATTCGGAAGCTGCTCGCCATAGCTCGGACACGCCGTTATTCACCCAACACCTTCGCTGCGTACTTTGATATCGAACGGTCGTTCCTTGATTTATCTCGCTCGCTAATCTTTAATACTTAATCTTCGCGTTCTTCGGATTTTCGTTTACTCGTGATTCATCGAATAATATATACCCACCGTGACAGAATAGTTTAGATTAACTGTGAAACGATGGTCGGTTTAGAATTAATAGCAGATTCATGAATAAGTAGGTAATGATACAGCGCTTTGAAGTAGCACATTCAATAGGAGAAAAATGTCCCTTTCGTATTCTATTCAGATTTATTTTCATTCGTATTTCCGTATATAGAGTGAAACCAATGCGGTTAAATCGTGGTACAACGTGCTACCTACTTTTTTCATTCACTTCCATTATTTCTCTTCGTTTGTAATTTACAACTTCGTCGTGCGATTTTCTATCGCTTATAAAAACGTTCGTAGCATTTGTCGAGAATATATTTAATGCACGTAAAATAAGATATCAAGTACGTAAAAAACAATAATGTAACACCTGTTCGTAGTGTTATCTGTGTATTAACGATCTATTGACACCAATAATCGTCTGATGAGTTCGGCCATCAGATTCCACGATTATAAAATTCTCTTCGTTAAGTCAAGTCTTGGAACTTTCCTTTCTCCCCTGTAAAATAAGATCCTCTAAGACTTAAGTCCGATTACTTTGAAGGAAGCATAGCATAAAAAACTACTCTTTATGCTTCGTCCCCGTTTGAAATTGGGTGACTTAATCAGTGCGAGACATGGAGGGACTCGATCAGCAGCAGGTGAGTTGTCATAAGAGAAGCCGGTCGCTTTTAATTGCACCGCGAAGCTGTCGGGGTGCAATCAATTATCCGGCGGCATAACCGACGACTAATCTGCCTAATCCTAGCCGCAGAGGGCAGCCAGCGAGGCGCAGCGTAATCGCTCGTCGATCGCAATTACCGGGTTGCGGTTAATAAGGAGATCACCGAGGGCTGGTTTCCAGGCCGAAGGGGCGGCGTTGGCGGTAACGGGGGTGGTTGCGAGGGATATATAGAGCGTAGACAAGCAAGCGAAAGCACGGAAGCTCAGGGTTGGACCAGGCCAGACTCGGCCCGGCGAGCACATTCACTCGGCCTCGTAATCGGCTTACCGATTGCCAATCATCAGTCAAAGAGCCGACGACGGCAAGCAGCCCGAACTTCCTTTGGATCTTCGTTCTTCTTTATTTCTCCCTGCTTTCCACTCCGGCCTCGATCTTCTACTCTCCCTCTCTATCCCCTCGTTCTCCCTAATTCCACGTTTTTTTTTTTTTCTAGTTCCTTTTAACCCGCGCGTCGTCGAACGTCGCAGGTTTCTAGAGAGGCAGCTCGTGTGTTCTAAGGCTTCTCCCAGCACTCCGCGAAGCGTCATTCTATCAATTAATTTCGATTTTAAGAACGAAGAACGGTGTGATTCGTAGTGAGTCACGAGGCTGATGGAACGTCGTCTCGACGTAACTATTCTCGCGATAATAATAAAAATCCAAGGAACTGGTTCACGAGCACTATTAGATCCTTTGAATTAATTACGGAGATAAGTATGATACGTGTTATGGGATTTTGTAGACGTTTCATCTACGTTCTACCAACGATTAAGCGTTATTAGAGGCAATTGACCGGCAAGGTATCGAGCAAGTTTTACCATCTGGCTCGTCACTGGGGCAATTAGGAGCACCGACGATGTTGCCTCGATGCCGCTTCTCGAGGATCCATGGCAGAGTGTGACGCGCCATGTGCAATCACCGGCGTATACCAGAGTGGTTCTAATTAATTAATACCCGGCTGCCGGGACTAGGCGTAGGCTAGGTCGCCCCGGCAGCTACTAATTAGTGGCACCGCGGCGTAATTAGTGTTTACACGTCATTATCGACGATCGAATTTGCCGGAATCAATTATAAAATATGTCGGCCACTCGTTGGCTCTCGAGAGTTGTCGCTCTCTGTGTATAGATACAGAGCCAGCCATACGCTTCTTGTTCCTGTGTGTAAGAGAACCTTCGTCGATGTGTTCGTGCCAGCAACCTGGCTGCCGTAACACCCTCGACACCTTTCCACCCACTCTACCCTTCAGTCCCGCGCCACGACGACGTCGAGCTTCTCTTTTTTTCCTTTTTCTTTATTTTCTTTTTTTTTTTCGTGGCGCCGAAAGCTGATTCAGCTTGACCCGCATCGTCGAACCAACAATTTCCGCGACTGGGCGAAATAAAATTCGTCGCTGGAACCAGGCAGTTGCCTCTGGTTTGTTAATCATCGTGGACCAATTAGGATCGGTTCAAGTTCGAAGAATGGTTTCCGTGAAACGTTCAAAGGATCTTTCTATCTTTGTTTCGTCAGAGGTTTCTAATGCCTCGTCCATAGGATATCGAGTAACTAATCAGCGAGTTTAAGCGAGATTTACCCCGTTGCTCGCTTTTGTCTCCGCGAGGACAATCGAGAGTCGCCTTCCCACTGGCAGTTGAATTCTTAACATCGACGAAACAGCGAATAGGTAAACACAGGTAAATTTGTTAGCGAAGAACAGGTGGACAATGGATAAATTTAAACGAACCTGAGGAAAATCCACGACGACGGAGAAAAGTTTGTCGAACAATTACTGTCATCCAATTAAAATCGTTTCGTTTGTACGACAGCGGGGGTTTGGTCGATCGCGGAAAGGAACAGAACGTTCGATCTGTGTTTTTTTTTTTTCTTTTCCTCCGTTCGTTGCCGGTTTGTTTTCTCGTTTCTTTTCGAGAAATCAGCGATTTCCCGGGCTTACACTGTTTACTCGATTTTTTTGCCACCTCCGTCGACGCCCGTTTGTCTCTGCAAGAACCTCCCGATGAAACCCACCATCCCTCGTCCCCTTCGCTCCCTTCTCACCCAATCCTCTGCACCAGTAGTGTCAGAGACCGTGAGGGGGTAGAGTGCAGGGTAAACACTTGTAGATTTGGCGCACGTTGCCAACGAATGGCCAAATAATTGGTGAGTTTCGCGGATCGAGTCGGTAGCTCCGGCCTTTCTCTCTGTTGCTCTTCTTTCGACTCGTGTGTGTCTACTACCAGCCTCTGGTTCGGCTGTAACACCGTTGCACGTCGTACGACTGAATGTTGGCATGATTGGCGCCTCGTGCGACAGCCTGGACGCGACCGGAATTCCTGATTATTCCTGGCTGCCGCCACCAACAGCACCCCCGGGGCTGATTATTATTTTAGAACGTACGACGGGGTTTTATGCTCTGTTACAATCCGTCATCTCGACGTTATCGATACTGGCTGGCCGCCGGTGTACGGTTCGTCGACACGTGAATCGAAATTGTTTAGTTGCAACCCTTTTCACGTCCGTTTCCCTCTTTTCTGTTTAGCAAGGACAGATTTTTCCACATCCGCGCTATTCTTGAGCTTCCTCAATTAACGCTGTGTCTGAAACTCAAAGCTTTCAATAGCTGCTATCGCTTTAGTAAAATCGACCAGGTGAATTCTGAATGTTACTCTCAAGTTTGTTAATTGTACGTATTGATATTATTTTCACGAGTATTCTAAATTTTTGTCTCCGAATTGATTAATGTAGCGACGAATACGCGGGTAATTTGAACGGATTCGAGATACTTTCAACGACACGGTGTTGATATCGCTGCTTTGCCTCGATAGCGAAAAAGATTTCAGATTTGCTTTTATTCCATACGAGGCTTACATTACGTTTCGGCTTTTATCTTGTAAAACGATATATTTATTGTTGCATCGGTTTTGTATCAGAGGACGAAATTATTACTTATGTCATTATCAACTTGAACTTAGTTTTATAACAACACTGGCTCGCCCTCGGGTGTTTTGTGACGCTACAAACGGTGGGTTGTACTGCGTAGCCTCGTAACGTCGCTAAAATGGCTCACGAAGATTTCTTTGTAAATTGTAAAGCGTCTCTCCTGCGAAGATCGTGTTGTTTGAGTCGTATCAAATCTACTATCGAATCAAAGCAGCGATTTATCATAATTGGGAAAGTGAATTTTCCATGCATGGGATTATCGAATTAAAAATTGGTTGAAAATACTGCTGTTCTTTTTTTTCGTCATTGGAGAACATTTTAAGGGGTGACCTTCGCTTCATGCGAAATAGATTCTCGCGACCCCCTCATTCGATTCCCCGTTACGAATTCGGGTCACTTCTCGTGATAGCGTCGCGAGGCCTATCAATAACCAGTCGGGATACTTTAAACTAAGTCTAAAACATCGTCCTCAGGGGGACGTTCTCGTGATCGGGCCTCTAAAGCGCGCGATAAAATCCGTCCGAGTCATTCTATCGAACTTTATGACCTTACGAACATCCTTTTAAATCGCTCGACGGAGGAAGCAAGGGTCTTTCAGCGAATCGAAGCTCGTAAGAGGAGAAAACAGCGTGGTTCTTCAGTTAAGGAGCAATGAGGCTCTACTCGATTCATCGGTTAACTTCATGGTATCTAGACACGCGGTGCGATTTTATAAAACAAAACGAAGACAACGATGATGATAACTCTGACAGGAACAATTCTGAATTTTCCTAAAGTTCTTTACTTACGCTCTCCTCGACTTTCCCGATCCTTCGATGAATCTCTTTAGAATTTCTCGCTTTCCAATTAAATTGCGACGCGCGTCGCTTAAAGAATTGTGCGCAAATTAAAGACACGAGATAGCGTCATTTCGATTCCATTATTTAAATTTTTGAGGAAATGCTCTTCGAAATACTTTCCCTCGCGATATTGCTGCGCCTAAAAATACATCAGCATTTTCGAAATAAAGCGACAAATAAAACTGCAAAAGTGCTATAGTTGTTTCTTTCTTTTTTTTTTTATAACGGAAAGGTTGTCGAGCTTTGGCGTTGGTTCCGTTCTCACAATCGCGGTAACGAAGAGGAACGTCCGTGCCCTTTGACCCCCGCCACGCGTCACAAGACAGTTGTTGTCGCAGCAACTTTGGACAGGTCGACGGGAGCTTTTTTTGTTCGTAGAAAACGCGCGATTGTTCGTGTAAACGAGTCGTGCGGCGGCGATGTCGCGGTCGTCCGGGGGACAGGGGCAGGGGGGTTGCTCGCACAGTTATTCGAGGGGTGGCTTCTCTGCGGATGTATGACGTTAGGAGCCAAGGGCCCTCCTTTTGTATACAGCCGGTAGAATCGAATTTTACGCCCCTCCAATCTTCCCCTATCGCATTGTCTTAATCGCTTTAGTAATTTCGTTGGCGCGCGTCGATGCCGCGCAGATGGAAATTTTATTTCCGTTTTTCAGACTGCTTTATTGCCCCCCTCTGCCTCTGTAAACCGATACTCCGACAGGGTACAATGGAATTTCGGTGCGTGTTTTCTGGACGTTCGTGCGCCCCTTTTTCGCGACCACCCTTGGACTGTTTGTTTATGCAGAGAAAGCTCGATATTAATTCCATTTGTGATCGGAATTCGACTCGCGCGAATTTAGATTCAGTCCTTTTTCCAATTTTATCATAGCCGTGAGCAAATGTCTCGCCTCTTTCATCGTAGAGGTGAGCGCGAACGTTTCAGAATGGAACGTGCGTGGGTGTAGGAGAGCTAGGAAATGTCAGAACACTGTCAAGGCAGTTGACACGTCGTACCCTCCCTTCAGGGCCCATTATTTAGCCAGCATCCTGCTTCCGAAGGGGTACGCGTCTCCTTGGGGGTGTGTTTCGGTGCCTGATAGATGCCACACACTGGGACGAGGAGAACGGTTGCCACCGGGAACGCGATTCTAGTAAATATATGCGCGGTGTGTGATTGACGCCTGTACGAGTCGTGTCGCCCCTTTTGGTTCGTGGGGTTCTCCAAGGCCATTTCTCACGGTAGATAGTTTCTGAGACCGCGATAAGATCGTCTAGGATACTGGCTTTCTTAACGGAGCAGATCAAGTTATATGGAAGTTGACATTTTTTTTGTTGAAACCGTTCGGTATCCATGATGTACGAGGTAGGAAGAAAAATGAGGCAACTGCGAAACAGTCGAGAGACTTAAATCGCAGCGTTTAGTTTCGGGGGGCGACTGAAATTAGTTTATTATTACGATGCGGAGGGTAGTTTAAAAATTGGAAGGCACTTTACTATTACAAAGTCTATATGTGGCATTGTAGAATGCACGGCAGGGCGTGAATTGTGTGGCGAGGGGGTGTGTCCCCCTTCTTACGACGTTAGGGTCGACCGAGCCACGTGGTGACGTGAAGTACGTTGCATAGGGTGGGGGATCAGAAGGATGGTAAATAGTTTTCAGCGAGTGAACGAGCGAGAAGGGAAGCTCGTGCGCGTTAACTGGTGCTAAGTGAATCTGTGGCCATGCTTTGGGGACGCGTTTCACGGGGAGGGTCGAGAACACCGCCAGGAACACCATTGAATTTCATACAGGACCACTTCTCTCGCTGATACTCTCCTCTCTCTTGTCAACGATCGTACAAACCGATTCTCGGTGTGTATTTAGCGGCATTTGGTTTTCGTCGCTCGCCTTCCGACGAAAAATATTATTAACGACTTATTTTTTTTCGATAGGAGGTGGAGGGGGAGGGGGTTGAAAGAGTCATTCGCATAGGCGGACGAGGGCATGAAGCCGGAAAGTTTCCGCCCGGCTGGCCGTTATTAATAAAATGTCGTTAAAAGCCGGGTACCACAGGTTAAATAACGAAAATTGAAACTTTACATGTTCAGGGCTGTTGGGGGGCGCCCGGGGTGCCTCGTTTATCCGAACAACGCGAGACCATAAAATCGCGGTACAATGCGGACACGATAAAAAATAATTTATTGAAGAATAAAAGTTCCCGCGCTGGCGAACTTTCTCCTTTTCTGCGACCGCTTGCGGGCACATGCGCGCGTATCCGCGCCGTGCGTTGCCTTTTAATTAAAATAACGCGTTCAAAAGGGAATTTTACTTATATAGCCGGTGTCACGATTGTTATTAATTTAATTCTAGCCCGGTCTAATTGCATCGCGCCGATAATTCTTCCATCGCCGTGTTGGGAAAGGCGTGGCGCGTTCGCTGGCCTCTTCGTCCTCGTCCTCGTTCGTAGTCAACCTCGTCGTCGACGTCGCCGTGTACTGCCTGGTTATTTTCGCGTGCACGTAACCATACAGGACAATAAACGACAACTAGCAACCCGTCAAACCGACACGGTAGAGCAACGCAGGAGACTTTTACCCCCTTCCTTTCCCTTCTCCCTCTTGCACCGGCTTTCTGTGTTCTACAGGCCACGACGACGTGGTCCTTTGTCCTGCGGCTGGTCGCCTTAATTATTTTTCGCACGCTCGCCGTCTTGATTTAATTAACGCATTACCGGACTGCCGCGTCTTAGCTTAATTGAGAGAATAATTTCACATCGCCCCGTGTCTAACCCTTCTAGCCACTAAGTAGTAGAACCGCAGCCAGCGTTCCCCGTCTTTCTCCGTTGACCATGATACGGAAGAAAGCGTCTCGTCGCAGGACGAGTTGCAAGAAAACACGATCGTTTCATCCCCATACTTTCCATCGGAAACACTGCATATTCTCCTAGTCTCGTTTTGGTCGCTTTTCCTTGCGATTTGGCGACTCGACGTATCTATTGTTCCGTTGAAATCGAAGAGAATCAACGTGGAGGGGTTGGCCACCCCGTTCTCGCACGTAAATACGACAGGACACATCGTTATCAGCAGTCGCAGGGAATAGGCATCGAGTAAAACAAGCCTGTTAATTCGTGGCATCCCTTCCGAGGATGGCTGTCGGCTTAATCCACCCTTGGCCTCAGCGCTGCCGATATCGATATCGCGATAAAATCTCGATACCGACGTATGAACTCGTATATAATAAATCGGATTACCCGTGCGAGAAGGGACCAGGCATATGCTATCTAACAGAGGGCAGAATAGCATATTGCGGGTGAGAAACGGAGAGAGGAAGAGAGAATCGTAGGAGATGCAGCAACCCCTCGCGAAAACGAACCTCAGGGGTGGCCACACGTCACGCTACCCTAACGCCACTCACCACTGTGGGATAGTTGGAATATCATCGTTGTCTGCGAGAACACGTGGTTTTTCGGGATGCAACCCTCCACCCTCGTTCCGAATCCCGCACGTTCGTTACATAGCACTGGCAAGCTGGTTCTCGGAACGGTATTCATGACCTTAGCTCCGTGACGAAATTTGATTTTCCTCTTTATTTGTTGCGACATCATACTACTTCTCCCCTCTACTCGTTAACTATGAATTTCGAGGTGTTTCGATATTGTTGCATTTTAATTATTTATCGTACATGCTGTCCCTCGCATGCACGTACGAAGATGACAAGAATCAATCAATGCTGTCACAAGCAATAGCTTCTGATTTACGAACCAGTGAAGTAATACGTTTAGCCTCGATATTGAAATAAAATCAAATTAAAGTTTGCCAAGGTAAGACCTAACGTCATTCGCTCAATTACAGTCGTCGAATATCTTGACAATATGTACAATATCCCAAGGGGTGGAATTCTGGTAAATTGCCTAATCCATGGCTAATCGTCGAGAGCTCGTCGAAATCCAAGCACATTCTCGTAGAACGAAGACACGAAGATCGATCGAGCCGTAAATCGTCGATACTCGTATCTCCTCGTTAGTACATTAGAAGCATCCGAAGGGAAGTGGGTCCAATCAGAGTCTGCTAATAATTTGCCTCCCTCTCCCACTCCTCCCGATAAACGAACCGTGCCACGGTAATAATCATTCCCTGCGTCGTTGTTGGCGTCCTTCTGCCACGCATCGCAGCGACGCATCCCCTCTGCAACCCTCCGCAAGGGACTAATCGCTGGCACTGCTAATGATTTATAACCGACGCACGCGTGTACGTGCAGGGAATCGTTTCGAGTGTGTGTTACTCGAACCGGCGAATCCTGTTGCGGACCCCCGCGGCGTTTACACCGTGGGATTGGGTCCGGATTTCGTCCGGGAGTCGAGTAACGTTCTGGAACACGGTCGAGTTGGCCAGGACTCTCGCGCGCGCGATACCGGCTTCCGGTTGGCTAGCGTAAGCTCTCCCTGTGAGAATCAACGGGTTCCTCGTCTCACGATTAAACTAAAACAATGAGGATTCTTTTCCGGTCGGGCTGCCACGTTTCAGCCAGCTCTCCTATTTTCCGTCGTTTTTCTTTCTTTTCTTTTTTCTTTTTTCCCTCCCCGAACATATTTGTTGTCTCTCGCCATTAACGCGTTTGCTGGCGGCTTTCTTGCTCGTTGAAAGGGAAAGACCGTTGGAGAGGAACAGAACGACTTGAAAGTTTCTCTGCAGGTTGCATAGTTCGCTGGACTTGAACAGGACCTGTTTTCTGATACCGTGACGGTGGACGTAAGAATGGCGGAAAATGGAAGGTTGGATTTTATGCATCTAGAAGAGAGAATCTTGGAGTTGTATATCGGGAATTTTCTAAAACGATTCTTTTAGCTTGCAGATTTCGCGTTCTCACATTCGAGCGCCATTTGCCAGACGAACGACGGTTCGCCGGGGTCAACAGTCAGGGCCGTAACTCGCTGGGGTCAAGCTGAAAAGTGGATACGGTCCATTCCGAGCCAGACGCGGCACGGTCACGTCCCAGCGCCGTAAATCTCCCTAATTCGCTCGTTGAGAGTCCAGAGGCGTCACGGATGCCGTTCGGCCTGACGAATGGCCGCCGGTTTAATGAAGCTATATAGATCGCCATTGTTGCGAAACTTACCCCTGAGCCACTCGAACGAACGAATTCCTGAAGCGCGATATCTCCGCCAGTGGAGAAAAGTCGAGCGCCGCACAAATGCGTCCAAGTTGCGCGCGAATAAGAAACTTGGATAATGAGGAGCGAACTGATAATTGATAAGAGGGACGGGTCTATTATGACGATTGTCGACGTCGTATCTCCATCCAGGCTTACTCGTTCGCGCTGCTCTTCTAACGAGGGAAGAAATTCTCGGCGTATTTCTTTCACGTGACCCAAATGCGGGGATCGATGTAGAGGAAAAGAAGAAAAGACGGAGGTGGGTAAACTGCGAGAAGGGCGGGCGAATCATTCGGTGGTTTGCCTCTGAAAACGGAGGATTTAATCGAAGTAACATCGAGGCGATTCCGTTTGAACGGTTCTTTGCTTGGTGAGCGAACTCTCGCGAAGACATCGGCCTGGTGTAACTTTTAATTAAAAATTTCTAAGAATTTGCCACGAAAGGAGCGCGCAGACGTCGTAACGAAGCTTAATTAAAGCCGGCCGTTTTACTTCCGTTATGTTCTCGAAAGCGCTCGAGCGGCCCTTCTCCTACCCCACGACGACCAACTTCAAAATTACTTCGAAACCGCTTTAGAACACTCGACGGTACACTTTCCAGCCGACTGTACCGACTCCCACTCCTCTTTCCTCGTTGCATCTCCTCTCTTGGTCCCTTTGGGGTGGCGGACAGGTAACTGCATAAAAATCTCGACGCATTCAACGAGGGCGGATAGCTTCTCATGTTACGCCGACCACCATAACGGAATTGCTTTATTAGACAGGGCCTCTCCTCTCTTCTTGTTCCCCTCTTTTTCTTTCGTCTCTTTCGTTCTCCCTTCTGTTCTCGTCTCTGTGCTTCTCTCCGTGTCTGGCCTCTGTCCTCTCTCTTCTACTCTTGCTCCCTTCTCGCACGTATCCGCTCGTTCTCTCCGTACTCATCTGGCACGGTTTGCTCGTACCCTGTCCGACTGCTAACGAGACAGCTCGTGAGCAGCCGAGTAGCAGCCGGGAGTGCAGAACGTCCACCCTAAGCCTACCTTCAACGACCAACCGGGCTACCTAAACGCGTCCAACGGATCTACTAAATCAAGATGTACATTGGTCACGGTGTACATGGCGGTCGGCTCTGTTATCCATGCTTATGAAACATTGATTTCACGCGGCCCGGTCTGCGCTGCTCTCACGACGCACTATACGGGGTGCTCTGCAAATACAGATAGAAAATACCAGATATCATTGTCAAAGAATTCGTCGACAAACAAGATTCGTTGGCGGGCGAAGGTTGTCGGTAAACAGTGAAAATCGCAAAGAGAAACGTCGTATCGTAAAATCGAGATGGGACATGAAAGTAGTCTCTTTACGCGTGTGAATAATTATCCTTTAAATAAGAAATTCTTTCCGAAACACCCAGTACACGACCATAACTCAAAGTGACGTGGCTCCGTTGTTGCTCCGGGAGGTCAGTCGATTTTCATACCGGTCGAACTCGTATTCCCGTACAAGATCACCAGCCGCGTCGCGACTGGTTCCTTGTGCAAAGCCTCAAAAACAATTGCCAGCGAGACACGCCACGAAACCGAGTACAGGACTCGATTCATCCTGGCCGTGAAATCGAGGGACCGCAGAAACCTCCGAAAAAGAAGAGCAGACGGAAGCGTGGACCTGTAAAGGTACGACAAAACTCGTCGAAAGGCTTTGAAAATTACGAGGCCGATGTCTCCTGGCTGAAAACAATTGTGTAACACTTGCAACGTTCTCGTTTACGTTGTTAATGGGCCGATTTCAATTAAGATTCCCCGTCTTCCGATACGTCGTTCGAGAAAGGTGTCCTCTCTGACCACGAAATTTCCGGCATCCTCGATACCATTAGGCGATGGTACAAGAACGAAGGACGTCCGTAGGACACGCACGGGTGTCAGACAAGGGCGGCGGGTTATCGTGTGTGCCACGGATCATTACCCTGCAGGGCCAGCGGTAGGATACAGTGTCCTGGCCTGAACTAAGATTAATCACTCCGGCCAGGCCAGGGCAATATCGGCCACTATAACGCCGGCTGACGATAACTCGCGACACGTTCCTGGGAGATAAGACGTCCCCGACATGATAGCCGCGAATTTTCAAACGCGTCCGACACACTCTCGGATCACCAGGACCACCTGGGTAATTAACTATTCTGCTGATAGCTTGGCAAGGGTCAGCAATTTAGATCGGAAATGCATTTGCCGGTAATGGATTTGATATACATGGACTAGAGATATTTATGGAAGTTTGTGTTTTTATGAACATCAGCCAACAAATAGAATGTACATGCAACGTTTTACCTATTAAGTATATTATATTACATGGCAGGCTAAAAGTAATCGTACTGGTGTGAGGCAGGATTTTGAGAATTTGAATGTAGTCGCGTATTTCTATCTTTATATAGACATCGTTTCTTTGGTTTTATAGTTGATCGAGTTATAATTTTTCTCTCTGTTACGACATATTTTTATGGTTTGGAAATATAAAACGATTTGGGAAATTTCTTCTTTTTTTTTTTATAGACGAAAAGATATTTGGGTAAGGAATTGGTTGATAGATGCAGCGTGAAGTCTTTCATTTTGATCTCTCGATTGGCATTCGGTAGTGGCGATATTTAGTAGTGCGAATAATTAGAAACGGGCAACGTGTTTTCGTTCTTTGTCTCTCGCGTCACTTCCAGAGACGTGATTTTACTCGCAGGAGGTGCATTGTTCGGTGGTCTGGTGGAGAATTTGTTGCACTGTGTACAGGCAGCCCCCTAATTTTCAGGCCGACGCATGCATCACTCCGTGGCGAAACTTGTTTCTTAAAAAGTAGGCTGTGAGCCGAAATACCGGACGCTGAAGTCGTTTTAGCAAAAGATCGATGGTGTCTCGGAATTCGACACTGTTGCAACGTCAAAACTAAAATATCGTATATTATATTCGCCATCTTAAATCAATTTTAAGTTTCTTCTGTCGCTCGCGTCGATTTGTTCCTAATCTATTAAAATAATTCTAGAAATTATTGGAGCTTAAAAATCAACGAGAATGTACTGATTAATCGAATAAAAATCTTGGCCGTAATTTCTTAACACGGTTTCAGAAATAATTTCTCTTTCTGGGAAAGTATTTTCCGAAGGTAATTTCTGCCGCGTTAGAAGCAATCTGCACTAAATTCTCGCTATGCCGGCGACATGTTTGTTCAAATATTTCCCGTTTGATATCTATGTGGAGTAAAGAGTTGCCGTCAGGCGCAAGCAATCGCGTACTCTCTGCGCGCGGATAATTGTCACCAGCAGGAAATTCAGTCGGCGATAGCAACTTTTGCGGGCTGCGCGATCGGTCCTGCTTTCCGTCCTATTATTCCTAGTAATGAAAGCGCGGAAATAGGATGGAAGAAGTTCCAACTTGCCGCGTGGAACTATTGAAATAAATACTTGGTGCATTTCTAACGGCCTGCTGACCTAATTTTTCCGTCCCTTTCCTCGGCCTGTTGAATTTTCTACAAGTTGGATTATCCGAACTGTTCAAAATTTTCGCGCACCCTTAATGGCAGAATTGAAATTTTAAAGGGAAGTTGCTTTGTTCGTTGTTTGATCCAGAAATAACGAGACACCGTTCATTAGAAATCCGATCAGCAGATTCGAGAGAAGACAGAAAATTACTGCTATCCGCGAACATTACCGAGGTACTAGATTATATATTATGCTCGTTATAATTGTTTTGTTGCTATTATTCAACGAGTATGGTTATTCGATCTAAATCTTCTATTATTTTTTATCATAGCGAAACATCAAATTGCTTTGCTAATTTTTTGCTATTTCCTCCGTGGGCGGAGGTAGACCAAGGAGGTGCGCTGAAACAGTACAATGGACGAGACTAGCTGCAGGGCCGTACCAATATATGTTCCTCGACAATACGTCTTGGTGCTCTGTTAATGTCAAGCGTCTACAATGCCAGGTGGCATTGTGATATTCGGTGAAATCAATAACGCGTTATAAACACCCTTTGTACCTAGTCAGCGTGCCCATTCCTTAAATTTATGTCTCGAATAGAACCCCATTAAGAATCTCCATCAAAAGAAGAGAAATGAAATTATTAGTCCTGCACAGCCACCTTCTATTAAACTCATCTACCGTGTAACAACGCGACATGGGTTCGTCGATTGCTGTTCGAGATTTTCCTAATTAAAATCCTTTCGCTTCAAGAGCAAAGCAGGGCACAGCGAGTTCAGAGACACCTTGGCAGAAATCAAACGTTGTAATCGCGTTTCCTAGAAAGTGAGAATTCTTCGTAAATTCCGCGTTTCTTGCGAAAGCTCGTGCTTCGAGGTGAGATTCGTCATAAAGAACACCTGGTCGTGCGAGGGTCCGCCTTTCCTGGTAGACGCGTGTCCACGCATCGTCACACCTGCTTACGTAAAGCCTCGCTCGCATATGCCTCGCGGATCTGCATCCTTCCCGAACCTGGTACTCTTTCGTCGGCACGTTTTCACGCGTCGGAGGAACTTCCTTTTTCCTCTCGGCCGAGTCGCGAGCTCGTGGTACGCCATGAAAAAAAGGCAAGGAGTGTGAGGGCACGCTGAGAACACAGCTTAAACGTTACGCACGAACGCGACCAGCATCCCAGTTCACTTGGTTCTTGGACCCTCGACCATCATTTTTTTTTATTTGCTTCTTCATACTTTGTTCGAAGCCCGAGGGCTCTAGACGATAGTCGCGAGAAGTTCTAGAGGTTGTTTTACGAGCGTCGTGGATGGAATATTTTTACAACCTTGGTAGCACTCGTTCCTAGTCCTAGAGCACCCGTCTAACAGACGATAACGCGCGTTTTATTTCATTTGTAAACGATAGAAATGTAAAACTTTGCTCGCGACTAAAAATAAAAGCTACCACTGTCAGAATCGCTCAAAGTTAAGCGGCATCAATGTCGCTTTTTGAGTGTTGTTACGGTCGCTCCTTGAATTTCCCTTGACTTCAGAATTTCTATCTTCTTTACATACAAACATCTCTTCTGGTACTATTTCCTCGAGAGGAATATCTCGCTTTTATTTATTTTTTATATATCATTTTCCTAATTGCGTCGTATAATATCATATTTCGTTTTTGGTCGCAATTACACGAGTATCCACTGCGTCTTCACTGACCTTCGCGAGTTCAAAACCGCGATCCCAGTCTTCAGGATCCGAGTCAGTCGTTTCGCAAATGCATCGCTAATTGACTTTAATCATTCCTAATTGCTGTCGATATATTCGAACGGTAAGAGGATCAAGATTCTGCCACGAAGAATTTTCGAGGTCGACGTAATAGGATCCCCGAGTTGGCCTCTCGAGTTATCGAGCTGTGCTGGGCATCCGCGCACAGTGTAGACGGGCTTGGTTCGTATGAATGACAGGCTCATTGAGCAACGGAGGGTAGCAGCGCGGCGGGGGTGTTCACGAAACGCCCTCCAGCGGCTACCGGACCCGAAAACTCGGTCCCACGCACCTGGGTCCCTTGCAAAGGGGCCTCCAAAGGGGCCCCTTTGTCATGCTAATACCACACACTCCTCACCCTTCGCCTACCTAACCCCTCGCCCACCCTTCTCCCGTTGGTTTCTCCCCTCTTCGCGTCGCTACCCTCGTCGAGCGTACCGACCAGGTGTTCGATTCTTGTCCCCGGAGGAGTTCCTCGGGACCCTCTGTCACCCGATCGCTACGGAGGGATCTTGCCTGATCCACGACTCCACGACTGAGAAAACCCGGGAACCTTGACAGAAAGGGGGGGAGGGCAAGAGGGTCGTGAGCACGCGCGAATGTTCCTGTTGAAATGGCGTCGGTGACGAACCGGTATTACCGCGTCGTGTATGCGGTCACGATCGTCGTGTCTCCATGTGTCCGTCGTTCAATAAGGGAAAGAGATTTTATCACAAAGAAATTGAAATCTAGCGAAATCTTTGTACGCCCCGTTTATAGCTATTGGAACATTTGCAGAATATATAATAATACACGTGAAAAGTCATTGAGGAAGTATCTTTGGCATTATTATCTCGTTTGGAACCTCGTGATATAAAGAATCTTCGAGTGTATTAAAGATAGTTGAGATAAAAATGGCGAACACCTGTCGGAATGACGACGATGAGGACGCGGAACAAAAATAATTTCGTTTCATTTAGTAGCGCTTTCGTACGATTATAAAAATTTGATCGTACGAAAACGAAGCGTAGAATTTGGTAAAAATAATACTTTTATTGAGAAATAAAGCGTAAGAGTATTTCTACCAAAGATGAAGGGCAACGACAATGACGTGGTTTGAGAATCCTCCGGTGTCGCAATTGAAGAATTTTCTTCCACCTCTTAAGATTATGTCCATTTATGAATACGAGAATTTTTCTGTAGTTCTTAATTTATTACGAATATTTGTATAGCGTGAGAGGAAATGAGAGACATAATAATAGGCTATCGAAAAGGAAGATGAGGGAAACGCGAGTCAAATCCACGTTATCGCGAGGAGAACGCGCAACCTGTTGAAGCTTGGTTAGACGACACTGTGGCAAGAGCAGCGACGGGGTTGACAAGCGCGTGCTCGCGAGAGCCGCGTCACAGCGGCATTTCCGTTGCGTCGATCTGTCGATAGCTTTTCAACGAATCAATCGGTCGATGGGAGGAGAGTTACCAGGCCACGGAGGACGACGATTCTCTGTGCGATATATCGATGCACTGCAACCCTTTTCCCGCTTCCTGACTTCGACCCCATGCGTCTGCTCTCGATATCGTGCCACCCCTCCTGTCGACGTCTCGCAAGACCGAAACGACGCCATCTTTCATGTCAGCCGAGAAAAGCGTCTCCGTTTCCTACAGTTACTGCTATCGTTCTGTATTCTTCTCCCGTACATTCAATAAAAGAGTATAGTAAGTTGTTGGCCACGTGGTGACCCGACCACAAGCGAAGCGTGCTTCGGATATCGTTGCTAACGCATTCATAGAGTATTAGAGGGATCGCCGATCGTTTTAGTATGGTGTTAAACAGCATCGATTATCTTGATTATTATTCAAATATTATTATTGGCACCCTGTCCGGATGACGGGGCAGAATTCAGTCAGGTTACACCCTAAACGGCGTCATAAAAGCAGACTACAAAGGGTCCATGTAGTCTTAGCTCGTGCTAGAGAATGTCGCTGGAAGAATGTCGATGACAGTTTATCGTTTTCTATTAAAATTCATGGCATCGGGGTGTCGTCTGCCTTCGTTCTCCAAGAACACTGTAATTCCGTTTCTCGTTGCGGCGGGGAAGGGCGCGGAGGATTCAAAGGGCTTGATTCGTTGCTCGTCTCGGCCGTGACAATTTTCTCAGGTCGACAGAGAAAACCCTTTCGAAACTTTCCCCCCTTTTCAGCATCCACCCTTCGTTCGAATTCTTATCACGCCACGAACGGCGCAATCTCTGCTCGTTACAATTATTCAGCCCTTTCGTTCCACGCTCGCTCCGAGTCTCGCGGAAACAGCGCTATCTCCTTTACTTCGCGATGAATTTAAGATGAAGAGGAAAGGTGTCCATGCCGATGACGGAGAAGCTGGTATCGTTGAGAACTGAACACAGGACAGTCTCGATATTCCAAAAGGCGCTGCTTCCAGGAGCCAGGGGCGAACCAACAAATTCGAGGGTGTAGCCTTTCCATTTGTACGGTGGGTAGCCAGCGACGGAGCCGAGGATCGGGTGGTCTTTAGGTGGAGTTCGCTTCAGGGCAGAGACGGCAGGCGTCGCGGTAGCAGGGTTGGCTCCTACTGGCTCCTAATTGGGAGACCGGCAACTAACTCTCTTAATTACCGCCTCTACTTCCTCGCCTCTCCTCCGTCGACCTCCACCTCCTGCTCCACCACCTTCTCGTCGACCTGTCTCCACCTACTAGCGTTCTCTCTTCGCCTCTTTCTCTGCCTCGTGTTCTTTGCTCGGCCCTTTTCTCCGCCAGCTTTCTCCTACGCGTCTCCCTTTTTCCTCTTTCTTTCCTTCTCGTTTCTCCGCTGCTCTTTGGTTTCGCGTCGCCCGTTCTCTTTCTGTCTCTTTCCATCTTTTCACCCTCTTCTCGCCAAGCGAGAACCCTGAAAGCTCTGAGAAAAGTTCCGTCGACTTAATTACATGGAATAATCGCGGGGGTACGGAACCTGGGCCGAGTCGTTGCGTCCATTCCCACATTACGAGATTTCTGATGTGCCACAAAAGAGCCCTTTCCTTCGACAGTCGTCTCGCACCAGGCCTCGTTTCATCGACGCGAGTTCCACGGAACTGATTAGCTCGACTCATCGCAATTGATTGGGAAAGCGCAACTATTTCGGCGGCATCTCTTTGTGCCAACAAATTGCGTGTTTACGTTTAACCCGTT
Organism: Bombus affinis; assembly: GCF_024516045.1. Lineage (NCBI taxonomy): Eukaryota > Metazoa > Arthropoda > Insecta > Hymenoptera > Apidae > Bombus > Bombus affinis. Next base: position 7,976,018 of record NC_066355.1, on the reverse strand, counting down.
TCTGGATGAGCAAGCGAGAGCAAAAGCGGGGTAACGTTAGCGCTCGACAAATCGAGTAATTCAGGATTTTAGAGAATCAACGAATATGGATAGATTCCTAAATGCGTGAACATTCTCGGTGATGTGTTTGCGTTAAAGTCTATGTAGAAGCTTGAAATGTTAAAGTTTCGAAGCTAGCGACGCATTTCAGTCGTCTACGCGAGGTTTAAGCTTCTTTTTTAAACGAAGGACAAAAAGCGACTGGAAGTTGTCTCTCTTTGCGAAGTAGAGAAAGAGAGAACGTGTGAAATTTTCACAATGAAAGCTTACGACTGTCAGAGTTGGCAACTTGTTCGCGGGATAATGTCTGTTCCAGTGGCACGCGTTGTTGCAATCGCGTATCTGACACGCGGTGAAATCAATGTAACATTCATGCGAGCCCGGGCGTAGATTCCGGTCGTGATATTCACACCGCTGCGCTGCTGCGAATTGTATCCTATAAACATCGTGAAAGTTCACACGACGCGTTCCTCTGAGCGTAACGCTCTCGCATCTTTCTTTGCGCTAACCGCTGTCAAAGCGGTTTTACGAAGTTTACCAAGATTTTTTCCGCCATTGAGAAGAACTAAATTTTAATTAAAAGTGTTATGAAGAAGACTTTTCTTTAGAGGTGTCTCTCCCACCCTCTCTCTTCCTCCCTTCTACGAATAGATTCGTCCTCTCCCCTCCGGGAATCTGGATCGCGAGCGAGCGAGCGAGCGAGCGAATATCCCAACGAACGAAGTCGTAAAGTTCTCGTTACACGTCATTGTTGTAGAAAGGTTGAATAAGGTGCGAATGAGAGAAGCGATGTCGGCGGGTGGTGCTCGTAATCTTCAGAAATCTCCAGCTGCCCGTCGACATCTTCATCAACGGCTGCCATGAGGATATCGTCACGTCGGTCGATCTTACTTTGATTCTAGATCGCGCGCTTCTCGCACAGATCCGTGCCACCCTCTCTCCTTCTTCTTCTTTCACAAAAATACACTGAGATTTTCTGATAATCTTCCTTTGTCCCGTGCCAGGGAGCAGATCTTTCCCCTGCCACCTTCTTCGCAGGAAATAGGAACGTCTTCGGGACCCTTTCGCTCTGGCTCCCTCTCGCATCGTCATCATCTCGTACAGCGATTAGGTTGATCGAGGAAACGATTGCGTCAATTTTTGTCCATATATTCACGAAATTACTGTTTGTTTTCCTCTTCCTGACTAAATCACCAGGTTAGCTCATACACGAGGCAGCTTCCTTGAGAGTGAATTTCAGATAATGGAACGTACCACTCGTTGGCGCGAGTAATTTAGAAAATTTCAACAGGAAGCTTCCGTAAGAGAATTTTTTATGCTACAACTTTCTTCTAAAAAACATCACTCTCCTTATATTATAAAAACTTTGCCCTTTTTGTATTTGTAACAAAAAAACTGATACGATAACTCGACTATTTACCTAGGAAATTATACATGTACCTAGATCTAGAGATTCTTTCTTCAAGAAGCTGCTCAATCATGTACTATCTGTATCCTAGATCTATCATTGTCCTAAACATCGGAGAGTGAAGAAGCATTGTAAAGGAAAAATTAAAGTTTTGTCGAATCTCTGGGCGAGTTTTCAACTTTCTTCGTCCGACAATCGTAAGTAACTTGCAGTTAGGAACCGTGGCGACGTATCTCTCTATGTACAGTTAAGCTTCTCACATCTATGCGGTCGCGAAGCAGTCGCTATTCGTGGCTTGGTCGATACGAGAAGGAGAGTCTCTCCTCTCCTCTCTAGGATCACGGTATCCCTTGCCCTCGTTCTCGGTCCCTCTCGCGGGAACCCCTGCCAGGGACCGACAATAGGCCGCAGTAGTTCTCATTTGATTAATAACCCGCCCACAATGAGCACTCCCAGTGACTCTCAGTTGATTAACGATCGCCACACAGCATCACAATGCCGATGATGGCCGTTGCGCGATCCAGCGTGTTCCGCGGATCGGTGATTCACTCCGTTAGAGGAGCCTCGATCCGAGGGGATTGATCGTGGATCACGAGCAATCTGCCTCGCAGAGGAGTCGAACCTGGATCGTGATCAGTCTGCATGGAACGTTGATCCGCGCGGTAAAAATTATCTTCTCTCTATCGTTTGGTGGCTGCAGATACGCTATAATGCAACGGAGTATAACAGATCCCGGAACAGTACGAAGGTTTGAAACGCTGACTAATCGTAGTTGAAAATCCACGTGTAATCTTTGACACCCAGTAAATCTGCTTATAATAAACTACTATCGACTGGAAGTCTTGTTTTGTCTGCTACGTACGTTATCATTAGATCGTGGATATTTCTGCGAATTTACATTTTCGTGAAAACGATGCGGGTAGTAGAAGCTAGAGTTATTACGTGTTATGACAAGCACAGTATTGTGAATGTTTTATATATTTTCGCGTATTGCACGTATTCGTGCAATTTTCTTACAAATGTGCAAGAATGTACAGCCTGGTCGTTATAGTCGGTATGCAACGTTAAACTTGGTCGTTTTAAACTTTGATTAGTTTTGTACTTTTTTGGAGATTGGACATTCTCTGTTATTTCTTTTTATTCTAATAATTTGTCACAACTAACGAAGATTGAATTAATTGATTTTTTGTCCATTGTTACATTTCAACGTACTAAAACTCGTTAACACAAAGCTCGCCATTATTTCATCTTCCTAAGGATCTAAGCCACTAAATTTATATTTCGCTCGTATATATTGATCCAAGATTTGTCACGACCATCCATGTACAAGCGAGGACGCGTGTTTGAAATTCGCGTTGTCCAAGGGTCAACCGCATACGCATATAACATTTTTCGAGGCAGCCACGAAGTTACATCGACGCTGGAGTCCGGTTTCCACACACGTATCCTTTATTTTCGATCGGTAACAGCCGATCCCCTTAGACGTTAAACGAGACGCACCTGATGCTTTCGCGCTTTATTGCCGCGTGCTATACAGGTAGCCGGAACTCGTTCGCAGCATATTAAATTATACGACCGTTTTTAACTGCTTAATATTTCGCCCATACCGGATAGGCAGATTATTTCTATTCGCTCACCCTTACACGCTTCGACTAGGGAAACTTTCTATTGGCATTCAAAGAAATATTAATCTCTGCCAGTGTATCTACCAAAAGCCTCGAAACGGAGACTCGATCGTTTGCGATTTGCCTAATGCTTCGCGGCGAATGTCATTTTCTTTTCTCGAATGGAAGAAACAAATAGAGATGTGTTGTCTACCGGAAACTGGGTTGCTTCTGCAGGGATTTACGTAAAAGGCTTGGCGTAACTCGGCGCACGAAGAAACAGGTAGCATTGTAGAGTGAATCGCGCGTGAATTGGATCGATGCTCGGTCAGATTTCCAACGAAGATCGAGCGTGGAAAGGAAAGTAGGTGTCTCGTGAGCGAGCTTTTTCAAAGGTTGGTCCGTGCAGTGTCGCGTCGAAGGGAGAGAAGAAGCCCCTTCCCCTTGGAACTCTGAGCTAAGATGGCCGCTCTGGGAGCGTATCCTATGTCGTGGGAACGTTTTTACCAACTGGAGCACGACGGGCCCTGGCGAGGGCTCGCAGGAATCCGAGCAGGTAGTCTCACGTGCACGGCTACCTACAGCTTGTGAGAAAAATCGTTTCGGCTGGATTTGCGATGGCGGCTCCTCCTTCCTGGGATTTGGTCCAGGAATACTTCCCGCGTCGCATCCTCACGACGGGAAATTCACACCGTCGTCCTGGACATTCTTAGAAACGAATTCTTACGTCTCCCTGGAAATCTTCGAGTTTATTCTTTCCTATATACGATACATGATATTTTCTTGCGAATCTCTTCTTTTGTACAGGACGTTCCATAAACTTGGTACCAAATATCGTCAAAACTGGCGGAAAAAGTTTTAATAAACATGGTTCTTAACGAAGTAGGGAAAAGCGTTGGCATTTTATTTTTCCTCTGTCAGTGTAGTAGCGATTTTTTTATTATAGTTGGCTAGATCAGGTCGTTCCTTAAAAGTTTCTAAAAAGTAGTGGCATAGATTTTTGAAATTTATCTTGTTTCTCGTATTCCAATGCTTACGTACGAGTGTGTATCTGTTTAATCACGTTTCACTCGTATCATCGAAGAGGCGTCACGCTGGAAATTTACTTTCCATTCGGTCCAACGTTTCCTTTCTTTTTGCCGCGAACAAAACGCGTTCGCGCGAACGAATTAACAAAGTCGATAAAACTTGAATGTCAAAGCGACGGAGGGTGGCCTCCCTCGGGAAGCGAAACTGCTTCGCGGCAGGGAAATTAAATGATCTACCTGTTCGGTTCGGCAACGAGCGAGTGCCAGCGTATTCGCGAGCAAAGGTTGAAATCGCATGCGCGCAGCGTCCTCGCGGGACGAAACAAGCGCGAGCCATTTATCCGGTTGCGAACATCCTGCGGTCGATCCGTCGCTGAAAGAATAGAAAGGAATCGTTAAGGGTTGGAGGAGTCGCGAGGAATTGTGTTTCGGCGATTCGATCAATTCCCTGGAGCTGGCGCAGGTATTCGCGATATTCGAATCGAGAACGAGGATCGCGCGTTGCTTCGAATGGCACAATAAATCGGTTTCACGCGGCTGTACAATGGCCGCGACAATTAGCAGCGCCCGACACTAATTTGAACTAATTAATGCCGGGGATATACGGGCATGGAGAAAAAGTTTGCAGGTGCGGAACGGACAATGCTCGCGTATCGGTGAATCATCGATGATACGCTCGTTATTAATAAAATGACGGCACGACTCGGTGGATCGGTTTAATAACGTCTAATTAAGGGTGAGCTGATAATTATCGTTTCGCGGATCTCGGCGTTTCCAGATTCGTGCAACAGTGGCTCTTTTCTTTCTCTGGGTAGGATCGCGTCCGCCATCGTGCAGATCGATAGTTTTTTTTTTTCGTGTTCCTGCAGCCTTTCGGTTATTCTATATATTCGTTTCGATTGACAAAAATACACGCGTGGTAACCACGATCGGAGTTACGAATCGCCGCGCCACGTTGGGCAAAACGGCGTCGAAATGATTAGGACGGTCGAGCAGAGTCGGCGCGCAGCATTGAAATATTTGCTGGAAATTGATTATCGTGGTTGCCGAATGCCACGATATGGAGATGACTAGACGAATCGGTTTTACTCGTACAATCGCGTTAATAAATACCGCAGAGACCAATCCGCGCTAATTAATGCAGATCCGCGAGCGCAGATTATGGAGAATTTGCGTTATTTGACGTTGGACCATAACATCAATGCAGTTCGTTTCATCCACGCGATAAAGAATCTCGGATTATTGCGATGTATATGTGTGCGTTAACATAGCAAGCTAATGCTATTATCGTTTAGACTCGCAATTATTGTTTCGGCGTGTCACGTTTCTATTCATTTCTTTCTTTCATTTCGAATATTTCGCCATTTTATATAATGGTACAGGCAATCTCCATACTGCGCATATTTCCAAACTAGCGTTGTACAAGACTAAGTTCGAGAAACCAACGGAATAGCTCTTTTTTCTTTCTCTTCTTTCTTTACCAACTATAACAAAATGAATAATACAACGAACATATTTGTCAGGGAATGAAAACATACACGCGTATAGCCCAAAAACTGAATATAACCATAATTTTGGTAATGTGAAATCGATTCATAACGTACTGAATCCCAAAACTGTTGCCCTGTAGAAAATGGGACATGTGATTGTCGCGTTGGTCCCCTGTAATCTTCAAATATGAACAAGAGCCATTTTAATTATTATCCGCTCTGAAGATATCGAATTAAGAAAAAATAAAACTGTACAAGTATAGATCGTTGTATGAAGCGATGGAAACTGAAGAAACGGCGGGTATTCGACGAGCCTGGCAACAGACACACAGAGGAGCAATCATAGAGAGGAAAGCAGCCGTGTATAGAGACTGGTCTGTCTACTGGAGGCGGAAAATCTCGGCGATCGCGGCGGCTTCCGGCGGCGAAGCGGAGGGAAGAGCGAAAGAGACGAGATGGAAAAAGAGAAGAGCCAGAAGAAGTGGTAGACGAAATGTAAATCCACCGCTGCTGTTGCCGCGCCACGAATCCAGAGGAGCAAACGGGGGAGACCGGTGGGAGTGGAACGATGCTTAAATTTCCGATATTTTAACCGGCGGCCGCAACTTACTCGTGCAACAAGTCCTTTCTCCTCGGTTGCCTCTGAAAGCCTGGCTAAGTAATTTCGGTTACGCCATCCGACTCGCGGCTTCCGCGCCACCACAGACGGTTTTCCACCCCCTCGCGACTTTGCTCCCTTTCCTACGTTTTATCCCTTCTTTCCGTGACTCAACCTTGTTCGTTTGTCTATTCGCCTAACCTGTATACCCTATCGATTGCTCCCTCTTATTACAATCTTCTGGTAGCTTAAATTGTTCATTAACTCGTCTTACCATGATCTACAATTTCTTTCAAATTACATTTGTGTCGGGCAATCTTGGTCAATCAAACGAGTCGATCGATTTCACGCGATCTTTAAATAGCTCTATTTTTCTTTTGACTTCCTCCGGTCGTCAAAGACTACGTTTATGTAAGGCAACTACTTGGTTGACCGACTGAGTCGATCGATTTCGTGCCTTTCAACCAACACGTTTATATATCAAGGTTCCGTTGTCCGACATTTTATTGTCCAACATGGGGCTAGTATGGTGCTTAAGTATCTCGTCTAGAGTCCAATTTAATTTCGGTATTTCGGTAATTATACTCTCACAGTCATTCGTCCACTGTTTGTACGATTAATTACAGTTGAAACTACCAGGCTGTTCAGCCAAAAATAGGCTAATGGGAAACGTTTTGTTAAACGATCAGAAAATGGACCCATCGCGATCTCTTTCTGATTACGATACGTATCGCGTATCTACGCAGCTGTCACACATTCCGAGATAAGCATTCCTTTTATTACATGCGCGTTCCGTTCTACAAATCTCTCCGAAATCGTTCTACATCGGATTTAAACAATAATTCTATCTCGGTGCCGTGGAGTGTTGAAAACCAGAAAGAAATTTTCCTAACAAATTTCATTTCGCTCTCCATCCAACCGCTTCTTCCACAGAAACGTTCGAGGAAATTCCAGCAGCGAGTGCCTTGCTCGTGCAGACGCGATTGCGCGGCGACATGGGGTTGGTTGGTCCAACTTGTTCCCGAAACTCGGATTAACCGTCGAGAAGTGGAAGTTCGCGGCGGTAGTTCCCCGCAAAGTTCTCCTTCGCGATTCTCCTTCGGCTGTGTTCCTCTGCTCTCGAGTTCCACGTGGTGGCGCGCGCGCGCGCGTGCTCTCGCCAGCGCTCAGCCTCAGTACGCGAAAAGGGAACAGATGTAGTGGCAGCTCGGTGTTTAGGGATAATTGCGATTGGTCGAGAGGGCAGAACTCGGGACGCTGCCACGCCATGTGTCTACCAAACTACTTGAAAGTTTGCAGCGGCACGACGTGGCCGACGAGAGCCTCCTGCTAATAGCGGTCTCTAGAACGGACCACGGTTCAACCGACACACGCGTGCGCGCGTTTTACGCGTCACGGATCGCGTTCCACGCGAACTTGCTTATTGGATGCGAGAACGCAACGGGCTATGCGAAAGCCGGGCTGAGTTGGACGCGACTCATTTACGACATTTTACGAGATTGATGCTCCGAGATTTCTCTTGGAGAAGTTCGCCATTTTTCGTTTACATTACCCACTCATTTACGTCCTTGTCGCAGTTCGATCCGTTTTAGTTTGACGCGAGCGCGAATTTGATACAGGTGGAACGAACGAATGATACAGTGGCTGCAAGAAGTATCTGCACGTTGCTTTATCTTTCAATGAAGCATATTTTTTTATCCAATTCTACGTTTCATTTTAATTGTATGAGAAATTTCGTATATGTATTTAGACATTATTTAATACTAATATTAATAAATGTACTATGATATATTTTGGGCTGTGCACAAAGTTTCTTCTTTTAATTTTGTAATAATTGAACAAGACGCAGCATATAGGATTAGATAAAATAATATATTCGATATAATAATATATTGTTTCCTTATAAAACGAAAGAAACTTTTACCACAACCTAATACCATAGCGTGCGAGTATTTTTTGTAGTTTTTCTACGTGGAACGAAATAATGGCGCTTTAATAGAACATGAATATTATATATTTTATACGTCTCTCAAAGCGACCACGCCAGATCCATGGATAAGTTTATGTCGCGTTTAAGGATATGGAACGCGCGAGGTATAGAATTTTCGAAAAATGAGCCAGTGGAACTGGAGAAATTTCAAGGTGGCGAGGGATTTGTGTCAGCGTACGAACGCATTCAGAGATTCAGCCGCGAAATTGAGATAATTAAGATTCCTCTGGTTGCCAGGGCACCTCGTCGAAATCTGCATGATTACGCTCGGTGGCACAGGTGGCGGAAAAAATGTTCCGTGCCAGGCTGAAAGTGAATACGGTGGCCGGGGCCGGCAATTTATTTCGCTAATGCAGCCGTGACGAATCCATTCGGCGACGCGAGGCTACTAAGAACGAAGAAAGACGCGCCCAACAGTGGCGAAACGAGAGAAAGAGAAAAGCGCAAGGTATCTCTCCTCTCGGCGCCAACAAAATGCATTTCGCGGGCTGTTCGTCGGTCTAGCTTCTGCTTTGGAAACGTATCTCGTATCTCGTGATCACAGAGAATTAACAGAGCCAGCTTGGAGGCTCGTTTTCAACGTTGAACGTCGTAGAATCACCCTTTCCCGGTATATTCTATATCCTTTTCGACCTAGAAATCTTCTACGGTTGATTTAGCATCCATTTTATTCCTCTCTTTCCCCGTAATCGTAAGCTTCAGCTACTTTTTCAATCGATGTAGTGTATTTTCACAGTAATTTCCCTATTCTGTGTTCCTTTTGTTTTTGGTCGAACTAGGTGAGGAATTTAATGAAAAACTTTTCAACGAAGGGTGAAGGGACTTTCGATAATGACGGGCTGGCTGAACAAATTTCGAGCGTATTTAAATTTAAAGTAAAAGTGTTTGAGTTTATTCACTGGACTAAATTCAGTATAAGCATGTATAAACTACAGCATTTAATTAGATTTTTCTCATTTGTATTGGAACTTTGACTGTATCCTCGATTATTAAGTTATCCTGTACCTTTTTTGACCTAGAAATCATCTATGATCGATTTAGTATTCATTTTGTCCAACCCTTTTCGTAATCGTAAGTTTGAACTATATTTCCGATCGTGCATTTGCAATAATTTTCCTATTCTGTTGCTTTTGTTTCTGGTCGAGCTATGTGAGGAATTTAATGAAAAACTATTTAACGAAGGGTGGACGTAACGACCGAATACTTGAAGAATAAACTTGGAAGATATTTAAATTTAAACCAAACGTTGCTGAATTTATTCTCTGATAATCGGATCTAATACAAACGCTGTATAAACTACTGCGCTTAATTAGATTTTTCCGATTCGAATTGGAACTCTGACCGTGTATGCTCGATCATTTCGTCACTTCGTTTCTTCGCGATTCGTTTTATTGCCAAGAACAAACAAGAAAGATTCGAACGACTGAAAGTCACAGAGGCGACAACCGTATCGGCCAGCAGAGTAAAAATATCACGAGCCACGGGCAATTATTTAAAGTAGCGGGGAAAATTGCGTTTCCTGTAGAGTCAATGAATGTTCGATGACGATGGAGATCCAGCGAAACAGGTCAATGCACCGATCCTGAAGCCGGTAACGGCGAGAGCAAACGTTTGCCGTTACCCAATCAAGCCAGCATAATGCCGGTCTCGTATACGCGCGGCCAAACAGCCTACGGGGGTTTCACGATACACCATATGTACCAACACACCCTCGTGTTTGGCCGCGCCATTGGAACCCCCGGTAGCCGCGATTCGAGTTCTCGAGGAACGGGCTCGAAGCTGACGGGATCGACCACCACCTGGTTGCGCAGGTTCGTTCTCTACACATATACACACACGCGCGCACTCACACACACAAGCACGCGTACGTACGTTGGAAGTTGCGCGCGGGCCATGCACACCAGCAACGCCAATATTTTGCTAAGGTTATGTTTGCTGGCCGGCTGATGTACTGGCACAGATTGGATTTGAAGTTTATAGGGCGGAAATTCTTTAGGGAGAGCCAGCCTCCCCCGAGGTTTCAGAAGGTAAACGCGAGCACAGGCCCGCGCGACCAAATTCTTCGGAAAGCTGCTCGTTCTCGGCCGAGGGCGTGCTAGTTAAAAATTCATCGCGCTAAGTAATTCTCTTTGCTTTGCTCTTGTGCCGTTGATGACGTACAGAGAGTAGGGGTAGGTTCGAGGAGTTTCGAAAGAATGTCACCGCGGCAGGAGGGGGTGGGAATGTGAGCGGAGTGAGTCTGTGCAAATTCAGTGTTTCATGGAAGTATAACTAAAGAAACGAGATGCCAAATCGTTTTATTCTGTCGCGTGTTATCGCAGATATTTTGTTCTGGTTATCTTGTACGTTTGTGTAAAAGGCGATTAATTGTTTGTCAGTACGATCTCGAATATGGTGTACTTTCTCTCGAATCGTAATGGCTGATACGCATGTAAGAATCGAAAACTTTTGGTGCTTTTGTAACTATGAGACGCGATGTAACTTAGGAATCGTTCACAAGCAATGGCGATTTATGAAACAAATTGCTCAACCATGGGGCCGTTTTTTTTTTCAAATAGAACCTTCTATAGAATTTGAAGCTAAGCAAGTACAAATACGATTTATTTCTAACAAAACTGACACATCGGATAGGAAGAACGGAGACGCATAACTAAAAAGTTGTTATATTTACGCGATCGAGAATTCGAGCGACGGGTTAATTCGTCTCGACAGAAAGTCAGATCTGCTCGACCTAAATGTGCCAGTGGTTTAAACAACCTTTGTCCTTATCTGCAGTGTCTAGTCAAATTCGCGCGTACCATGTGATACACGAAATTTCGAGATCTATATAGAAACACACAGTCCAATAAATAAGCGAGAAGGGACAGAGATAACGGCGTGAGTCGACTTAACGACGACGATTACGCGATGCCATTAACGGCTTCCAGACGAGAGCCGGGTTCCATCGTCCAAGAGGGCCGACAGGTACCATTATTTCATAATCACGCGGCTGCCGTCATTAGACACGTATTCCTGACAAATGACAAGTGAGGACTAACGAACAGAGCAGCCTCTTCTTTACCGAAAGTTACACCTTCGATCTACCACGATCGTGTAGGGGTCACGCATCGCCCGTGGTCGCATTAAACATCCTACCGAGACGTTTTCACGGCTCGAGAGGATCCGAGAGGTTGTGTCGCGATCATAGTCCTCCGTCGCGGTGAGAAGAAGGGAACGATAGGCGAGCCAGAGAGAGAAAGAGAGAGAGAGAGAGAGAGAGAGTTATTGATGATGCACGAACACGGACATCGCCGGATACCGGCTAGTAACGTAAGTCCCGTTTCATCCATCAAGCTAAGGACTCGGCTTAATATCCCCGGCGAACGAGAACGTGGCTCTGCATTTCTAATTCCTCGTCTCTGCGTCTCTGCTCCGTGAACCTCGTCGCTTTTCCTTTTCCTTCTCCTTTTTTCGACGTTCACACTTCCTACGTATCTTTGCATCGACGATGTTAATTTATTGGAATATCTTGAATCGATAAGATTCTTCGAGAAGTACATTCCGTTCTTCATAGCGCAACGAGTATAGCGTATTTGAAGACAGACTACTCTACGAGACTTCTAGTAGAGCGGTACTCTACGAGGATTTGCCCACTTGGTATTCAATTTTACTCGCAGGTAACGAGAAGTCTTAATAAACGATAAATAAAATGAACGAGCATAATATACGAATTTCTTGCTAGAAACATTATATAAGTCGTACAAACGAATTATATTTTCATTTTAATCGACGACGTATCTCCATTTTGCTTCACTTTGGTTTACAAACGAAGTGAAATTCGTATTAATATCGTGTTTGGTTAAAATCCTTTCAGATATCGCTGTTAGAATATAAAATGCAAATTTCTGACCGATACAACCAGCTTGACTATTCTGCGCGTAGTTCAGGTTTAAATTTGTTCCAGTTTGAAGCTAGATCGAAGAGGAGATCAAATTTGACATTTGATAATTTCTTTGTTCATCGATAGGGCAAAGTGTCGGGAACAAAATGACAGATACAAAAGGAGCTAGAAGGAAAAGTCGGAAACAAAGGGGCTGGATTGTCCGAGCGAGGAGAGGACAGGCAGAGTCGGCGCGAGTTCCTCCCGCGAAATGATTTGGAGTACGAGACCGATGCACGCGGCACCGCGGTATAATTACTGGTCGTATGTATCAGACACGCAATCAAGAATGAATTATCGCGGAACCACGCCTCCTGCCAGCGCTCAACCGGGCACAACAATGCCGACGCATCACGAGCAGCGACCCGACTGTCGATGATGTGTGCTAATAGTCCCCCGTGGCTTTCGCCCACAGTATCCAGATCCCGTGACACGATTTTTTCCGCTCCTAGCCCGCGGCCATTCACTCTTCCTCGTCTCGTCGCCGCGAGATGAAAACGCGTTTACGAAGCCTCTCTAGCCTGTACGTATGGTAGAATATCTCAAACGCAATTATCTCGTATTTCGAGATACTCCTGTATCGAGTCGTTCGAGAAGTTCGTAGCTTTTTGGAAATTCCTCGTATATTCCATAGGAAATTTCAATAAGATTGGGAAAGGTTAGTCTGTTCTAGATTTTATCAAATAATAAAGTTGGAAGAAATTCTGTTCCTATTTAATCTTCTAAGTGATCGGTAGAATTATGAAAAGTTTGATAGCAAAAGTCTAATACCGAGCGAGATAATGGCCACTGATTTATAGACTTGCTTAATTTTATTTAATTTTCTAAGTGGCAAAAATGGGAATCCTTTTTTTTTTTTAATAAGAAAATATGTAAAACGTATGAAATGTTCAGTGCACCGGGAAGCGATATTGATTTCGATTAATTTCAGGGGATGAGAGGATCCGATGGAGAGGAGTCGGGTGTAACCATAAAAATAGAACGATATTTAATTCGACATGCCGGATACGTTGTAATTGCGTATTTCGTCGTGCCTCGGGGCAATTAATTAATTGTTTAATCAGCTTTCAAAATTGTTTAATTCGCTCGCCATAATTTCATTTAATATTCATAATTTGATTTATTATGGATATTCCGTGATAAATTCGCTTGAATTTTATGTGGCAAAACAATTTCTACACGAAGCATCGCTTACAGAATCCAATTTGTTTACCATTTCTCAGCATATTCCACAATTACGTTTAATCTACAGATTCTTAATTCAATCAAATGACATAAAATCTAATCGTATCATCCCCGCGATAATTCGAGCGACTTCGTTGTTAGTGCAACGTGTTAAACTTTCGAAAGAAAGGATTTTCTTTTTCCTCTCTCTTCGCTATCGTGGCATAAGAAACCACCAAAGGTGCTCCTGAGAGCTCGTAAAAGAAAGTACACGCGTTCCATGCCAGCTAAGATTTCGTACCGCCGAATCCACCAACTCGTAGAATCTCCAGCTTTTTCCCCCATCATCTGGAACGTTGCCGGATGACCCAGGCCAGTCTGGACCCATAAAACCCGAAATAACTCTTGGTCCGAACCTCCTCCTCTGCCACCCTGTTCGGACAATATCAGGCCAGGGGTGGGAGGGGCGGGAATCGCGCACAGGAAAGGAAGACGGAGGGTGGGTACGTAATAAATTCGCAATTTCCTTATTACGGGTAATGCCCCGGTCGGTGGGTGAGCTCGCATAAATATCCCTGGTTCCGGTGATCCTGTGACTTCCGGTCAGCCGCAATGACTTACGCTAGTCGAAGGGTAGATCGGGGGGGAGGGTTGTAGCAGCAGCTAGCCAACGAACCAGCCAACCATCCCCGCGCAGAGAAAAGCGGGTGGACGGGGGTGTAGGTTTCGAGCGGGTTCGCAAAAGAGGGCGATGTTCGCGATGGAATTTGTCCCCGACGGTTCCGCCCTCGGATGACCACTGATAAATTTACTAGATTCTCCTTTCTGTTCTCTTTTTACCGTCGTGCCTGTTACATCCCTTTTTCTCGTCCGCCCTTCGTTCTGCTTTTTCCTTCGTTTCTGCGTACACTCGTTCTACTGGCAGCTGATTTTTCATTTTTCTTCTTCGATGTGTGTGATACGAAGCTGGATAATCAGTGTCCCTGTATTCGATAGCTGACGAAAGTATTTGAATACTCGTGGGACTCTCTTAGAAATACCTTGTACGTGTTGTACGATACATTTTGAAATTTCCTTCATTACGATGAAAAATCGCTATCTATTATAATTTGAAAGCTATGTATGTCCACTTTTGTCAATTTCAATCATTCGACGGGGCATTTATAGAAATTTTCGTGAATATGTGTATTTGAAACAGTGTGGGACGATTTGTAATTTCACTGGCACCGTAATGAGGCCCGACTATCACGATCATATCGGTAAAATGTGAAACAAACTCGAAAATCTACCTACTTAGAGAGAAGTTACGAGATATTTAGCGCAAATGTTCAAATACTTGCACGAGCCACTGTATCTTGGATCAGAGTTGAAAGAAATTTTTGAAACGTGCATCTACGGTAGAGGTTTGAAAATTCGTGGAAAACGGTCTTCGACTTTCGCGTTTAGGTGGTGGGGTCGTTTGGCATCGGTTTTGTTTGTCCCATCGTTTCGACGATTCGCCTCGTGGACGACAGAAGTTGGGAAAAGCGGGGGAAAACGCGAGAAGCCTGCAACCTGGCGTTCCTCTCCCCGCATCGTCAAACCCCTCGTCGTTGCGCAAACAGAGGAGAAACTTTTCCATATGAGAAATTGTGCTCTACCGGCTTTGCGAAAATTTTGGACCGTTCCTCTTTTCGTCTTCCTCTCTTCTCCCACCCTTTTTTCTCTCTCGATACGCTTCGAGACGCGGAGTTTAATTCGTCGAGTAGCTTTGATCCTCGCGTCGTCGTCACGGGCAGGCAATAACCTTAATTGCTTTCTTCCGTGCGCTTTATTTTTCACGGCGCATTAAAACTTCCCCCGGTGATCAAACGTCGAAAAATCATCTCGGAACTATTTCACGTCGTCGTCTTATCGATAATTAATCTGTTGAGTGGGTAGTTTCTCGACGCGGAACATCGATTACCAGACCGTAACCAGGACTCTAAATCAATAATTTACACTCTGTTTGCCATAAACTTTGCCAAACGAGCCGCGAGATAAATCTCGTTTCCCCGATTAACAAGTAGATCGGTCGCGTTATTTTCAAAGCTGGCTACGTAACAAGTATCCCAAAGCCGTCGTAAAATTTCACCTCGAACGCGGTGTCCGAACTGTGCACCCCCCGTTAAATTACCCCTCGTTGTGCTCCCAACAGTTTCCATAAAACACCGGGCATATATTTATCCACGGTATCTCTCCCCAAGGTACGATCGTTCCGACAATCTGTTTCGTTTATCGCAGCCACCCCTACCCCTCTCCCCCCGCCTTCGTCTCTCCCAGTAGACTCAGCCACCCTCTCCTTCATCCAGAATCGTCCGGAACTCGCCTCCGCCACGCCTAAACATCCGAGTCGAGATGATTTTTCGTCGTCTCTTTTCTCTTTTTGCGGAATTTCGCCCTCTTAAACCGACCCTTTCCACCGTCAAAGCGATGGTAGGTTGGAGACACCGAGACCAGGGAGAGAGGGTGAAAAAAAATGGGTGTCACGCTCCAATAAAACAAGCAATATCGCGATGTCCCGGGGCCAAAGAGGTCCCGGGTTATCCTACGGGGGGTCCTGACTCCCGGTGCGCGTCCCAAGGTATATTGCTCCCGGATCATCGCGCCTGCATCGCATTACGGGGATGATATCACCCTTTTCCACACGTACGAACGGACACGCACGCGCCGACTTATATTCTTCTCTGCACAATGCGGAATCGCCGGAACGACGCGGGATAGGACCGAGTATGAGAAACGTGCGGACTGTCTGCGAATTTCCGCGAACACCGCGTGAACCGTTTTGGGGGAGGGGGCGAGCAGCAAGGAATCGGTATATTGCGAGCTTAATATAATTCCTTTGTACCGACTCTTTCGCTTGCGATTCTTCCGGCACCGTCGAAAGGAATCGCAGCAGGTTACGGGATTTTACTGGAATATCGTACCATTTTCCGTAAGGATGGAGGCGTAATTATGAAAATTCAGAAGGTAATTATGTCTGTACTTGCGGATGGTTGGGGAAAAATGTTATAGACTAGTATTGTTCCCCTTAATTAAGATTTTCTGTCTGCCACGTCAAAGCTGAGCAAGATCCATGTATTTGCTATTTCTGTCTTTCTTCGTTCGGTTTAAAATATACAATCTTTGTTTCATAATACACCTGTAGTACATAACTTTACTTGAAACATAAAATCGCGGTAAATTCGAATCGCTCTTAATTCTACTTTATTAATTTTCCTGCTGCATTTGCGATTTCGCAGTTAGAAATTTCATAGTATTGTATTTGTCGAGATAAGGATATGAAATCATGAAACCTAATCTGTGAAATATTGTGGTCTTTAGCTTAATAAAAATTAAATTAATCGTTTCGTCGTGAGACGAGAGAAACTTTTGTGACAACCTAATGCGTATGCTCTTTATGCATAGAAAGCTTCGAACGAAGAAACAATCCTTAAACGCTTTATCAATTTCCTAATGATTTTTCGGGTTCGTCTAAATTCCCGTAAATGTTCCGATACTCAAAGCCGACGTTCTACTGTACATGCACAACTTCAACACTTAGCGATGGTAAGACTACAAAAGAAGGGAATCCATAGAACAGTACCAGCGGCTGGTGAATTTTCGGGCACGGCGGTTTAATCAATCTAATGAATCTTTTCAGTTAGAGAGGAGCCGATTTGGGTGGGAGGTAGGATTAGAGTACGAACGAGCCGCGCGTTTCATTAAAGGACGCTCGCGTGCAATCGATTCATGCACGTCTCGCGGAGCGATAAATGCCCTCGACACAGAAGGACAATCGCTCCGACGTGCCGCAGCCATTGATACCTTTAGGGGGGTGGCTGGCAGGAAGGAAGAAAGAGAGACAGCGATGCGAGCCCAGCTATCGGGATAAAGGCCCGATCACGCGTGTAACGCGCGGATTATTAATCGCAGAATAATTTGACGCCCCGACGACAGAGGCGGTGACGTGCCCCCTGCCAGCTCTCACCCCCTGCCGCCGTTCTTCATCCACTACGTGCAACCACCTCCACAGCCACCTCCGTTCCGTGGCGACGCGGAACGTCGGGCCCAGTTATTGGCTTCGCAGATTTGCGCTAATGTGTCTTCCGATAGTTCATAACGCTCGGTGCTTGGGAATCTGGGGAGATGATTCGACCCCTCTGTCTCTTTCGCTCTCCGATCGCGAGTTCGTGGTTCACGGGACCGTGAACTCGTAAACCGGTGCTCCTCTGAGTGGAAAACGCACAGGAAACGCATAGAAGGGAGGGCGGGCGAGGGAGGTTGAAGAAGTTCCGAGAAAGAAGGTTAGTTACTCGGTTGTTCGCTGAAAGTTTTCGGATCATGAGTAATTCTCGCGATGGAGATTTTTTTTTTTTTTTTTTTTGTAAGAGAGGAATAGCGAGGTTGGAGTGGATTTGTTGAGTTCCAGTTTCAAAGTTTCGCTCGGGATTAATTCCTGCTTATTCTTTTTGTTGCAGCAACGGCGACACGATCCGACGCTGTCGGCGAAAGGCATCCGCCAGCGGAGCTGTACGTAACGTTTTATTTTGGCTTTATACGGTGTCTCTCGGCGTCTTGTGCCTTTGCCATCTTCTGTAGAACGTGTACAACTTACTGATGGGCGATCGATCTCGGTTTCTTCGCGCCTCTCGCTTCGCGAACTTCCGCCAGAACAATGCGTACATGTTCCTCGGAGACTGTGTTAACTGTCGCGATTCCATAACAAGAAACTACAGAAACAGCATGTAAATATAAAGATACGAAAGGAGAAAGATTAAAAAGATTAGTCGATCTAAGTCTACCTTTCGGATCTTCGCGGTCGATGAGAAGATGAAAATCGTGAAAGTCGCGCTCACCTGCCGAAAATACTCCGGAGCATCGTGAAACTTTAACGCGACGTAGAGATACGATTTCGCTAAAATTATATGAAAAACGCGATAAAAAGAATAAGGAAAAAAAAAGAGGAACTCGCTGGCAACCCGATCCATAATCCCGACGGAAGCCACGAGCGAAGGTGAGGAGCGTGGAGGCCAAGGAAAAAGCAAGGGAGGCTAAAGGGTAAGCAAGCGAGCCAATGTTTAATGGAGGCTTCCCGTCGGCCCCTTGCCGCTTCTTCTTCTTTCGCCGCGTCTTCGCGGCGATGTCGGTGGCAGTCGAGGTTGCCGGTGGAGGCGGTGGACACGTCATTTATCTTTCACCCTTCCTCCTGCTGGAGCACGTTCTCCACCTCTCACCTCCTACCTCCGTCCACTGCTACTCTTGGTGGCGCCATCTTGGCAACTCCCACTCTCCTTTTCTCCTCTGCTGCTCTCTCTGCCCTTCTCGGTTCTCCGCTGTTCGGCCTCGTACGCTCTCCTGCTTCTCCGTGTCCCCATTTGCCTCCTTGTCTCGCCTCCAACTCCCTAACGTGGAACAACGTCTGACTTTCTCGCTCGTTCCTTCGTTCCTCCTCGGCCTTCTCTTTGTTTCTCTCATTTTCCGCCTCCATTCTCTCCGTCTCGTCCCCTCGGACCGCCTCACGGCCCCCCTCGCTCCTCCAGCCACGGCCAAGAACCGTTTTCCCCTGCGTCTTAAGCTGCGTGCCTGGAATAGTTGGCAATTATTCGGCACAACCCGCGATCCCCTTTTCTCCGTTCTTGCTCGCGTCTCTCTGTCTTTGTTTCCGCCTTTTCTACGTAGCTCCTTTCCAGCGTCGACATCAACGTCCGAAAGATAGATGGAGCAGGATCGTAGAGGTGGTAGCGCGCGATGAATATTTATCGATAGCTGCCGCGTTTCCATCCGCGTTTCCAGCCGTCGATGATATCGAGCTGCGATAAGCACACCCAAAGACAAAACAGTTTTCATGATCGACGAATGGGGAAAATAACTCTAACGTGTCTCGACCATGCTGACAGCTCGACGAAATTTTTATAATCCTATTCAATCAGTTCGTGTACGAAACGTTTCGAAATTTCATCGATGATCTTTGAGTAGGCATAGTCGAGACACTGGAACGTTCTTCAAGAACGCGTCTCTAGCCTGAAACTCGCAGCGCAAAATTCTTCGCGAAGATTCTCTTCGAACAGAATTGTCAGAGACGCGATGAAAAGAATTCAAAATTTTCCAACTATATATCTCCGATGGAAATCTTTCGCGCGGCTTTTCATTCGCTATCTTCCTCTTAATAGACTCTCGACCATCTAATTCGGGTGCAACTGAAATCGCCTAAATTGCCACGCGAAACCCATCGAATCGGTTGAGCCAGTACGCCACTCGAAAAAATGGTCCTTTGGGTCGCGGAATTTCCAAAGCGATAACGAACCTTTGGCACACGGTATCGAAACCCGGAGTTCGTTAAAATCCCCGGCGGTAGGCGGTGACGAGCGGCTCGGGGAGTGCAATTACACGACGTCCTTTTTTAATCGGGCCAGGACACGGGGTTACCGTTAATTACGGGCGTGCGGGCACAGGACGATGCGAATTTCGAATTACCCGTGGATAGGCTTTGTTCGCCGCTTTGCCATTGTGCCCGTGCCGCCCCCCTTCTGTCCACCGGTGTCCGCCCCCGCGCGCTGCCCCCGATGGCTTTAAAACCATCCGCTACTGGTAAACGCGTCGCAAACGAACTTTCGGCCACCATTGTCGACCGCCTGGATGCGTCGCGGGATTTTAATCGCGGCTGCGCGCCGAAATTTCCCGCTCGTGGCTCCGTGAAAACGCGCCCGCTGCCGCCACCGCCGCCGCCGCCGCCGCCGCCGCTCTCTGATCGATGCGCCCGCTGATGCGTGGATCCGAACGCGTCGCTTTGATACTCGAAACAGAGGCCTGCGTCGCCCGCCATGCGATCATTTTTAATTGCGAATCATCGATGCGATGGCAGGCCGTATTTTTGGAGCAGAATCTATATATCGCGTGTTCGTCGATCGCGCAATATATTTTCATTCACTCGCCGTGATCTTGGAATCAATTTTCGTATGTCGAGCCTGTTCGTGTTTAAACAAGGAAGAACAATTTTAGCAGGCACCTTGAGAAAGATTTTGATATAAAATCGTAGTGGAAAATTATATCTATTAACAAGGACTGTTTAGCGTTTTTCTGAAATTTTTTAACGTTAGGAAGATATGACTCTCGAGTCGAAAATGACTCAGAGTATGACAATGTTAGTTGATTAGATGACCGATTAGAAGATAGGAGAATTATTTTGCAGTTTCAATGGCAGAGATTTCATATCACAGCTTCGCGATATGATTTGACACCTGGCTACGTTTGTTATCCCGAGTTTTAATCCGTACACTACTTAATTAATTTCGCCAATTCTTTTAGATTAGTTTCTAACTTCAAAGGAAACAAATTCCTTCGATGTTTAAGTTGCAAATTTTCTACATTTCTCGAATACCAATCGCGTTTCCGAATAGTGAAATTTACCAAAGGTGGAGCCGATCGATTAAATTTTCGAGAAGCTCGTACATCGTTGTCCATCCTCACACACTGAACGAGAATAAATTTAAACAGCAAGTAGGTTACAATCGAATTGTTCAGCGAACTTGAACTGCGTGTTTTATTGTGAAAGTTGAAGTGGCATTGTTCAATCGAACTAGTTTATCAACAACCAGTTGCTCGATCAAAACTGCCATCGAACGTGCAACTTGTTTACGCTAAAATCTTATTTATTCCTGAATTTCTCTGCTTCGTGTTGACCGAGAAATAAAAATGTTCTCTCTGAAAGAGAAGTTGTGCGTGGCTGAGGATCGCAAAAGCCGGTTTTCTCGCGAAAAATAAATCGCCTCCGTTCGCGACGAGGCGGTTGGATCACGAGTTTCCACAGGTTTCGCTGGGTATTCGGTAGTCCAGGCACGTAGCCCAGGGCCCTCTCGTGGAATATTAGCTGGTAGTTGGTTCGAGCCCACATTGGGTCGAGCTCGCGAACGACAGACGTGCATACCGTATTAAGCCCCCAGGGACTTTGCTGCCGCGTTACCAAACACCGACACACTCCACGTGTGTCCGCCGTGTCGGCCAGCTTCAACACGCGCGTACGGAAGCGCACACTAACGGCCGCGAAAGTGTCTGCGCTGCCGCGTATATCGGCGCACAGTGTGCAAATACTCCGGTATTCATGAATCCCCGGTACTCGCCCACGGGAAATGCACGCTCGACCACCGCGAGATCGACTCTTACCCGGGTGCCACCCCCGCGAAACATAACCTTGGTCCGCTGGACGCTACGGCGACGTGAATTCGTCCCTCGAAATAAATACCAGTCTCTTTCGTTGGTAGATCAACGTTTTGACTAGGTATTGTTGGTCATCACATATATCACACACATACACAGAAATTTGTATTTTTATGCCAAATTTACGTATTTATTACATTAGAATACGATTCTCTGTTGCCGGTAGACTACAAACCGGATGGTTTTCATTGGATATTGTGCATCTACGAGACTCCGTGAGCCGAATATTTCTTGTTTTACGTTATTTTACGCGAAACAAAATGTGTACACTAAAATGCGATTTATTATCGTTAGCGAGTCAATGTTTGGACTAGGTTCGCTGAGCTATGCATGTTTCATGTATTGGATATTATGCGGTTCTTTATATTAAATCTCTATTTTACGCTAAGTTACGTATTCATTGTAATAAATTCGATTGCCTGTAGTTGGTAGATCCATGTTTCAAATACAATTAGGCAACGCAATAGTTTAGCGAACATCGTGAGATTCCATCTACTAAAGTTTTATTTTACTGAACATTAATTTATATTTATTTTAATGTAGCTTATTTGGTGCGTGTTTCGTTTATTTTCCTACGAGATTCGAAGTAGTCGGATCCAAACCGAACCGTTCGGAATTCTCGGGAACGCGATTCTCCACGATGTTGTTAGATCGATCGGCTTGACGACAAGATTTTGAAACGCAGTTGCAGCTAGGAACCGGACTCAAAGGGTGGCGATGCGATTCTCCCCAGCGCGAATTAACGAAATGCTTTTCACGCGAGAGGCTCGGTTACAGAATGAAAGGCGAAACTCGTCGTTGTCACGGATAGGAATCGGCGTCGAAGAGGATAGGGGGGGGAGCAGGGCGGGGGTTGCAGGGGGCGAAGGTTTCCGCGGCGAAGCGTCGACGATCCAGGTCGACGAGTGGCAATTAGGCAAATGAATAATTTCCACTGAATTAAGCCAGACTCGCTCGACGAAAAAGGCGATAATGCGAAAAGCGACGTAAATAGAAAGAGGAGAAAACGGGACGAAGAGGTGAAACGTGGAGACGAAAGAGATGGAGCTGTGGGGGCGGGACGTGGGACGAAGGGAGAAACAGAGAGACGTTGGAAGGGCAAAGGGACGGGGGGGATAGAGTGAAAAGTGGCGGAACTAGCGAGGAGAGAATCGTACGAGATGAAGGGTGAGAAGAGGTTGAGCGCACGTGCATCCACCCTTCACACGTGTACAATTTTCAGCTGTGTACAATTTTAGCTGTATACACGGCGAGGTTACACTGTTCTTCGGTATCCAGCGTGGATAAATGTGTCCTCCTACCTTCGACCTACCTTTTCGCGTGCACGGTTACTCGACGGCGCGCGCCGCCGTTCGCGGGAAAAGGGAGAAAGGAAGAAAGAAGGCAACGGCGCAATCAAACGTCAATCCCAAGCGAGTAATTTTCAAGTAATTTGTTTCCACGACGCTGGAAAAATGTTTCGTTTTGCGTCGTTTTGCCGGCACGTTCTCGCGCCTTACTTTCAATCGCAGTCGCGTTGCTGTTGCAGCCTTCTCTCTCTTTCTCTCCCTTCCGTTCCTTCTCTGCGAGGACATTCTAAGAAATAATTACGGAAACGGGGTTCGCTCGGACGGAAATTTCATCGTTTCCAGCAGCCAGCAGGGAAGAATGAAACACGCCAGCAGAAACTAACGTTGAAACGAGAATCGCGTTCGATTTAACGTCTTGATAATTAAACATCCGGAAGAAACGTATTTTCGTTGAAAACAATCGGTGAAAACTGCGTCCTTTCCTCTGTACCGTTACGACGTTTTCTTTCGTTGAAAGGTACTAACGGGAGAGATCGCAACAGGAAATATGTAAAGCAAAGCAGCAACGATTTGCTCCTTCCATCCCTTTTTTCAGGCACGAATGTCTCCATGTATCTCGACATCCCTTGCAGAGCCTATGACTTACATCCAGCCTGGATTTACGCGCGATATATTTGTTTTAAAGTCCCGGATTCTCGTGCTCCGTATCCGTTCCCGCCCCATTGCCTGGTTTGTCGTCTTTTTCGCCGTTCCCTCCGACTACTCGTGCCCGTCGTCTCATGTATTTATGAGGGCGGGAGGGCAGAAACGTAGGGAACGTGTGCGGGAGTTATGGCCCGAATAAGTGCTCTCGACCTCGGACAGGGATTCTCAAATGGGAAGGGAATCGGGACCACCGTGGAATTTTTCGCGAGCTTTCACACGGCTTCCGGAACTCGCCCCGTGTCGCCAGATTTCATACCTTTTTCTCGGTATCTGGCAAATTGCGGCTCTTGTCGAAACGTTTAACCTGTTTTCCTTTGTTAATTTTTATTTCAGAAAGCAATACAACCTGTCCTAAATTTTTCTACAATGTTTCGCGATGGTTCACTTAACGTTTCTTTGTAATTAAAATTCTTCCGGCAAGCACAGGTATTTCGTTCGACGTACGGTTCCTTCGAAAATAAATTTGTCGATTGAAAATTTCCTGGCTAATTTTTCTAAAACTGAATTTTCTTTGGGAAAGCTAGGTGGAGGAAGGAAAGTCGCAGGCAGCCATAGCGACGCGCGAGCAATTTCGGTCATGAGATTAATCCCCGTCGATCTACAAGTTTATTTGCCGCAGTTTCGATAAGTCTTCCCATTCACTTTGATCTCCGCCGCCAACTGAGACCAGACGCTGTTACGATTGTTGCGCGAAGCAATAAAACGCGTCATGGGCTTCGCGACAGTTTTGGGTGTTCGTTAAGTGCGAACAGATAAGGAGGGCGTCGTGGAAAATACACGAATCCATTCTTGCCGGCGATATTACG
The DNA here is from genome assembly GCF_024516045.1 of Bombus affinis. NCBI lineage: Eukaryota > Metazoa > Arthropoda > Insecta > Hymenoptera > Apidae > Bombus > Bombus affinis. The sequence continues at coordinate 7,951,764 of NC_066355.1, read as the reverse complement.
CGTGAAATGAAACAGCTGGAAAAGGGAAATTTCTGACAACTTTCTATGTTCCATTGCGATATAATACCTATATCTTCAGAAACAGAAATAAAAAGAAATAACTGTTACGATCTGTTCCTCGTTTCGGGTCGAACTATTAAAGGAATCTTGTCCTGGAATACAGAGACTTTGATCGACAAAGGCATTTTCTAAGGATCGTTCTAATATTCGTATTCGTGATGAGCGATATAATATCAATGTTTTTAAACATCGATGGTTTTCAATTCAGATATCGATATTTTGCATCGACATTTAACGTGAGGATATATTTTCAACATCTGTACTTAGCTGATAAATATCGAAATTGTCGAATCAAATTTTGCAGTCAGTCGAATAATTCGCTTCTGAACAAACTCGCCAAAAAATATTTAGCAATAAGCGCAACATCCGTTTCGTCCGAACGGCTATTCTCCGAAGCGGGCAGTGTTTTAAAATTTAAATGAAGCAAGAAATCGCTTAATTGGAAAACATTTACAGCAACTGCTATTTCTACGTTCATTGTCTATCGAAGACTGGCATTTTCAGTAAAACATGCTACATTTTATAATCGAGTTTAATATTCTACAATTATTTGTCGTTGTATATTTAAAAGGTTTAATTTAAATAAATGATTTATTTTCAGTTGCGCACTTTATTACCTGCAATTCAATTACAAGTGTCGATACCGATAATATCGATGTTTTATTAATTTATAATAATTAATTACTACTAACGAGTTTATTACCAAATATCATTTACTAACTTATTCAATTAACTTTAGATTTAGAGCGTAGAATTCATTAAATTAATTGACAAATGTCGAGTTAGGTTTAATGTCAGATTTAAACTTAGACTTGAACTTATTTACATTTAGGGTTGCGATTGCGTTTGCTGGAAAGTTTTGCGATTGCGATAGAATTTTGGATGACAAACTAACGAGACCGCGTCGAAAGTGTGTCCTTTCTAAAAGAAGTTGGTAGAAGTGAAAACTGACAAACACATCTTCAGGACATTTCCACGTAGTTCCACTTGCTTGGCCAAGTCTAGACAATTGACTGCCCAGCGACGTGGCACGGCATCGGAAGTATAAAATATAAACCAGACGCGACACTTCGACGCCTAAATATCCTCGAGAGTTGGCATTTTCAAGTGGCGCGTCCGTCTCATAGATGATCTATCGCGCTAGACCTGGGTGGCTTTTGTTACAATCCTTGGAAAATGCCTGGGCGAGTCTGCAGACTCGGAGATGGTATCCCGCTGGGAGTAGCCATCCATATGTCATTTAGCAATTTAGTTTGGCAAATTTACCAAATGACCAGCTGCACAAATTGTAAAGTACAAATTAAATAGTAAAAAAAAGTCTGATGAATTTGTAGCTATTGAGAGGTCTTCGTTGCTCTCCTCGAGAACGAGAGAGGATTGCGAGAGTCGCGTTGGTTACGAGCGCAACTGTATGCAAAAGTAGAAACTTTAAACTTCCTTCTGTCCACCACTGTAAACTAAAATCCTTGTATCCTTAACGTACACCGTTATCTATGACGAAATTTGTTGAATCAGAGTCGAGAATTTAGGCGCATTTTTAAAACAAAATTCAAATATCTTGAACTTTCAATAATATAATTTTATTTAACTATATAATCATCATTCGCAATTTCTACACAATTTCTTCACAATTTTTCTACAATTTCCGCGTTGTAAAAGTTTTACACTGATTTTTACGTGCATAAAATGAATTATTTTTAACATTGCTATTTGTAAAGAAGTTTGACATTGATAAAAATATGTGATAGACACAAGAATACAGATATGAATTGCAAAAAGGACGTGGTAAAAAATTCCATCCGACATTAGTTATTTTTTGGTGAATCGTAGAAGGCCGTACGTTATCCTGTAAAAAAGTACACCTTTTCTGTGTCCCAGTGTTGGTTGAATTATTCTCGAATTGTGTTGTGACCACCTACACAAATCAAAGTTTCTACCTATACCAACTTCACGCATTACATTTACAAATGACTTTTTTTTTTATTTGGTAGACTATTTACTATCAATTCTCATTGAGAATTATAAGTAAATTATTTTGGCGTGGTATTGTCACTTGGATTATAAGAGTTTATAGTATGTTTGATTGTAGTTAAATCTAATGCTACAATTTAAAGGGTTTTGTCTTTTTAGTCTGCGGATCTGATCCGTCGTGTCAAGTAATTGAGTAATTAATAGGTTTTGGTGGTTGTTAACTCTTATATTATATCTATTTCTGAACTTGTATATTTCTTCTTTAACTGTGGGTATCTTAAGGTCGCCATGTATTGTTTCGTTGATAACATACTAAGGTGCATAATTACAAATTACTGACCGAAATTCGATATCAGTTAATCGGTAACCAAAAAGAAGAATATATAAACTTTTTCCTAAATCTGATAAATATCTTTAATTCAACGTCGATCATTTTCAACGGAGAAATCATTGTACAGAAGTCAAAAATTCGACAGCCCTCAAGAACAAGACAATCTACATCATTTTGTATAAAAGGGAAGAGGATGGACGAGAGAAGGTCTGGTACCGGAAACTGGAAGGAAGAGAGTCAGTTTAGTCTGGCTGGCTTTGCTCGTCTCCTCGACGTCTCCTCATTCAGGCGAAGTCTAATTAAAGTGCAGCTGCAAGTTAAATTAAAACACGATAATGTTGCCGGCAGTCTCTGCCTCTCGTCGGTCTGTCTTCATTTAGGGAAAGGATCTTTCGCTCGTCGGAGAGGAAGAAGCTGAAACTTAAGCGGTCGTAGCGGAATCGCAGTCGAGTCGTTCGTAAACTCCTCGAAGGACTTGGGACGAATGAGTTAAACAGCTCGGTGCCGGCGATCCAGCGAGCAGTTCTTGATTCGCTTGTTCCACGAATAAAAGCGGCCGAGATACGATATCGGCTGGCTTAATCGGCTTTGACCGGGCAACTGTCGCGCGATAAATCTTCGTCACGCGTTTACTTTGGTCTCTGGCCAAGTTTTGTCTCGCGCGATTACCAAGAAACGCGGGAACCGCGCAAAGTTACATCTTTTTTACGAATTGGTTCGCGAAGGTTCACCTTGGTCAGAGCGCGATGCATCATCAATCGATCGCATTCTAATCGACGTATTACCGAGCTCGTTTCTCTCGCGAACGCTTTGATTGCCTTCCAAAATCTCCTCCATATTCCTTTGATAGATTTCTGTGATTCAAAGACACCCGATAGTGGTAAATCACTGCATCAATTTTTTAGAGATTTTTGGAACCAGGAAACGAACTAGTATGATTTTCTCGTAAGCTCGCTTAATCCATTAAGAATCAAAATTGCGTTTCGTCTGTAATTTCTCTTCAATCGGTTTACGTAATTCTATGAAGACCATGTTGCAGTTGTGGAGAAGAATTTCAAGAGTTTGCTCGATATTTTTTCTGTGCGTGTTTGGAACCTGATAGCGCAACGTTCAAGAAGCACGTCGCCATATATTCTCGAGTGTAACAGGTCGTTGCACGTAATTATCTGCATAAGTTCATTACTCGCGAAGCATAATTAATATTCCGTATGGATTGCCGCACAGTCGATAATTCCTGGATCTGAAACTGAATAAACGACTTTGAACTTCTGCGATTTTTGGCAAAAGCTTCTCCGCTTTAATGTACCAGGAAACCATTCGCGTTACCAACCGTGTTTGTCGCGTTAACCAAACAACATACCTCTATGAAAGGTACCTGCTACAATTCCAAATGAACGAAGAAATCACAAAAGGGCGACGAATCTGTAAGGATACTTCTCACCTTTGACCGTGAAATTCCGAATCGCGAAAGGGCTAGCGAAGATTGCAGCTAGGTATGAGGGTGTACCAGTGTCTCCCAACATCTGCAACCCTTTTCTTAACAAAATCACCCTAATCTCTTTGTACGCGGTGCAAAATCTCTTCCCCTATATCTACTTTACCACAGTCCGACTTTAACTCGAACTCTGTCTCCAAACTCTATTTTAATGAAATTCCCGTTAGCGTTTGGCGAAGATTATCAAGTGACGAAGGGCTTGTGGCCAGTGGAGAGTTTGAGAAACACTGTGTCGGAGATGTCGCCGAGGTGGGGTTGATGGCAGATCGGGGAGGGGAACTCGGAACCGGGTGCATTGTGGTCGGAGATAGAGATGGCTATCGGGGTGCGCCACGCGGTAATTGCCAGGAACTACGGGGGGAAATTAAAGCTGCCCCGGTCTTCCGGCACCCCCATTGTCGGTACTCGCGACACTGTTCCCGGTAGCGTTCTATTTATCAGAAACGAGCCAATGGCTGGCCTCCGCTGACAGGCTCCGTGTCACTGTGTCACCGGAATCGAAACGCTCGCTTTGTCGAGCCTCCTCTCACTCTATCTCCATCTATCCGGCTCTGTCTCACCTTTTCCCGCTGGTTGGTCGCGATTCTGTCCGCGCGACTACGCGACTGCACGCGACTATCCGCCCGGCCATCCATCGAGATTGCCCTATAGCCTGTATAGAGACGACCGAAAGGGGTACAGCATCCGCAAGGATCGCTAAATGGACGCTTCAGAGCTGCCTCTATTAACCGGTCAATCCGTTGAACGCGGCTGAAAAAATGTAAAACGACATGCCCCTTCTGAATCGACCGACTTTGTTTCCGACACAACGCGTTGTCCGTGTTTCAGCGGCTACGATTCTATGCGGCTCTCGATTCTCAGAGCGACTGGTGATCTGGAACGATTCGGTTGAACGCGATGTTAAGAGAAATGGTCGGAGGATTCAAATAAACTGCGTGCATTTCGCATGATTTTGCGCGCGTAGACCGACTGCTTGAAAAGCGAGATATTAAACTAGACCCTGGTTATTCTGTTTTATTTGATTCTCTGATAGAACATCGGCAAAATTCCAGGAAAGTTAATCTCGAATTCCTAGTATCCTATCTATAACAAACTCGCAAACGATCCTCAAAATCTACAAAATACCTTTATACACCTGCTGCACCGTGTTTCGGATGTGTCAGAAATTGAAGAACGAAATGGTTGTTGCCAGATGTCTAGCTAAAAATCCACCGTTCTTCGTATAAGATTCATCGACGATATTGAATTCTAAGATCGTTGCCTTGTGAAACACGAGAAATGTATTTTGTTATGTTTTTCCTGTAATCTTCGCGCGACGTTTGGTATCCTGACATCGGCCCATATGCCGCTGGGCGTTTTCCAAGTGGAGAGTTCATGCAGAGTACCGGTAGCAGCCTCGCCTGTGTTTACACCAACGAGTCTATTCGCTATTCCACTTCCGCATGCATCGCGCCGCCGTCTTTCGCAATCACGCGCCCTGTTTTCAATTTTCTGCCCGTAAACCGTTCTACGAGCGCGACGATACTGCCGCACTTTCACCAACACTCTCTGGCAAACCGCAAATACGTACACGATCTCTGTGACGGTGGTGAATCGCGCGGATACGCAACCAGCCAGCACGAGTACCAGTACAGTACTATGATACACGTACGTATCCGACTACGTGCACACACATGCACGAATAGCGGTTATACACGTGTGAGTGCGTATATAGAAGCGCACAGGCAGCCTGGTTGCGGATAATTCAGGCAATCAGCGTAATGTTGCGGCGGTGAGGACCCTCCAGCTTCCACTACGTATATAATACTCTACCTACCTACCCGGCCAACGGGGTGGCTGGCTGCTTAGGATGAAGCTGGTCCCTCTAGGTACGTACCTGCGAGCCTCTATATACTAGACCATCCTGGCTATGTACGAACGGCTGCCTACGCAGGTTAGGTTAGGTAATAGCTAGGCGAGCCTGGAACTCTCATACGGGGTGTCCTGAGACGATTCGAAGGATTCGAAAGGGTTGGTTTCGCAAGAGAGGGTGGTTGAACGATTCGGTGGTCAGTTTGAGAAATTATCGAGTAGGAAGAACTTTTGTTGTTCATCTTGTGCAATTACGAGGGAATTAACAACCTTTTGTACCTATCCTCGAAGATTCGTGTAATTTAAAGTTTGATTTTATAACGCGGCCAGGATATACTCGTCGCGGATGTTTATTCGTTTACAAAGCATCTTTTGGACGTAGGGAAATTTGGAAAAATCAGACACACGAAGCGAGGTTGTAATATTTAGCAGGTGATACGAATCTCTAGCTTCGTCATATTGCTGAAAGTATTATATGAACGCGCATGAACGTCCGCGGTCTACTTAGTCACGATCATCGTGTGCCACGCTTCATTCTGTGAAATTGCTGGTGAAAAGGAATGAAATAGCCGATACAACCATAGATAAAACGTATCAAAATGTTCTCCGTGTTTCTTAATTTCCAAGCAAAGTTTAATCATGCAAACTGTAACGAAACGTTAACTAAATGATTTAAATTGGACGAAGAGGAACAAAAGAGGTACGATGAAAATAATGAAACTTTAATTTCCTCAGTTTCGTGAACGTAAATGAGAATACCACTTACTGTATGAAAATCATTTACTATCGTGTAATATTCTACGCGAATATACTAATCGATATACAACGTATATAAGACTATTTTCAATACGTTCATTTTACTGATACGAAATTCGCAACAAAGTCGATTGGACGTGGAACGAGTTTGAAACTCGTAGAGAAGGAATTTTCGCCTATTCCAGAGGGATTTTGGAATCGACGCGCAAACATATTGGCAAGATCAAAAGTTTTTTTGGGGGGAGGTGGGTTGTATCGATGTGTTCGATTTGAATGCGACACCGTGTATAGGCGCGCAACTCGGCCAACGAGCCGTTAGCTCTGCACGTGCAGCTACCTCCCCCTGTGTACCGGGGCTGGTTTCGAATCGTCGAGAGGGTGGACCAAGGGTAGGCCCGAGTGACAATGCATCGAGTACTCTCGAAATATTCCAGCACACGATGCACCCTCCTCCTCTTTCTCTCGCTGTCTCTGCGTCTATTTCGTCTGCGTTCGACGTCGGCCATTACTCGATGATCATTTGCCATTTTGATGCCAGATAAGTTGCCGCCAGTCAGCAGGTTGTCGTGAATATTTCGGTGAACGAAAATTTTTAGATATTTTAATTAACAGAGTAGTTACAACTTTACGCGTAATGTTTCATCATCGATTGATCATCGTGTTGGCTTATTCGTAGATGTTTCTCAGAATCTGGCATGTTGTAGCGAAAATCTTTCAAAATCGTCGTAGCTCCGACGTTTTTACGTTTATTCAAATTTTTCAAGCAAAAATGTCTGCAGAAAATTTTAGATATCGAAGCTTCGAAGTAATATTGATAGAATTTCCGAGTAGAGTCAGTATACGGTTTCAGGTATGCGTGAGAGGTTTTTCGTGTTTTCCTATATGTATTTCTTTAACAGATTGCGGCTGCCTCCGTCGAGACACGAGCGAATATTTTCTCTTTTTTCCTTTCTTTTATTTCATTCAGCGGTATTTCATAAATCAATTTAAATCAATCAGCCGAACTTTGTTAGTAATTCGATTTTAAGCGGAAATCAATTTCTCTATGGGAATACACGCGAATCACGCGAATTAAATTTAACACGGAGCTTGTATTCTGTGTGTTGTACTTTGTGTATCTTCAAGAAATTCTTTTGTTCGAAACGGTGCGCGCTCATAGGAAGGAGAAATTATTGTCTAGTAAGATCGAGTATTTAATTAATTACGAGAGTAAGATCATCGCTAAGCGTTTGATATGTCGGAACAAAATTTGTAAATTGCCCAATCGTGGCAATCGCGAGAATGTCGATTACGTTCACAAGAATCGATGCTTCATCTCATGAAATTCAAACGTCATTAAACATTTGCTAATTGCCGATGACGATGAAAGGATGCACACTTGGACCATTTAATTCTTTCCCGACTCTCGTATCTTGTCTGCAGTTATCCTGTCCAAGGATCAGCCCGTTTTTACCCCTCACTTCTCCTTACTAATTTCCCCCGACCGAAATCGAGAAAAACAACTGCTCTTCGCTGATAGCGTCACCGGCAACTCGTAGGATAGGGATGGTGGAAAAGTTCTGTTCCAAGGGTGGTGAGGTCCTTCCAGAGGACTTAAAATCCTCGAACGGTCGCGAGGTCCGACCACCCCCGTCCTTTCTCTCTCTTCTTCTTCTCTCTCTCTTTCTCTCTCTCTCTCTTCCTCTCGGGATTCCTCCCTGGACGAGGCTGCCAGGGGAGGACAGGAGAGGGTCGCTTTCAAAAGACTCAAAATTACTTTCTGGATAAGCTGGATTAGGGTTCGCTCTCGTGCCGCGTCCCAGATTAGAGCCGACGACGCTCGCGTCCCTACTTACGATTTTGCTCTTTCCCCCGCTTGTTTCTTCGCCTTCGTTTCTTTCCTCGATCGGAGTAACGACTCTCGCAGGGACGCGGAAGAACATTGGGGCTGAAGAACCTTCTTTCAAACCTTCTCTCTTCTATCAAGTCGCCAGAGTAATTTTTCGAAGGACACACGTACGTACATAGGTTGACGTAAATAAGTAAATCACTGTACCCTTTTAACATCTGTCCTAAGAGAGATGCAGTGGTTCGGCAAAATATTCGACTGTTTCTACGAATATATTAATCATGCGTTATACGAAACATTTTAAAATTTTACTATTATTCTAATGTAATAATGTAACGTAAGAACTGCAGTGTATTTGGTGCGAGTATAGGTACATTTCGTATAAGTGTTCTAGTTTCGAGAATTAATTCCTCCTTAGCAATAAAACATATTTTTTCTCTTCATTCGTCCTTCGTTTTTAAAGGGGCGAGTAACTTACTTATGGATCGACCTACGTATTTCAAGTTTCGAGTTTGTCTTTGCCCATCGACCCTTTTCGTAGGTCATTTTCTCTGGACACAAGTTGCAAGTTTTGGTATTCTCAAGTTTATCGGGCTAATTTCAGTTCGTTTCCGGGAGTGGCTAGCACTCAGCCCTTTGCCAAAAATCTGGCACGCGGTATCTGGCTTCGAATTCGCATTGGTAGGCAGAGTGTAGAGCGAACTTTAAGAGGGTTGCCTTTGTCGAGGCGTTCGCTACCCTTTAAACCGCCTCCTGTCCTCTCTCGCACACGCCTTCGCCAGCCTCTTTATCCATCTCGCACCGCCTTCCGGCGACTTTCTTAGCCGATCTTGCTCGCTCGTTTGCACCCTTGGAAGTAACCCAGTCGACGAAAGCTCGGGGGTGAGTCTTCTCCTTTCGCCCTCAGGGCGAAACCAAGGAGACCAGATTAGAGGGGGTGAATCCCGGGCGGCCGCAGGACTTTCGTCATTTTCACTCGGGCCTCGTATTTTGCGCCGATCGTTATTTTCTCTAGAAACAATGGTGTCCAATGTGGAAAACGACGGCGGGTTGGTAGAATTTTGAAATTTGACGAAGCTAGCTGAACGAGTGTCTGAAAAATATTCTGGACAAGCATCAGAGGTGCTCGAGATTTACAGCGCCCTTAGTCAGTCGATTAACTGCGTTTTCCTTTGACGAAAAACCTCTGTGATCGTGGAATTAAAATTTAATAAAAGCAAATGAATTTCTATTACGTCGGCTGTGCTTCTTGCTATTAATTTTAACACGATGGTGATTTATCTCGAAGGAAAATAAAACGACACGTAAAACGGTAGCTCATCGCGAAATAAAGAAATTATCGACTAACCAGTGCATTCTATTATTGTTCATATATCCGTTAAATAATCTCAATTATTTTTAGTTAAATTACGAAACAATGTCGCGATAGAAAAACGAGATAGGATGGAAAATCCGCCGGACGACAACGAACATCCCGTGTTTAGCAAAATGATTTAGAGGCATGTCAAACTGGAAGCGTACATTGAAAAGAGAAAGATATAGCGGGTAAGAGAGGTGGCGTTTTTTGACAATATTTTGCGTAATTGAGCAGCGGCAATAAATTTCGCTTGAATTATGCGCGAACGTGGAGGGAAAATAACTGAAAACTGTCCAACTGTTCCCATCCATTATTTACATCGTTTAGCAAATTTCACTGGTCCCCGATGGGCCGCCATGCCGGTTGTTTGTAGCCGCGTGTGCGCGTGTGCGCGTGTGTGAATATACTCTGAACGTTTATTGGTAAATACAGCGTAGCTCTCGCCGGGAGCACCGACACGAGCGAACGAATTTACGATTTCATCGAATTTCCTCGTTAATCGACGGTATACGCCGTTCTGGTCTTCACGCGTGGACAAACCGTGTAGAGCTGTTCTGTCTGGTTAAAGTTCAACGAGATGGCCGCTTCGCGACTCAACTACTTGCAGCTCCTTTTATTTACCTCAACGACCAGAATTCCTTTTGCCAGATAAACTTCAAAGAGTTCTCGTCATCTACTGGATAGGAAGTAGATTCGGAACGCCATCGCGTGACCAGACACGGTGCACTTGCAGCCTTTTTATCCAGTGTTTCCCTATGAAAAGAATTTTCATATCCCGTTCCGATTTATCATCGAGTTTTAATATCGTAAATATGATTTAATGTACATTCTTCAGGGCCCGAGAGATGTTTGATACGTAGGGTGAATTATCTCGATACGCAACGTTTCGCGTACACAGAGACGTGCGTGAGACGACATGCGGAGAAAAGTACGTGTATCGTTCATTTATCGCAAGAAAACACGGGCAAAACGAGTTTGAATGTTTTAAATTATCTCGATTTTGTGGCGACATCGTATTAACATCATTAAGGATCGCGCATTTTATCGCCCACTCTCTCAATTTATCGTAACGTTATAAATAATTATCAATTTCTTTAAATTTGTAAAAATGTCTAGATTACTAAATTTGTGAAAATTAATTAATAAATTTGGAAAATCTACGCGCGACGATTGTTTTTTGATCGGCCGCAGAGTTAGAATTGCAAATGTATAACACGATGTAAATTCTATAGACTGAAATAATAACACGTTGTAAGGAGAAAGAGAAAAAGAGAGAGGAAGAAGCTATAGTTAGCTTCACAGCGATATCGTAATAGCGCAAGATACTCTCTTTGAAACTTTAATGAACTTCACGCTCTCGTTCTGCTGCAAACGTGTGAGAATGCAATAACGACGCAAGTGTCCTTATGTCGTACGTTTTTGCACTTCATTTACAAAACTTAACCTGTAAAAGGTAGAAACGACCGTTTGCCCTATGCTAATAAGCTGGAAATTTGTAGTCACTGGCGACTCAAAAATTAACGCCATTGTCGTAGCAAATGAGCTGATATTATTTGTAAAATCGGAAACGGTTTCTCATTGTCTCGAGAAACCAGAGAAAATTTATAGAGGTCGGAACATCGAGTCGAATTTCAGAAGTCGAGAACAATTTTCACGGTTGCTAAACAGTGAGTTCCTGGGGATGTTTCGCCTAATTGTGACCCTAATAGATCGTCAAGGGACAGAAACACCTCGTTGGAACTTTCTAAAAGCTTCACAGGGATCTTGCTTCTCGCTGTTTAACTTTCTTCTATCTTTTAGCCTAACAGCCGATGAATATTCACGAGCTTGTTTCTCTCGGATCTTCTCGTTAAACCGAGGACAAATTTTCGTCGCTGTGAAACGATGGCCTGCTCTCGCGGATCCGGCGTTCCCTGTTGCTTCGCCCGACACTAATATTTTTGCACTCGAAACATCAAACAGGAAATGGTTTCATAAGCCGTTTCCTGCGAGCAACATCCGGTGTGTCGGATTTCACGGTGAAAACTTTATCGTTCGTTGTTTCATTGTTTCGACGTGACGTCCGTGGTTTCAGATATAGCGCGTTTCTCTGTAAACCATAGTACCATCGACGATTTAGCAAATTTCACTGTTCCCGAAATCTTCGAGAATCGGGCATTCGAGGCTTCTACCGTTGCAAGAAACCAGACTTTCCGTTCCAAAGTTTCCATCTATTGTGTTCTAACTAGAGGAATGGCGTCCACGGTAAACCTAAACGTTTAAACTGAAAAGAATTCGTCGCTCCTCGATTTTTTAGGACACCAAATTTTCCGATTCTCTTTATCAGAAGAAAATAGTAGATCTCCTGTTTTAAAATATCGGATTATCGCGTTCCACGTACTCGAAGCAGCGATACTGCACGAGTTAGCCTAAGCGATTTAAAGAAAGTTCACCGTTCTTAGAATTCTCGAGTCTCAGAATTTTCAAGTCTCCGCTATTGCGAGAAAATAGACTCTGTTTCAAAGCGTCGAGTTATCGTGTTCCAGCCGAAGAAACGGTACTCCACTCGTTCGCTATGGTACGTAGACCTAAACGGTTTAAAAAGATTCACCGTTCCCGGAATTTTCAAGTCTACGCTGTTAAAAGAAAATGGTCTTGCTGCCTGAAAGCATCGAGTTTTCGTGTTCCAGGCAAAGGAACAGGGTCTCGATCGTCCGCCATTTCATTGTATCGACATGGCCGCGTTGCGTTATCAACCGACGTAATCAAGCAGGTACACGCCGGTGGCGTGCGTGAGTGCGTGAACGCGTACGCGTCGACGTTGGCCAGACAGGGAAAGGTAGAACGAAGAGGACAAGGAGAACGAGAGTAAGTTTCTGGAGAGAAAAGGAGAGAGCGAGAGGAGAGGAAGAGAGAGGAGTGGCCCTCCGATTGGTCCACGCCAGGACCCCAACCTCCGGCACGCACGTAACGCGGCCAGATCGATACGCACTGCCCAAGCTACGTTCTCTCTTCCTCTCTCTCTCTCTCTTTCTCTCTCTCTCTCTCTCATCCCTCTACCCTCTACTGTTCCCTCTTCTTCCCCCGTGTTCGTTGCTTTTCTCTTCGCCACTCTGTTTTCCTTCGCGTTCTCCGTTCCTTGCCTCCAGCTTTTCCGCGTTCTTCCCCCGTCCCGCGTCTTCTTCGTTCCTTCGCACGTTCTTTCCCCTCCGCCACGATCTCGCGTCACTGACCGCAGTTACACCGACGACAACTGCCCTCTGCATGGTTTCAGACACGAGAGGCTGTCGTTTCGTCAGACGACATTAGCCTAGTCGATAAGAATTAATAGTCGACGAAAGAAGAATAAGTTAGCCCTCGATGGAATCCTAATTCGTGGAGTACAAGAAGATACAGATACGTTTATACGTTTAATTGATCTTGCGTTATTAGACGCTGCGTTCGGCGATTAGTAGGTACAATATTATGAAATACGAGCGAGGTATACAGCTGAAGGGTGCGCCTCTATATGCGTTAAATTGAATGAGCGAAGAAAACGACTGGGTTCTTTCAAAGATACTCCCTTTGTTGGTTTCACTTAGATAGTATTGTCATCATAGCGACAAGAATTTATCGCACACGAGGATGCGTATCTTTCGAACGCACGAATTGTAGCATCTGAGATTTTATTAGCTTGTCCGAGAAGTTTCTTTCGTTTTATAAGGAAATACTAGATTTTTTATATTAGTTTATTGAATTATGCAGGAATATGATAATAGAAATATAACGAGATGGATCATACCTAATTCAATAAACTAATACAAAACAGAAATTGTTGTTCATCTATTATCATTGTATCAAAGATACAATGAAAAGCTGGCGTTGCAGTTTGATCTTCTGGCGATCTAATAATCGCACTCAGCATAGTCGGAGATGTTAGCTTTTTAATTAATACCTCGCAGCTTGTAACTCTCTTCCGATTGCCAATTCGGATCTGGCTTAAGAAAATTCGATCGAAGATACTCCTAGTTCTATATTATAGCGACAAAGCTACTGAAGAAATTAGAGTTGCCGGTGATCAACCATAGTTGGGATAACACGGACTCGATTATAAGTTGGCATAGACATTTAAAGTTGAGAATTAACCTGTTCGTACGAACCAAGTACAACTAAACGCGACTCCACTACGTTCCAAAATTCTGCGCTTTCCATCCTTGTCGAGTTCACTGCCTCTCTTTCCATCGGACGTAAAATCGACCTCGCCAATTTTCTTCGAATCAGATTAGCTGGAATCATTGCCTATCGATTTGTGCGTCTGTCGACGAGCAAAGTCAGGGGCCTGAGTGGGCAGATTCTCACGCACTCGAGGTCCCAATCGAGGGACCAATTAGAGAAAGTGGATGCGAAGGCGGCTTGGAGGGTAAGACAAATCGGTGGTTCCTCGTCGACGTTCACTGGCGGCGTTCTCGTATTCACAGTTCGCTACGTAAGGCTAATAATGTCAGTGGCAGTAGTTGCTAGTAGGTTGCAAGACAATGGGGCGAAGAAGAGCGACCAGGGTTGACAGAGGATGGCTACTTTGTCCGGGAATGCGGGAAGATTGTTTGTCGCGGAAACAAAAAGTCATCGCGAAAGCACGAACACCCGGTATTAGCGTTCATCGAGACCCCTGATTACGGGCCACGCACAGCGTGTGCGTATCCATTTGCCGTGGCCATTGTTCCCCGATCCGCTAGGAAGCATTGTAGCCAACGAGGGGGAAGGTAATAACGTGGCGCCTTGTTCGTCGATTAAACGACACATTGTACCAGGACTTTTCTTTGATTGGATTACGCTTTAACGGAGCGGAGCTGCGACCGAGAACCGTGAAAAATGACCACGCGACCGGCAAATCCCCGTGAGAAGCCGCGACGCGAGTCCTCTTGCCTTTCAGCTCCTCTTTAAGGAACCACCGATCCTCGCTTCCGATCGTTCTTTCAACGTTCCTTAAATTTTTAACTCCGACAGAGAGTAGATGGCAAGAAGATCGTATATCTTCTTGAATGAAAGAATCCCCAATTCGATCTTTGTCTGCTGGTCAGAAATAGAACGCGACGCAGAAACAATTTAGTGAAAACGTACTGGTTTCCCGAGTATCTGACCAATAAGAAGATTCGAAAGAAACGGCGAACCTATGGCTATTATCAGGATTAATTGGTCCGACAAAGTGTCTCGTCCCTTGACTCGTAATTCAAACAAACGACGTTCCGATGTGCCTAAGCGAGGATTTATTTTATCACCAACATCTTGCGAAGCTTTCTCTTGTTGCGTGAATTTTATCTGAAAACATCTTTCGCGGGGTTCCTTCTGCTTTCAATTTGAATATTTCGAGCGAGGCAGAGAAGCAAGGTTGTTGGAGACAAATAGAAGTCTAAAATGTTGAGGCTGCTTCGCGTTAAAAACGAGGGTGGCTCGCAGACGGCGATGAGAGTCCAGAGCTGGATGATAGGCACGCCGATGGAGGGAGGGAGTGCAAAATGAAGGGAAAAAATGGGTAACCCTCCGGCGTGTAACTGGATAAGCCGGCGGTTTGTCGTTCGCGCAGCTTTTCAGTTACTTTTTCACTCGGCGTCGTCAGCCCCGCACGACCGAATGATGTATGTGCCGTGTGATTTATTTCACCGCTGAAGTCGGGTCCAGGTGACTTTTGTACCACGACGGCCGACATTCGTATCCATCGAGCATCTCGAATCGAGAAGAATCTTGGTTTAATCATCGGGACACAGTTTCGATCATTGACAACTTTCCTGTAATTCTCCGTATGCAACCTATTACGTTATTTATGTACCGAATGAAACTTCGCTTGTTTCTTCGAAGCAGATCTTTATTTTTCGTGAAAAGCTTCCCACATATCTGATTTAAAATCCGCTTGCTGGATGACTATGCGTTTATGGAAAGTTCAAAGTTGCGAAGAAAACATAAAATAATTTAGAAGTTGTATAAGGCACAGTATTCGTCATGGTATTTAACGAATGAAACAAGTGTCTGTCGTTTCTTCAGTTGCGTCCGCAAAAGTACAAATTTCCAGAAACGTTCGCAATCTACCGGTTGTGTAATGTAGCGTCCTAAGATATTTTTACATTTCTCTGAAAGTCTAAATTAGCCTGTTCGTGGAAAATAAAACAGATATGCATACTCGCGGGAGTTAAAAATAAATAAAAGTTCAAAACAGGAGAATATAGAAGTTAGGTAAGAGAAGAATCCTTCGCGTTATATTCGCGGAATCGATCGCGTGGTCTTGACGATCCTTGGCGTAATTTCCCAAGCACCTTCGAAGGGCTGAAAGCATTCCCTACAGGGGAATGAAAAATCACCGGGATTTTCGCGTAATGCGCTTAAACCACGCGTTTTTACGACTACGAGCCGATCGTCTGCTATGCCTCATAGCCGATTTATGTAGGTGGAACGTGCCGGGGATGTTCCAGGATACGGCGAGATTCCTGACGAGAGTACTGTCGTCGAGCATTAAGAACACTACGCGTCGGCCCCATAAACTGCAGCTCGTGTCTGCGCGTTAAGGGCACGACTTGTCTAAAAATCAGGGTTGCTTCTGGAAAGGGGACGGTAGAAGCTCGAAAACCCTACTTCCGGTACGCGCACGCCGCCATCGCCGGAAACGTGCATCTCGAACGCGAAGCGGTGCATATGATTCTTGGAAGAGGGGGAACGAGAAAAAGTTTCTGCCGGGACGAATGAAAGTTCTTATTTTTCTGCGTGACCGGCTGACAAAATCGCACGTCCCTTGTGAATTGTTAGACTGATAATTGACGTTATGATAGTACCTCGTAACGTAGGAATATCTCTATAATTCATCTTCGTTCATGGGCATCAAGACACTTACCGTTTTGATAAGAAAACGATAAGCGATACGGATTAGTAAAAACTTGGCGTCTCTACAAAGTAAAATATAAAATAACGCTTTAAAATATGCGCTTGGAAATCGCGAGTGTTAGAGTTTTAGAGCAGAGCAATCATTCAACTTTATCGTATATGTATAATTAGCGTCATTCGCATTGCGATATTGGAAACACGAGTTCTTCGTAATCTCAGACTCTAAGGAAGATAATAATTGCTAAAGATTCTGATAATTTCGCAATAATTTATCAGGATTGCTTTGTTCTTTCGTAAATTCCCTGATGCTTACGAAAGAGAGTTTATGCTTGGAATGTTTCAAAGTTCCAGGTAACACGATCGTTTACAATCTTGATTTATTAAACACATTTTCATACACGGAATTTCTCAATATCTTTTTCCTTGGTTTATCTAAATATACTTCTACGTATTATACCGATTAAAATATTTAGAATCGTTACGTCGCATGTACCTTTGATTGCGTGCACGACATAGAACGTTAGAAGGAGAAAGAATACAAAAAATGAAGGGAAGAAAAAAAAGGAACAGTGATGAGAAATGCATCGCGACCCGGTGGCAGGGAGTTCCTTCCATTTCGACGTGTACTTTTCATTGCGTTTCTGTTCGTATAATTAGCATGACAATAATAGCCAGCCGGCTTTCTTAATCAAACTTTTTAAATAGGATCCTCCCTCCGTTTTTCACGGAAACCCAGCCCGTCGGTTTCTTAACGTCGAATTGCTAATCACCAGGCTACGTATATCGCTGCCTTATCCAGTCGTTCGCAGTGGCTGACGGATCTTCTCTCTGGCGACTGCAATTGAAAACTGGAAATTAATGTTAATTCCATGGACGTACAGCGACTCTGAATACGACGATCGAACGCTCCGACAAATCGTAAAACGTTTCACCGAAGAAAACGACGACTCGATCGATTCCCCTTTCGCTGCGACTAACTTGAATCATTGTTCCGATATAGGCCCAATAATAATTAGATATCCTTCTCCGAACTTAATCTACTCCTCGTTAATTCTGTCCTTTTTGTACAGATCGCGTCTATAAATACAAATATATTTCTATTTATGAGATTGTTAGGTAGTTACGTGAAGGTATAGAGAAGCAGTACAGTATTTATTGCAAACGTACGCAACGTACGAGTCATAAACTATTTCAGCAGTCGATTATTCATTCTGTTAATGAGCTAAAACATTTAGAAAGGCCACCTTTACCATTAATTATATCTTCAAGATAATTATTCATAATTTTTTACTACGTATATGCTCGTAACGGATGACTCGTAACTTCTGTATACAGTTTTAGATTGGCTTCAAATTTTATTAACATAATGTAGCGTTAGCGTATAAGTTAAGACAAGTGTCATGTTGTAGACAGTTAGTTATTTTAATTTTATATTAGTTTTACAGATAGTGGAAGATCAACAGGCGATGATGGGCTGGTGTAGCCACTTGCAGTCATTGCGAGCCACGTAGGCCTACACCAAAAAGGATGCGCATGGGTATGTATGTGCATGTGTACGTTTGCAGCGAGTATCTGTGTAAAGACAAGTGTTTCTTAGCGAGTCTGGACGAACATCTATTTTTACCTAGCAATAAAATGGTAGCTCAATCTCCGATAATAGTCATTCGCTCTATCATACCTTCATAATAATCATCGTAGTCCTGTCACTTTATATTATAATGAAATTTAATAACTCATTCAGTTATAACGAAACTTCAAAATATTCGGTATTACGTAAATATTTTAAAAAATTTCCGTAAATATCCGCGCGATTATATACACGCTCAATTTACATTTTCGATGCATCGACGATACTTTTTATCCCATTTATTAAGCAAGTGAATAACAATAACGGTTTATCGACCACGAAATGAAACTAGGATACGCATGAATCCCTCCAGCTCGTTAACTCCCCATATGAATAACAATAAACTTGGCCATCCATGGTCACAGTGATCGTCACGCTGTAATTCGATTATCATTCGATTCTCCATAGCTTTGCCCTGCTCGGAGCCGATCCGGTGCGCGCAAACGTTCCGACTCCGATCCGCACACACCGCTTTTCCTCTTTTTCCTCCCTCTCGGTAACCCTCCCACCCCTCGAGTCGTCTGGCCAGGTCACGGGTGAAAGGCAACGAGGAGAGAGCAACCCTTTGCCCGTTTTCCCAATTCGATGGGAACGCGAAAGCGCGTTTTCGAGCGTTTCGCGGGGGTTGGATGGGGCTGGTCTGCTGGCTGGCACGGGGGGTCGTACGCGGAGAGAGCTCGTTTACGGTACAGCCCGTTTAGAAATCAATGTCCACGATACACCAAGTACCATTCTCTTGAATGGCGGCCTCGTTGAAGAGAATTTCGTGCATGTCTACCTGTGGGTGACTGTGTTTTTGATTTTTTGAATTTTTGACAGCTCCACCGGAAAGACACTTTGAAGAATCGGCTTCCCTTTTGCGTTCTATTTATCATTCGCTCGTGATACCGAGGTTTGTTCGTCGATAATCATCGTGAAATACGTACAAATCTTTGATCGATCAAAGGGTATCGATTGATATATAAAGATCGAGTGCGGTCAGTTTCGTTATTTTTCCTTTTACGCGATAATTATTCTTATTGAAGTTGGTTCAGCAGCGTTCTTCACGGTCCTCTTGAAGAGTAAGCACGTCTCTGTTGATTTACCGGTCTCGTACGTCATCGTTCTACCGAACCGACGATCTATTTTCGACGATGGTCCGCCACGATGTCGTAAACAACGTCGATCTGCTGTGAAATTCATATTTAAATTATAATATTCTTTTAAAAGTCGAACAACAGATTCGTGACACGGTAATCGTTACATTTTTACATTTCCTACAAATTAATTATCGATGAATACTTCGTCGTGTATACTATTAATCGCGAGAATATTTCGTCACAACAAACTGCGCGCAACAGCGCAACCATTCTACGTGTCAGTATAATCGCTAGATCTCGTAGCTTACCATACGATAAGATAGCAGAAACGAACGTCGGTTATCCGAAGTATTTTACAAGTGACCCAACAACCTCGCAACAGGCAGCGTTTCATCGGTAGCTGGGTATCGCTCGTGCATCCTTGAACGAGTCGATCGAATATTCGAGTCAGCGACTCGTGCTTTGTTCGACGAAGAGGAGCCACGTAAACCGGCCGAGGAACGGGAGAACGGAACGTGTCCGTGGAAACGGGGGGGAAAAAAAGGAGATGGTGAAACGCGCGAGGGGGGAAAGACGCGGACAGGGGGTGGAGAGGGAGAGGAGAGGTAGAAGGCAGACGACGCGTCGTTACGCGACGGAATACCATTATCCGGATAATGGGCCGGCAATTAGCTCGGCGGCATGCATAAATCTTCGCGTGAAAGGACAGGATGCCCGGTATTTAAATAAATAAGTAGCCTCATTGTCCGGCCACGAGGCGTCATCGGGTCACGCTGGAAGCGTGAAGAAGGGAAAAAAAAATGCTAATCAGTCCGAAAACTCCGCGAGGACTCACGCCGGGCATAGCGCGTGTGTGCGTGAGCAACGGTGACTTTTCACCAGTGTCAGACACACACACGATCAAAGAGAAGGTGAAAGGAAACCCTGGGAACAGGTAATTCGAGAGACACGAAGGTGTCGACCGCGTTTAACGAGGACAAATTTCGTGTGGAATCGCCGAAACCGAGTCGTGACAGGATCGTCGAACGTTCACGATATTACGGTGTTTCCCTGCTAGGAGCGGTTCGTATATGCATTTTTCTGTACACTGGATATGCATTATTAATGCGGCGTGAGCCCTCGAACATCGCCGTGCCGCGTGACGAATCCCGTTGAAGAGGAATCCCGGATCGCGCTGTCGGGCTTCGATTACTTTGGGGTGGCCGGAGAAAATCGGCGAGACGAGGGAAACGATCACGTCCGAGAATCACGATGATCCGTTTGAGATATTCAAATCGTAATCGAAAGAGCGATGACATTATTCTATGATTCTCGATTCATTTCGTACAAGATTGATTAATTTTTCTGTTCGAGAAGTATCTGCGTAAAAATACGCCAGGCGTCGGATCGCCAAGGTTAAATCGTATGTAGAGAAAGAAAGGCAATACTCGTATTCAAAAGTTTCGTACATGCGAAGATAGAAAAGTTTGTTACGGCGAGTATCGATTGGCTGTAAATCTATAAAACGTTTGAAAAAGCAATGCGACGTTCATCGATTTCGAGTTTATATTCTATCGGTTTGCTTAAATTATTCACTCAGATGACCGCGGCAGCTTCTTCAATTCGTAATTCTTCGTCTATCTCCGCGCAAAAGACTTTCGATTAGCATCGTCGACGGAAGGATACAAAACGATAGCGAGCAGGTTCATCCGGTCAACGAGGTCGTCGGAAATAAAGACCGGGAACGGTATAACGCGCGGCAGAGAAGACATATAGGAGGAAGAGTGGAGGGTAAAAACGGGGAGAAAGAGAGAAGAAGAGAGAGAGAGAAAAAAGAGAGGAAGAGGAAAGTTAACCGCAGTGGATGCGTGGCTGCACATCGTCCACCCTTGTGGCCCGTCTCGATCCCTCCACGTGCACGGGTTCGACGCATCGCGACGCATCGAGGGTGAACGAGGCCGATGTGCAATCTATCGAAAGATATTCATGGGGCTGGCCGTTGGCCCCTGTGCTCACGTCCCCATCAGCCATAACCGTCGCGTCACGAATGTCTTATTGATTGCATCCAACCGAACGGAGACGAGGACAGGCAAAAACAGAGAATCGTAGAGCATCCAGAGAGCGAGAGAAACAAAAAGAGAGAGACAGAAGGTGGAAAAGACGAGGAAGGGTGGTGAGGGAGAGGGCGGAAACGCAAGCAACCCCTCCAGCTTGATATAACGCGACAGGAAAATGGGGAGGGAAAGTTAGCCCGGAAGCGGCGAATATGCGTTTTGGATCACCGCCGGATGTTCACGGGGTTGTTGCAGTTATTGTTATCGTTGTTGTTGCTGTTACGCTCGCTGGAGATCCGTCACATTCCTGTACAATTTTCCGTGTCGAATCTCGCCAATCTTTTTAGAAGATAGGCCACGGTTACAACGAATGTGTATTCTGACGGATGAAACATCTCAAGAACGATGTACTCGCACCACTTTCATAATCGTTATGTAACAACATATTTTTTGAACTCTGTTAACGTTATTTGTAGAAAAAAGAACGATGCGTTTTAAATTTCGATACAGATTTTAGGTAGACTTCTTCCAAGGTTAGAACTTTGTCACAATGGGATTCAGGCCAGAGAATCGCGGGGACCAATATGATTCTTATTAAATTATGTTCCTCTTGTAACTCATAGAAACAGACTTTGCAAATTCTCACATCGTTGCGTCGCTATGGAATAGAAAATCACGATCGATTAATCGTCTTCTCGTTAATTTAAGGCAATCGTTAAATTTTGTGGGAAACCAAAAAATGCGCTAACACGTACTTATGAACTACGGTGTATACGCGTAACGTTTCAGTAAGTAAATTTTCGTTAACTCCTTCATTATTATTATATATAAGTGAAACGAAGAAAACTTGGAGGTCGAGAAAGACGAAGAGACACGACATCGTGGACGAAACGACGAGTTTACGGGTTAACGCAAATGAGAGGATTTGACGAACTCGAACATGACGAGCATCACAGAGAATACGACGGATCGGCGAGATGTCCGAGCGCGAAATAACGCGGAAGACCAGACGAGAAGGGGTGGAATATAGATCCAGATCGTCGCCGGCAGACGACGTCATGGGGTTAAAGCCATCTCTTGCGTCCACTCTTTTCCACCCTCATTTCCATCCAGTCGTTCCACGTCGCTTGACATCGACCACCCTTATTGGGAATCCGAATTCGGCATTTGCTTCTTTCATTTATCAGGATTGTCGAGCTTGACCGACGATCTCTCTCGACAATCCTCTAAATCGGTCCTTTTGCTCCATTTCTCTCCTTCTCGCTTACAAACATCGCCTCTTCTATCTCCTTTACTCCCTCTTTCCGTTCTTTCGAAATATCTCGACATTCTATCCATCACGCCGGATTCACGCGGGAACGGGCTTAACGCGCACTCCTCAAGCGTTACTTTATAATTTATTTTCTCGCTACACTGCCACTCCATGTTTTTGCTCTCTCTCCCTCCATCCCTCTTTCTCTCTCTCTTTCTCTCCGTTATAAAAAAAGAGACACGCTTCGGAGCGGGAAAACGTTTCGTCGACTAGAAAACGCGGACGTCAACCGGTTGTTTCAACGGTTCTTCTAGCGAACTTGAGTTGCACAAAAACGCAAAGCCCGGACGAGTTGCCCTTTATCGGAAAAGGCTGGTGATCGTCGGTCCTGTTCTTGCGGGCCGAAGAATCGGAGGTTGTCGCGATTTTCCCGACCGTAAACTCGCTCGCCGCCGACGTACGACACTTATCTACCTGCCGCGTATTCGTACGTGCGTAATTTAATAGATGTGGTGACATCGGTCGGATTATCGGCGTACAGCCGCTTTTATGCGGACACCGTGGCCGTTGGCCATAGAATGGTGTTAATACACCCTGACGTTTTCAGTCGACGTCCTTTGGCTGTTTCTTCTTTTTTACCAGCTACGCGATAACGTTATCAGCTGCCACCGGAAAACGACGCGGTGAAAAAGAAAGGAAACACGCGACGATTGATAACAAGCTGTTGTGATGAATATGATGGGCAATTTTCAATTTCCAAACTTCGTTTCTACATGCATATGGAGATAAGATGAAGTTATCCGTATTTGAGCCACGTAAGCTTCGATATCTTAAAGCTTAAAATTCAATCGCGAAATTTACATAGAACAATCGAATTTGATATACGATGGCTATAAAAAGTATTTGTACATAGCATTATATTTGAACACAGCATCCTTCGTTAGATTCTATACATCTCATTTCTATGGTGCCTTTTTGTAATCACGTGAAAGTAGTATTGAATGATATAAAATTTGATATAGCTACTTAAATCCAATTAATGGTGTAAACGTTATAATAAATAAAGCGGTGTATATAGCTATTACACGTATATCAAGTTTGATTATTCTGCAAAGTTCATGATTGAATTTTAATTAATAATATTTAGCTGATTATCGAAGCTCGAGTAATACATCTATTTACTTTACTATATATGGAGACACGGTGTCGACTTTGATAGATAACGACGCAATGAGAAAATGACCTTACATTGAGCAATAAAAAATATCGAAAACGAAGAGAAGATGACTCGAGTAACAAAGTCCTTCCTCAAGCTATTTTCTTATTTATACCGTCATTTCTTATAGAATATCTCCTCTGATTCAAATAACCCTTGTCCTATCTTCTAACATTCCACAATCATCAGCTGACTCAATGATTATCTATCTCGTTATCTATTAATGATAACGTTAAATGACAAGGCGAATCTTTATCATCGAAGTGACGCATCGTTAAGAAGGTTCCGATAAATCGAAAAACGCACGATGTGGATCGCGTAAGGGAAACTCCCTCGTCCGATATAGTTTTCTATATCGGTAACACGGCCAAGTTATTGAATCAACGCTATTGTAGACGTACACCGTGGCCACACCATGCGACACGAGTAGTAGGACGACCGGTAAAGAGGCATGGGACCGTGACTACATGAGACGATCATGGCATTCAATGTACTCACGCCGCGGCTCATTGTGCCCCACTTGACTTTATTGTCGGGGCCCTTTTGTGCCATTTCGTCCTCTCTTCCTCGCTCTCTTTATCCCCATCATCGGGGTCGTCCTATTTTCCCCGTGTCGAGCGAGACAGAACGAGACTCCGACACCCGCGATTACTTTTACTCTCGGACACTGCTTTCTTTTGTCCGGTTAATTATCCCTGTTTCGTGCGCGTTAACTATCGGCCGAGATTTCTCAAACTGCCTTCGAATCTGATGACATAGGGGATTGAACGTTTGATGAGGTGTAAAAGCAACGCCTTGTGTGTAACTCTTTGGCAATGTAGCTTGTGGGAGACTCGAGCAAAACGTTAAGGATTTGTTGCATTTTTGGCAAAGGATGGAGAAGATATATTTTTTATGCTTTATAGGGAATAGCATTAGTAATTTCACTACGTAGAATGACGTGGGTATTGAGACAGTTAGTACTTGTTACATTTGTCGGCAAACTCGAACGTATTTATCGCACGCTCGATGCATCGTTAATAATAAAAGCATTTAATTTGTATGAAATATCAGTAGATGTGTTAATATGTATAGTAATTATTCTTCTAGTTATTCTTCGTGATAATTATTTTCTAAACTGTCCGTTCCAAATTCCTTGTCTTTATTGCACGCTACACGTGTCCATTTTTCAAGCGATTCGCGATGGAGCCCGGCAACCGATGGAAATTCCTGGTTCGTGAATGCATTGGTAATCTAAATAATTACAGACGTATTTTGTAAAACATCGACTGCGTGCATTTCTACGGATAGAGCCCGGTTGCTACATTAACCCCGTGTCATGTAGCAGTTGTACCGTATTCCTTGATTTTTTTTCTACAGCGAGTTGCACGTGCGTCCGACAGGTATCTATCTATTCGGGTTTTTGTTCCGTGGCTCGCGTTTTCCATATTTCGCTTTCGTTGTCTTCTCGACCGGAGAAAAAAGCCTTGCCGCGTTGCACGCTGCGTTCAATTTTTTATTTTACAATACGTGACGTTTTCGGTGCGGAATGAAAGGGTCGTGTCTGCCGCTGCCACAGTTCGAAAAAAAAACCCAGCTTCGAATTTGTCTCATTGTCTTCTCTACATACCTATGTTCGTACCACGGCTAAATCAACGATCTCCATCCTCGCACTTTTCTCGTTAATTTTCGCGATAACGGCCGCATCTATGTATGTCCTTGTGCCCGTAAACGAAGCAACACACTAGCGCGAAAAAATCGTCCACGAGGGGTGTGGTTCACCCTTGTCCATCAACGCGGTCACGAGTAGCCCCATAGGCGCGTCTTATAGCGCCTCATAGGGTGGAACTACCATGGGGCATAACCGCGTTGCTAATCCGGCGCATAGTTTATACGTCATTAAACCTTATACATCGAAGGGTAGTCGTCAGAGGTGGAAGGGTGGCATGCGAAGAATCCGCGGACGTCACGACGTATATTGCCGCCTACGGCAGTGGTGTGCGCCGCCTTTTCTATCAGAGGGTGAAGGGGGTGGTGGTTGTGGTGTTGCTAGCAGGGCAACGCACAACCCTCCAGGGAGAGCTGTCACGTCGAATCATCCCCCGGAGATATGACAGAGGCCTTCTACTGACGACGAGGGTGACGTCGATCGGCGGTCGACCCCGAAATCGAGATTAAATGTCCATCCACAGTCCCCTCCCCCGCGGCCGCCTCCTACCCTTGCCGCTACTTTGTACACGAGCTCCGTGGCGATTTGTTACGTATTTTTCGGAAAATTTGTCGTTACCACGAGCGATTGTTTAGAGGAACGGAGACTCCGCGAAGATAGGCTCCTCGAGTTCTCCCATGGAGAGTTCTCGAGTTCTCTATGTACCATATAAAGAAATTCTTTAGGAAACTCATAATTATCGATTCACAGACGACGTATCGTGAAATGGAAACCAAAATTTTCCGCAGAATTTACGTATGTCAGCGTTTTATAGGTGTCTATCTAGGCGATAGTGCATGACAGCATACAGTATCGTTGATATATCATTGATATATTCTGAGGAAAGTCAGCTTCAAGCGATTCTATTTGAACCTAAAATTTCTGCTTAATAATGTTCGGAACAACGAAGAATGCACAGTAGAGAAAGAAAATTTCTTATCTAATTTCCTAAAACCGTGACTAACAACACATACTACTTACTATATTATATTTTATGCTGTGTAAGACAGTTTTAATCACTCGTTTTTCATCGAACAGTCGTTTCTTCGTTTCACGTACGGAGGAAGACCGCTCTATGATTTTAGTCGAGGGGGTGGAAAGAAGGAAGACGGTATAGCGGCGGAGGGGGTGAAAGTATGGAGAGAGGTTGAGCGAGGAAGACCGTGCAAAGGGCATCATTCTAATTGCCCCGGACTTCCTTTCATCCCCTTTGTGCGACCCTCGGGTGCGCTTCCTCATCCACCCTCTCCCTCGACCTCCCTTCACCGTCCACGCTCACCCCTCCTCCGGTACCGACGGCTCTAAGTCATTTCTGCGATTAATTTTTCCTTCCAATTTGCACGCGGCAGTAATTAAGGGGCTGGGGGCGCAGTACATCATCCGGCGTTTCGCCGATGCTACGGTTAAGGGGGTTGGTTTCACTGTTCGCGGAGCAGACCAGCCTTCTTCGAAACAATGGCGGCTGTCTTGAGTGGTGAGATAGGATTTCGAGACTCGAAAATCCTCGTGTTATCCCGTTGGATAAATATGGCCTGCCCTGAAATTGTACCTCCGAATTTTCATCCCTCTTAACGATCACGAAATTGTTATAAATTGGAACTAATTACTACGTCAAGCGCTTTAGTATTTTCGTCAGAAATTTTGAAACATTCTATGTATATCGCGATCTCAGCATCTCCAACACGGTTCACGTCTCCTTCGTCCAAGGAGACAGAGTGATTCCGAGGAAAAATATCGTCGATTTGAAGTTGACTCCTGGAACTCGGAGGATCTACTACGGCGGCGGCGGCGGCCCTTCGAGGTGTTTAATAACGATAATGCCCGAGATAGGGTGGTTTCGAGGGTGGCTAGGGGGTAGTACACCGGGTCGGGACTTGGTTCATTCACGAGCTCGCTCGTTCGTGCAGAGTTCTTCCCCGTGAATGCGCTGAATGCCTTGCTGCCGCTTTCTCTTTCTCCATCCCTCCCGCCGGGACCGCCTCGTTTTTCTCTTTTTTCAACGACTTTGTGCCACGCCGTGCATCCATCTCTCTGTAGCTTCGGCCGTGTTTGCGTTTATGGGCTTATCGCTATCTTTAAGAACCACCGGCGACCGGAAGTATTGTCTGCCATTCTGGTAGGTTCCGTCGTCGAGGCCAGTCTTCCATGTGTCTTCGATAAAATAAGAGTAAACACGCACGATAAACACAGACCACAAAACATGTACGTGTAACGTGTACCTTCACGGAGAAAAAAGTCGAACGCGAACCGAAAAAAGGGGTAAATCACGCGGACGAGGATGAAAAAAGCCACCCTTGACCTGCTCGTCAGTGAAAGACACGTCGGTGTGAAATGGAGCAGCCGAAAACCGTACAAGCCTCGGCTAAATGAAAGCGTCGGGACCCATCACAATTAAGTGACGATCCCATCAAAATCGGGAAGCGAGTACCCGCGAAACCGCGGTCTTGTAACGTACGAGTGATAATGCAGATTCCTGGTATAATCTGGCTTCATGTGCGTGTGGAAGCGGAGCCTGTGAGCCTTGTTGTTACGACTTTCGCAGTAACTAGAGGGGGGATCCCGCGTTTTACGATACACGACTGGTACACCGGATTTCAGCGTGCGAGCGAGCAAACGCAGGCAGAAAGGGAGAACACAGAGTTCCTCTGGCTGTTGGAAATCGACGAAGCGGTGTGTCGGCTAGCGGGGAGCTGGATTTTCCCCGTGTGTCTGTCGGTACGTCCATCCGTTCGTTCGTTCGTTCGTTCGTCTGGCTGACTGGTTGGGTGGTTGGCTGGTTGGCTGGCTGAGTTTGCTGCCGTTGCATCGAAACATGTAAGTCCAGGAGGGCAATAATAGATCCCACAATGCCACGCGAGCTTTTCAGGGCCTCTCGTGGGTGGTGTGGGATGTAGGTGGAACGTCGGACGGGTTAGGAGGGGGTGGTTGCCGCTAGCGTGGCCTACGAGAGGGGATGGAAACGAGGTAGCTCATCAACTAATGGCCCGGACCGGAACTGAACTACCTTCTCGTACGGACTCGTCTACGTTGCCCCCGTGTGGTGCACGTGTGTGCATACGTCTGTGGATCCACGCGTTCTCTCCTTCTCTTTCTCTCTCTCTCTCTCTCTCTCTCTTTCTCTCTCCATGACGCTTTTCGTTGATACTCTCTGCCTCGCGGAACCCTTTTTCTCGCTCGTACACACGCTCGTGCCATCCATCCGTCTCTTGCGTCGCGGCGCTCGTCGCGACGAATAGATACAGTATGTTCGTCTTGCACGACGTCTACCAATCTGGATTGCACACGTGCTACTTCATTTTGGATGTTTAGCGTTATTGCTGGATAAACCGCCTCTGGCGATGTTTCACTTGCGCGGAGAGAGGCAAGTGGTTCAAACATTCGTGAAATCTCGTGTGGGACGGTAAGCATCCTCGTGTAGGTTTTCTTTGGCTCTTCGTGCTAATATAAATAATGGCCATTTCAGATGCATGGAACCGCGCAGGATTAACTGTGTTCTTTATGAAGATCTTTAACTTTCATCTTCTCTTCGCTATCTTATTTTATGAAAATTCTTCGTAGGAAACTAAAACGAAGGTCCTTTCGTATTTTTCTCAAACTTAAGACATTTTCTGGCGATAGAAACATACGATTCGATCGGTTATAGTCAAAAGCTACATCGAATTGATCCAAGGTCCTGAAGCTTCGGCTGTAATGGATGTACCGCTGAAAAATACGTGTTCCTCGCTACGACACGATGGACGAATGATAGAATAAGATTCAATGATCAGGGGTGATCCCATACAATGATCTGGCATAGCGGGTCGTGCCTGGCATAACTAGATCACGTCAAGATAAAGTCTATCGTAAATAGAGTTCGTTGTTTGCCAGGTCACAGGACAGGAGGCCGCATTAGAAGAAGGAGAAAACAAGGAGCGCCTGGATGAGAGGGTGGAAAGGACGAGAAAGGAGAGTCCTGATGGAAGGACGCAGCGCGTGAGAGTAGGACGATGTACGGAGAGAATGGAGCTGATCAATATTCATGGCCCGCTTGTAGGGTGGTTCCGAGTAAGTCAGAGGATGGATTTATGCGAATCCTTCCTTCCGATTCACCCTGCAAGAACGAACCCTTTTTCTTTGGTATCGCGATTCCTTTGAGCCTTTGCGCAACGAGAGGACCAGCTTCCGTTACGGTCATCCGACGTTAACGCTCTTTTGCCCCGTGTTGTTTTTTCATCCACGGATAATTACGTTAATTAGCAGCCTGTAAGGCAGGTGAAACATACCTCTCGAATTTTTATTCCACATGAAAAATCGAAACGAAAAATCATACGTAACGATAAGAGTTTCTTCGTGTATTGTCCAAACTGAAGATATTTTTTAACAGGTTAGGACAATATACATAAGCGGATTGGATATGACTGAAAGAACGTAGTAGGGTTAATATCATTCCGAATCGTTAAAGATCACCGCGATCGTCGTAGATGACGCGTAACGACCAGTCCAGGAGTCATCGCCGCGTCCATCGAGATCGTTCGAAGGGTGACTTCAACCCTTTCGCCGTGAAACTTTAAGCGAACGATCAGGGTTAGGGCCGAGGAGTTTTTAACGCTTCGAGAGTTGCCATGGCAACAATGGTAGGCCGTTATTAATCCCCGACGAGAGCGGCGAAGAATAGAGGAACGAAGGGAGAGAAGGAAAGAGGGCAGGAGACAGCAAGGGAGAAGATTCTCCCCAGTTCTCTCTTGTAGCTTCTGATCCTCTCGTTCTCTATCTCCCTTTCCACCACGTGAATTATTCCGTCTCGTTCCAGAGGTGTCGAAGACGAAGGAGGAAGAGAGAGGTGTCGACTGGAATTAGGAGAAGGCTCCGTCATTATAGTCCCATCATTCACTTTTCTTCTGCTTGTCTTCCTTCCTCTTTCTCTGCCGACTTAACCTTGGCACGATGCTTACCTTCTCTTGACCATATCTTGCCTTCGCCATTTTTTTCTCTTCTCCTCTTCATCCTCTTCTTCTTTTCCTTGGCTTCTAACCTATCATTGTTGCCGGTGTACAGCCATGGAATCTTTAACCGAGTTTCAGCTTAGTCAATAGCGAATATTATAAGTTCTATCTGACAACGTCCGCTGTCGCGAAGACCGTGAAGGAAACGCGAATAGTCGAGCCTCTCGTAAATTTCTACCTGTTCTAATCACAAGTAGAAAGCGTCCCGTCTCTTGAGGCTATGGCTACAGTGGATATGTGTTTTAATGAATGAAACACCTGAACGCCGAAATGCATTCACGCGTAAGAATCCATGTACAGGGTGGCGTAGAAGAAGTTCACCGCTTTGTCTTTAACCTTAGATGAAACAATATAGGTATATATTTTTCAACGATAATTCGTTCAATTATTTCAATCAGGTGAGACATGATCTCTAGTTTCTTCACGAATATGTGCCTCTGCAATAATATTTTTCATAACATTTATATACAATAGTTGGCTTGTGTCACTTTCTCAATGTTCAGACTAATATTATCAACACCTCAGCCAGTGGGAGCAACGAAGCTTCCAACGCGATCTTCTCTTCCTCGATTTTTGTCTTGCTTCGATTCATAGAATCTCGCTGAATCTTTCGCTTGTACCATCGATTTAGAACCACAGCGTATACTTGATCGTTCTCACGTACTCGTGTTCGTCACACCACGCATTCACTGTAACCATAGCCTAACGCGTGTCTAACGATAGAACAGAGAAGAAGCTGTCTCATTGAATCTTCCCGCAGCTCGGAACCGTGAAAAGTCAATTCGAAGAAGAGGCTGGCTGGCATCGATCGGAAACGAAGCGCGGGAACACGTGTTCGCGGACACCCACGTGAAAAATTGCGATAACGTCCAACGGCAGGGAAAAGGAAGGGTGAGAAAGCGGCAGGATATCTCTTCAAATATTCACGACGGCGCGTACACGTCATCGTCGGTCCGCTCTATGGTCACACGTCCGTGCTCGCGTGTGCACGCAAGTTTCTCTTTGGTTTTTCGCGGTATATCGCGTCGTTTCCTGTATCGATGCGTCGAGTTCCGCGTTCACGTGGAGGAGTTCATCGGAGACGAGCTTTGTTCGCCGCGCACACGCGCATGTGCAATAACGTGCATACGTTTGCACGCGTGTCAGTCGCATTTTCTCTCTCTCTCTCTTCTTCTCTCCCTCGCGTTTCCTTCCCCTTGCTTTCAGGATTTTTCTACCGATTCGGCGGCGTATTTTTTTTGTGCCTCTGGATTTTCCTCCACGACCGATCGACTCGCGTCCTCTCCGCGTGTTTCGTCAGCGCATAAAAGGTTATATACGAGCCGGTTGTCTTGCACACATCGCGCGGGGAACGCGCGTGTGGTCCGGGCGGGCGCGCGCTCACACCGCACGGAAAGAAAAGAGAAAAAATTCGAAGTCGAAGGCTCCGTGGCTCGTTATTCATCGACGTTCGGCTCCGGCTGTCAGGAGGCATTATTTACGGGTTTCGCGGCACAGCGAACTATTAATTCGGCCCGATGCAGGTGGTAAATGCGCGCCGACGATCCAAGCCGCGTTCCTCACCGCGAAAATCGGTTTCGAGGTTCTGACTCGTTAAGAGGACGCTGTCCTATCGTAATAAAAAAAAATCAAAGATTTTTGGCAATTATTCCTTTTAGGGGAGTCAGTTGATCTTGACATATGTGTCGTAGAAATCGTCCTGAGTAATCTTTAGAAAGTTCAAGCCATAGCTCATTGTTTGTTAACAAGTTGCTTGTTAACAAACAAGCTTGTAAAATACGAGAAAGTTGTAAATAAAAAATAAATTATTGTAAATAAAAAATACGAGAAGTTTGTAAAATATGACACTTATTTTTAACATTAGTAGATATACAACGATTCCCACAGAACATAGAAAATTTGCTTCGTTAGATAGCTTACAAATTCCAAAGCCAGTTTGATCGATTACGTAAATGGGAAGATACAAATATTGTTCTTGGAATTTACGCGGTTAGATTAGCATTCGAATGATTTTGTTTAAGAATTTCGTCTATGAATCATCTAATTATTGAGTGTTTTATATGGCAACTCAGGTATCCTGATTACCAAACAAGGTTAGTTAGTACAAAGTGAATTTCAATAACGTTGACCTTGGTGTATGCCCACAGCAATGTCCTTCCATGGTGACCTTTAGAAGCTTTAGGCATCGATCATTCTTCGCTGAGAAGTTATTGAAAAAAGAAATATAAGGAACACGAAGCTCGTCCTTAGCGCGAGAGAACGTGAAACGATCGAAACAGTGTGTAACATCGTTTTCCAAATTTACGTATTTTGTTAATACTTCACGATTTTTTTTTACAAATCATTGTGTTATAAATTATCATGTTTCACGTGGTTACCAAAGTTATAATCCTGTTGGAAGATTCAATGGATGCTTGAAATCTGTTTCACGCTATTTAGCTTCGAAAATCAAAATCAACGTACAAGTATGATATCCAAAGAACGCAAAGGAGGAACACGAAGGAGAAACAGAAAGTCGAAGTAGCCGACTGTCGACATAAGGCTGTTAAGCAGACACAGTTCCCAAAAACAAATAGAGCGAAAGGACTTGAAAGAAATTATCGAGACAGCGGAGCATCGAAATGAACGACACTGTCGGCTAATAAAAACGAAGTATTCGATTCTATTAAACGTCGACTCGAGGGGAGGAAAGTCCTGTACGTGGCGCTTTGGAATATCTCGGGAAAAAGAACGCGTCGACAGACAGTTTCTCCGCTCGTCCCCTCGATTGATTACTGTGCAAGCCGTGGATGGGTAGGAGAGTGGAGCGATTTTCGCAGGAAGTATCGGCCGGAAGGCGGGATACGCTTTGAAATGCGAAAGACGTATTCCACGACCATCGTGGGAGGAAAGGAGAGCGATATTTCCTATTTCTCTCTTTCTATCTTTCTCCTCTCTCTCTCTTTCTCTCTTTCTCTCTTCTCTCTTTCTATCGAGGCGGCAGCTCTCACGGAGTAACGTTGATCTAATAACGGGACAAACGTCGCGCGAATCGCATCCCGGACGGGATTTCATTTCCTCTGCCGTAGGATGAGCGGCCGTGAGCGGGCGACGCCGGCTATACCGCGCGAACCAGAAGAGGGAAACAGGGAGGACAGAGAGGAAGGATCGATCCTTCTGCCGCGCAAACCCCGTCTTTCGATAGCGTCGCCTCCAGCTAGTTGTCGAACAAAGCGTCCCGCCGATTCGTGCAAGAATTCGCTCGACAGCCGCTTAGACTGTGAAACGCGTGTTATGTAGCGACTGAGGGACGCGTCCTCCGGATTCACCAGGAAACTTTCGATTCTCTACGCTCGCCTACCTTGCCTGACACTTTGGGAAATTGCTTGGCGCGCTGGAATCTCTTCGGTTGCCGCGAATCTTCGATTAGCGAATTCTTTCGCGGTTTTGTGCGAGAGAGAAACAGGCGGATGCTTTGATCCTTATCTTGAGCATCGAAACGCGTATACAAATTGTATATTTTTCAAGTAATTCACGACGAAGTTCGTAAAACGTTGATAATTATTGGTCTGTGAACGAGCAGTAATTTAAGTAAACGTATCATTAATTTATAAGAATAAGAATGAGAAATAAGGTTGAGAATGATCAATAATTCAAGTATCGGTTTTCTTATCAAATTTTCATTTCGAAGACATAGATCGACGTAAAAATGTGCAGAGAAGTCGGAGAGTCCAAAACGGTTCTACGATATTCTCATAAAAATATAGAAACTTTTTAAAACTTGCCAATAAATGTGAAACGTTCCACTACGTTTGCTCGGATAGAGAATCAAATTAATTTCCAACAACTTCCGTTAGGGAATTATTCCAGTGGAATTTCGTTAGGAAAAAATGTCAAGGATTAGTCGGAACGGTGGTCGAAGGGTAAGAGGATGTAATCGCGAGAATAACGCATTAGGACTCGCGACTGGCGGGATGCAGCGGCCGGGTTTCACGGATGAACGAGGGCGCCGGGCGTCGCACCGCCGGAAGTGCGTCTAATGCATCCGTCTGGGGTCACGCGTCATCTCGCTTCCGGCACGGCCATTACCTTCGGTAAAACGTTTCGCAGAGGGGAATCACCACTTGTGCCACCTCTTCTAGGGTTTCTCCTCGCCGATGATTCAGGGTCTCCGACTTATTTCTGCCTTTAACCAAACTAACCTTTTATTATTACACATACTTCCAACCATCCAACGACCTATCTGAGTGCACAAATAGAAAATAAAAAGAAAGAAAATGGCATAGAGGGAAGGGAAATTAGAAAATTTGATCGAACGATTGATCGTTATCGATTCGACGAAGAAAGAAGATGTTGTGAAGTTGTTTGAGACGAGACAGAGAGTCGAGAAAGGAGCGAAGACCTGGAGTTACTCGAGCGAGTGGAACTCCATGGGATTAGAGAGCGTAGAATGGTGGCCGCGTCGAAAAAAGATCCACTTGAAGGAACGAGCCAATGGGACAAGAGCCCCTTTACCTTACGAGATTGGTCGGAGCATTGTTTTAAGGGAGGCCCGACGCATGCGTGATCCCATGCGTGGGAGGACCGACCACAGTCCACGGCTCACGCTACCAGATGATACTCTCGACCATAACAAAATCCCGCGGACCATTTCTGGGACCGTCGCTGCTCGCTTTGGGCCTTATCAGCCATTTACTTGCTGCTGCATCGAGTAATTTGCGAATTTCAATCTCTTGAAACTGATATTCAGCGCTCTGTATTCGTTAGAAATTCCTCTTTGACGTCTGTGGTTGGTGTTTCAAAATTTTTACAAAAATTCTCCGACCGATGAGTAAACTCGTAAATTCGAATCTTTTGAAACAGATATCATTATTTTTAGAGGAGCAACTGTATGTCGATTTGTACTTTTCTTTGAAAGTTTAAGGATCTATCAGAGCAAACGTGAAATTGGTGTAATTCCAACACCTGTTGTGTTGTCACGAGCGTGTCGTTGTTACGTATCGTGCCATAACCGCAAGGTTCGTAACGATCCTCTACTCGTTCTTGTTGTCACGAGCAATTGAGACGCAAATGACGATTGAGAGACATATATCAATTAAAAAAAAAAATAATATCAGTTATTTTGTTTAATACATATAGTCGTACTTCATCATTGATCTTGTTTAAGTAACTACTTCAAGAAAAACTCTATATTTTTATTTATGTATATCCGTGACCTAGGGACTAATATTCTAAATAAGGAGAGATCTATATTATTGTATCCTTGAATATACATTGTGTTTTGGATTACAAGGTCTAGAAACAAAGGAACTAATGAATAGATTTCTATTTATGTCCTTTGTAGCCTTTAGCTAAAGCTATAAGGTTGACTTTTTTGGTAATTCATAACTTTTGCTATAAATATATGAACGTGCTCTGTATTTTTCTATTGTATTGTAACATTAAGAGAGTAATGATCTGGATCAGCATAAACTTATATATTTATACCGTCATTTATTTCAATATATTTTTCTATTACAAATTCATGCACTCGTTCTTCTATCAGTCAAACTCAACAGATCTTAATGATCGTTCGTTTATTAAACAATTGATGTCTTACGTTTGTCGATAACGAGCGATTCTATTACATTCGCCCTATTATTTTCATTAATTCCCTATTTCTATTACATAGAGTGTACGGATCTCGACAAAACCTACACTTCGGAATATTCGCTAATTTAATCGTAAAAATGAAAATGAGAGTTGGAGGGAAAAAAGACTTTGATTCTCGGGGAAGATTAAATAGATAATTAATGGAAGTAAAAGTTCGAAGAAAAACGACTTCAGATTTTATCCCGGAAACGATTGACCACTCTAAGCTCCTCGAGCAATTTCAAACTAAAACTTCTCGGCCCTTAAGCCCTCGTTTCTTCGTAACGAGACTAATTAGCACCAGCAGCAATCCGATCGTAGCTTGAAAAATCAGCAGTCGATCAGCAGCGTCAAGGACGATGGTCAAACCATACCGTAGACCAAACTCTTAATCCCGTCTGCTCGATCGTTCTTACGCTACCAGGAACTATTTTCCTGGCGTAAGCTGACAAAAAGCCTGTCAAGAGGTAAATCGATAATCTTACCCGGTTTTTCGGAGCTTAACACATCCGCTGTTGCTTATTAGCGAAATCTCCTGGCGCGAGACAAAAATGAAAGAAATGTTGGTGAAAAAGGGAGATGCGGCGTAGATGGAAGAAACAGAGAGGAGAAGAGGGTGGATCGGCGGAGAAAGAAAGCTGCGGTCTTGAAGAGGAGAAAAAAGGTAAAGAAGAGAGAGCACCTGCCTTCAAAAAGGCCGCCGACTCGATCCGTGCCGCCATTGTTATCCATGGTGCACCATACCGCGAAACAAATACACCCATACAACAGCAACCAGCATAACTGCGGAAAAAAATCAGAGAGGTGAAGTGGCAACGTGGTCGGTCAGATTAGCACTGCTTAGCTACCACCTTTTGCAAGCTCGCGTCGACTCGGTGCTTGCTAACTATGTGCCCTGCACGGACGCAGGTTTCAGATTTTTCTCCGATTTCCTTCTGTTTCTTCCACTCCTTCATTTACGTACGCTCGCTCGTTGTTCCTTTCCTGGTAAATAAGTCGCTTCTTTTCCCCTGTGCAGGCCCTTTCACGGTGCCATTCCTCGTCGTAGACGACGTGCAGCATTGTATTTCTGTTTGCACGTGGTAGACATTGGCAGCAGGCGTTTAAGAACGGGTTAACCGACGGATTAATCAACGATCGGCAATTATTTTCATGTAAAAAATCGAAGGAGGTTGCGGGGTAGAAAGAGGGTGGGTTCGTGGATGGGTTAACGGGATTAAGCGACACGCATGAAAATCATCCAAGGCGTTTATTGTTCCGTTGTAAATAATGGTCGCGGCCCCTGGTACACAATGGCGGAGACCGAACCCGCGAAGATTAAGCGGCATTTTCGCGTGCGGGGGCGAGACTGCTCGAGCAGGAAATAACCAACGAGAAAGAACGAAGGAAGCTGGAAAGTAAGGGGCGGAGGGGGCTCCGCTTGGCGTTTGTTTAAATTCGAGCGACTTCCGTGGCCTGAATGAGCCCGACTTTTATGCATTATGCGTTGGCCCGCACGAAAAATCCACGTGGTGACACGGAAACGCCGGGGGTGGAAAGAGGGCGAAGAAAAAGGGAAAGAATGGTGGAGAACAGAGGAGCGCAAGGAAAGAGAAATTTGGAGAGAGTGCCCAGTCGCTCTTACGATGAACGATAAAAGATTTCACTCGGCTTGCTACCCGCTCCCGGCTGCCGTGGCTGGCTGGGCTCCGGTTCTGGCGAAATTTCGTCGAGAGTGGTCTCCCCGGGTGAGCGGCAGGGGCGGAGGGCAGGTGAAAAACGCGCGGAGGCAAAAAAAGGGGTAAAAAAAGGAAGAAAGGCAAAAAAAAAAAAGGAAGGAAAAATATATAGCCGGGCGCAGACACACGACGCCGTATAGGTACTTAAAAAACAAACACCCACACAGAGGCAGCGCGGACGGAGAAAAAAATCGAGCCGGAGCCATTCAACGGCGAACGAAACAACAATTCGGTCGTCCAATTAATCGCGAACAACGTGCGCCGAGAAGAGAAACGCGCGATTCGAGAAATCGAATGGGCCACGCCGAGCCGCCAATTTTTTTGCTCCCGCTGAATGGACCAATCTACAAGGATCCTGGACGAAATCTGGGCTGATTTTTTTCTCGCCACCCTCTTATACCTTAACCCTGGCTGCGCCGAAATTCTCTCCGTTGCATCTGTGTTGGTGCACAGCAGCGTTTCAGAAGCTAGAGAAATCTCAAGCTTTTTAACTCGTCGCCGAGATTAACAACCCCCTATATCGAGTATACGCGGAGAACCGGAGAGAGAAAGAGGGCCAAGGAACCATTCAGGAACCTTCGCCGTCGAATTCTTCGACTCTTAGTCGACTTCCTTTCCCTCCGGCGCGCAGCTATCGCGCTGCTCTTTTTATCATTCACCACGATATTTCCACGGCGTGTTCTCGTGGAGGATCCCGAGGAGAGGGTGGCGGAAAGATAGACGAGGACGGGACATTAATAAGCGTAATATATTAGGGAGTCCTTTGTGAGATGCGAGCGTCTTTCAGCGGCGCGTCAAGCCGAATCCTGGCGGGCCGAGTATCACGATGAAAGGAGAGACAGAGGGAGAACCCTCTTCGCCCCTCGAAGGATAGACGAAGAACGACAGTTTGATGATGAAGAATGAGAGGAGGAACGAAGGAGGAGGAGAGGGAGAAAGAGAGAGAGAGAGTGTAGGAGAAGGAGAAAGCTGATCCGCGGTGTGCAAGTTATGTATGCGCGCGAAGAGCCCAACGGGATTCAAAACCACCCAGCATCCGGCCTCGAGACAAATGTGTTCCATGGCGCGAGACAAAACGCGTGACGACTCGTCGTCATTCGTTAAGCCGTTTTCAGGCTTGAACGGCGACAGAAGTAGGGGAAGGGAAGGCTATGTTCGAAACCAATGAAATCTCTGGTGAAAGACACCTCCTTCTGCATTCCTTCTTCGGGGCCGCGTCATTACTCAAGAGGAATACGTGTCGCGAAGGACATTCCTCGCGGCCCTTTCAGAAACCTGTCGAAGGGGATTTCAGCCGGAGACGCGAGCATCCGCGTGGGCAGAATACATTTCGTACGATGCTAGCTCGACCAACCGGCCACTGTCGTCGTTGCTTCCCAACGTAACGCCACCATTTTCGTAATATTTCACCAAGTTCCCGGCGAATATTGCGGAAAGTTTCTAACGGAACGTAGTGAAAGATACTTTTAAAATTTGGTTATAACAGATTCGATATGCGTATTGAAATATAAATACTTGAATAGGTCGGAAGTAATGGAAATAAGGATTGTATCGAAATTGTCTATCGTTATATCCCTAAGAAAGAGAAAAGTAGTAGTCCGATATATTTAATTCTTGTTGAATAGATTTCAATTTTCCGTAACATAATACACGTTGTATTATACGGTTGCCGTGAGCGTTAATCGTAATTAATTCAACTATATCACGAAGTCGTAAAAATTGTCCTATAAAGAGTAATACGTTTCTTTGATATGATATTTTTCATAATGTATATATAATCGTAGATACCTTTGTAACAATTACATAATGAATATTTTTTTTTACAAAAAAGAAGAAAGAAATTGAAATACATTGAACAAAAAAGAATAAAACGAAAGCTACAGTATTCTGCCGATTTCCTGAAAAAATACAAATGCCTACACGGCTCATTTTTGTTACCAATCCTTCGATTGTTCAACAGTTTCTATACCGATTAGTATGCAATACCGAAACCTGGTAAAATTTCGACAAATTAAAATCTTTTCACATACTATCAACGATTAATATCGACGGTTCTCCAAAGTTGAAAAGCTGCTCGTTTCTGTAACGCAGTAACGTTTCTGCAGCAAGAACGACGAGGATGCGAAGGGTGTGGAGGCGATAGTTCGGAGGTGGTTGACGGGGCTGACGGCAGGGCCATCCTCGAATAACGCGAAGCGTAACACGTGGGCGCAGAGTGCCCGGAGAGAAGATAAACGGATTACGGCCGCTTTGTGTCAACGTGATCCGCTTCCCGTGCACCCGAATCCCAGCACCGTGCTCGCCGTCCGTTCGTTCTCAATGGGATATTACGCGCTCCAATGCTGGTAACACTGTTCGGTCTGCAGGATGTCGCTTCGACTGATAACCAATTTTCATTACTGTTAATTTAGGGGCCTGCAAGTTGCCGCCGTGAACGCCCGTTCACTCGCGGTCTCTTCTTAACTTTGTCGCTGGGAGAATTCCTTCGGCAGGACCGACGACTTCTGATCTTTCAATGGGCCTTTCAGTTCTGCTCATAAATTAATCGGTTATTTCACTTGCTATGATTCGTGCGAATATATTGGTTTCTTATAGCTTTGACAGGCAGAAGATGTGGATGTTTATGCATTTATGTCGAATACAAGTGCGAAGAAATGAATATGAGCGTATGTATAAAAATACGTAGAATATTAACATATATATATATATATTTTTTGGAATTTGAAATATGAAATAGTTTTATTGAAATTCAGCCTCCGTATCAGTGCCTATAGGAATATTTTTCAAATTCATGTAAATACGCGTAATTGTGTGAGTTTGATAAAGATTGACAAGTAATAAGAGTAGGCGTAGATTGCTGCGAGAGATTTAATTGAATCTTTTCGCGCAGACTACAATACAACAATA
Source organism: Bombus affinis (assembly GCF_024516045.1). Classification (NCBI taxonomy): domain Eukaryota; kingdom Metazoa; phylum Arthropoda; class Insecta; order Hymenoptera; family Apidae; genus Bombus; species Bombus affinis. The sequence goes on along the minus strand of NC_066355.1, from coordinate 7,911,176 downwards.
GGGAGAGCAAAAGGTCGAAGCCGCTAGATCGTATTTAATTGCGAAAGTGTGGTAACCAATGTGACGCCCACCCTTCTACAGACAAATATCTGTAGCGAAATGATGAAATTTAACGTATGCTATGTACTTGGAGAAGTTCTGCAACTGCGTAACTCTTCTATTTTTGCTACTCTTGTATCGCGGAAAATAAAAATTGTGCACGATGGTGGTTATGAAAGTAATTGCGCGGCTATTTCCACGGTAAGCTCTTTGATCCAGCAGCGTAAAGCAGGGCATATAGCGAGAGCTGGGCAGAATGTCGCACGACTTCCGGACGATCAACTGAATCGTTGTTCTGTCACGCGACAAGGTGACCCAGTCAGGCCGCTGGATGACAGGGAGACGAGGCCATTGTGCGACTCAGGATCGGTAATAATCGGCGTCTAACAGTCTCTCTCGCTAAAGACCAGATGGAGCAAAGACAGGTAGAGGGAGTCGCTGTTGGAAGGAGCAACTTGGAGGGAGACCCTTGATGTAGATCCATCGCATTCCCTTCTCGGAGGATATCTCCTCATTGTGCTCGCCCCTTAATCAACAGCCCCGTGCAGTCCTCCGTGGCTGTTCGATGCTTATTGATATAGCTCACCCCCGCCTACAACCGTCTCTCAGAGCCACGCATGAATCTGCGCACGCGGAAATTTGCTACGTGTCCTGGAATTAGCTTTGACTCGATGCAAACGAGCTTTTCTTGCTCCTCGTCGAACTATTACCAAATGATGAGCGATATAAATACAACGTTTGTTATCAGATAATAGTTGAGAGTTTGTTTGAGCTATACATCTGTAACTGTATGAACATTTGTAGGTTATTACGAGAAATCAGTAAAATATTATTTGTTGATTGCATAATTAGCAAGAGGCTGGATAAGTTGGAATAATAATTTTTCATGATACCATTCATTTTTGTGTATGGAAATGTAACGTAAAATTCTTTTGGTCGCATGAAATTCTTTCTTATTTCAATTCTAACGTCAACTTTTGCTATCTCTTCGTTTATTTTCTCTTCTCTAATCGTAACATCTAATGCGTTTAGCAAGCGGAATCCCTTTTACTGCTGTGTTTACTCTTCGTACCATTGTATTCTTCTGCATACGATCCAATAGATTGGTAAAACACGTGCGAAGCACCCGTGCAACAAGATTCCATGTAACGAAACATGTCCGCATCGGGCCCTAGCGATAAATCTCCCATTTTGAATCAATTTCCCTCCGTTTCACGTAGAAAAAGCAAACGCAATTTCACATTTGAACACAGAGTTTAACAATACACGTCACGATACGGAAGACCATCGCCGCTTAGACGTATTATAATTTTATCTTGAAATATTCTGCGGCGATTGCGAGATGAATGCGATATCGCGTGATGTGAAAATTTAATATTCGATAAGCAATATTTGTTTCGTTATTAATACGCGTCGAGTATAACCGGGCATACGATCGCACGGCGCGCATAGACCTGTGGGTTGAATGGGCGTTTCGTGCGCCCACCGTCAGGTATTTGCATGACAACGGGGATGCGCGTATGCATCCCTGTCCTCGGTACTCGCTAATTAGCCGGTACCACATACCGGCGCGGATTAACGAGAATATTGCATTTTTAATAGAGTTCACCCCCTCCCCCCCGCGGTGTGCCGCGGCCAGATGATGATGGCAGAGAAGAAGGGCGAGGGGTAGCAGAGCAGAGATTTCAACGACGACCACGGTGCATAGATCGTTGCTTCTGAAGCATCAAACACTTTGATGTCCTTCTTTGTAGGGTTTGCAAAGTATCAGTTAATAATTCCCTGAAATAGATCGGATAGACGTTTGACATTTTTATTACGAGACTTATGCTTCCTTCTTATTTATGTTTTTAAGACTAGCTATTTTATTTCTCCGTTTATATTTCCGAAGCAAAACAAAAGTTTTGCGAGAAGTTCGTTGCGTTTTGAATAGTCAAAGAAGTAATAGCGTAGAAAATAAAAAATTGCTTGTAAAAGCTTTAGCGGAGACGTTTAAACCTGCCAAAACTGACATGAACTGCTGTAGGAGACGTATAAAGCGTCCCAGTAGATTTCGACAGCTATTCGCCAGTTTGAGTGTTCGTAAGAAAATCGTACAATATATTCGCTTCCTGCAAGTGAAACAGCGTGGATTTGCGAATGGTTCGACTGTGTTTTTTTTCTCTCTCTCTTTTTTTCAAGGAATCGTAGCGATTGATGTAGGAAATCGGAAGAGCTACACACCGACCGAATGTACAATTTTTCCGTGAGTGAGGGGGATCGATTTAGAGGCTCAAAGAAAATCCCGCGTGCATCCCCGGGGTCCAGGCCGGTAGTCGGTTGGTTCTCTGCTTGCTCGTCCGCTCGACTAGCTCCGCTGATTGCTGCTGCATCTTTGATGACCTCGTCCAGACAGAGAAGAGGGTGAGGATCGGGGCCACCCCTGCACGGAATGCTGTGCAAAGAGTGAAATGTTGAGATTGATATTTTAACAGACGGATTACGTAAGAAGGGCCCGCGCGTACGGAGGATGGAAAACTCGAGTAGTTTGCCTGCGCGAATAGAACGCACCGAGGAAAGTGGATCTCGGCTGGCCACCCGTTGATGAATGTTTCATGGGACCCTGACACGATATTTAACAGATCATGCTTCGAAGGACATCGTAACCTTGCGAATTTCCCTCCCTGTTACTCATCAACGATCTCTTCTTAGTTTCAAGAACGCTGCCATTAACTTTGCAATTTTCTTTTCATTTACAGATTACCATACCCTTGATCGTGATCGCGAAAATGCCGCTTCTGGTGAGTGATGATTTACAGAATTTCCTTTCTAATTGATAATAGGAAGATTGACAAGAATTTGACTCACTCGTTTGTAAGTATGAAGACACCGAAGTATTCGCCTTATTAAGACACGGAGAATTATTAGGAAATTATTAAATTTGATAACAACTGTTATCTCGTTTGAAATCTGGAACTCTAAGAAAATTCATCTTAAAATTTTAACATCTTCGAGAATTCTCGTTGAAATTTAATTCAATGAGTTAATAGTACGATTAACAGATTCAATATATTTAGGTAGAGTCGAAAAAACAGCTTGAAATTTTTGAACGGTAGTGTATGCGCACCTGTATCTAAAACGACGTCTGCTTACTGCTGCGATCAATTTTGGCATTCGCATTACGTTCGTTATTTTTTGTTGCATAGATTTTTCACAGTTTCCTGTTCAATACGACGCGAATTTTTTCCATAACTTTTCTATCGAGGATTGTAGCGATCAACGCACAATTTTCCTATTACTGTTGCATGTAGTTTCAACAGGCTTTTGTCGAGTATTCTAAAATTTCACAAAATCTGGTTGATGGATTTGTTAAATTTCGTTAATAATCGCGTTTTATACTACAGGCTACTAGATGTTCTAATACTTACATACGCATTAACGAAGCTATACTTACCCATTCGAAATCAAAATCACGTCAGTTAATGATAGTTTATCCAACTTTTGCCTCTCGACTCGGAAATATTCTCACAAATATCATTCGTATCGAATGAGCCGTTGCAAATATCGCAGCGCAATCATGGAAAATCACCGCTTGATGAGTTGCTGACCCATCAGACACCTGCACGCGATCGAAGGTGTAGGTCTTCCGGCGGCGAAATCAAAGCGAGCCTCCGCCTCGCAGCAGCCAACCTTGCTCGTCCGTGATTCTCATCGGTTTCTAGCTCTATATATAGAGAGAAGAAACGCGTACGAGCTGGCTATCAGCCGGCGAGCGGTTATTAATCGATTCGTTGGCCGAATGGTCCGCGGTACTTTGACCTTGGTAGGCAAGCCTTAAAAACCGGCAAGATGTAAATCGTGTACGTAGGTGACCATTATCCGTGAGGGAGAACCGCCGCCATTAATCATCGAGTATTTAATTTACGCGCGGTACACCCGCGCCCAAACCGTCCAAAACTCGATCGAGCTCGAAAATGTCGATTTAATCTTCCCGCCTTCTGTTCCCCGCCGTCTTTCAACCTTCGAAATTCACTCGGCCGTGTTTCGACCTTCTTCGTCCAGTGTTTCGCTGCTCTCAAGACAAATTGTCGTTACGAGTACACTTGGGAATTTGTTTTCTTCCGTTTTTTCTTTTTTCTTTTTTTTTTTTTACGATGTTCGATTATGTAAAATACATCTTGGTCTTCTCTAGCAAAACTTTTCTTTCGCCAGAAAATGTACATTACGTCAATAATTATTGACTTGTTATTAAATAAGCCAATTTTCGATGTAAGGCTTTAATAAAATAGGCCTGTGGTGTGAAATATTCAAAACACCATATAATTTAGTTTTTCACCGCGTAATTGCAACATCTACTTATGTCTACTTAAACGCTATCCAACATCTTTCAAGGAATCTTTTTTCCTTTCGATGAATGAACGACATTCAACGCTATAGGTGAACGTCGAAGCGTCTACCTAGCTTTTTTCTGATTTCTAACGTAGAAAGATATATTATCCAAATATACAGATAACTTTAAAAGCAATTACCAGTAGCATTCTTCAATAATATTTTCATCAGTCGTCTAGTATACTATTTTCATTGGCGTTCAAAAATCTATGTACACGGTCGATTGAATAGCGTTCCGCGTAGCTCTACTAATTACAGCAGCCCCATTGTATTCCTTGTAATAGCACTAATTATGTCACTTCGGCTTCCAAATATCGTTACGCAACATTCCTCCGGCATCTTCTTGCGTTGTAGTTTGATACCTTAAAAACTTCATAAAGGGCGGATCGGGTTTACGAACGAACCGTGGATCACAGACGGCGGTTCAATTAACCGGCATCGAGATCGTTCCGCGTCCTTAAAGCGAAAGACGCGAGAGGAAAGCGTGGGCGAGTTGGAGCGCGAGCAAACGCTGTGCGTTATTAATAACCGATAATTTAATACGTTCCCAGCCATCCAGCGTTGCTCCAGCGCGTTCTCGATTCTCCTTCTCGTGCCTCGATACTCCTCCGCGCGTACATATGTATCAAACATACCTCCGACGATCGATCCGACCTGTAGACGGGGCTCGTCTATAGGTATTGATCTAGCGACGACTCGAATGAAACGATGCCACTGATCCGTTTTTGCCCGCGATGACGTATTCCTTGGGACAGGGATATATTTATTTGCAGCGCAGTCTAGAGTTTCTCTCGAGATCGACTTCTTATTTCATCGAACCTTCCATTGCCAAAGATTTCCCCGATGAGTCGACGTGCATCGAAGAATCACCTTGATCTCGCGATCGTTTGGAATTTTTCTTATTTTTCATTGTCTTGTTTTCTTTTTCTCTTTCCTTCCTTTCTTCTTCTTTTTTTTTTTTTTTTTTTTTTAATTATGCTTGGTAATTTGAAATGGCAGGAAATTAAGAAGAGAGAGAGAATATGCATTTTGTTTGCTAGATCGTAGCGAGGACGCGTTTCACGGTGACATCGCGGATGGTGTAAAATCGCTGGAGACTCGCCTTAAATATTGTAGCATCTCATTAAAAACGGCCGCTTCGACGCGTCGTCGAATAATGACGCTATTCCCCGCGGTGAATTCGCGCTAGCGACGGCTTGCCTTTCGTCAATAAGCCGTCGCTCAAAGAACCGTGTTGAACAATATTATTATTAAACAACGGCGAGGTTTCGGGTCGGCCGGGGGAAATTACTTACAATGATTCATCGTGGTATTTTTTCTATTTTGCCGCTAGAATGCATAGGAGGAAGTAAGGAAGAACTGCCAAGACCATCTGCGTGATTTTTTAAACTACAAAACTCGCCGTTGAATCGAGAAACCACGTAATTTTTTCGCAGTCGTTAAGGTAAGGGCGAGAAGCTTGTTTGCTTTGAAGAGAATCAGCTCTCAAGAAAATGTGTATTTTACATAATAGTAACAGTTCAAGTTTGTTAAACCTATCGCAGTTCTAATTATCATATCGTCCAGATATATAGACTTTACATAGGCGCAAGAAATTTTCATCATTCGTTTGCCATTAATTCGTATATTTTAGTAACTCTATGTACGTTACTGTTAATATAAATCGACCGGATTGTCCAGTTTATAATTATAAATAGCGACGTATATCGGTTGATCTATTTCCCTTTCGACATGAATATTAAGATATCTATTGCGTGATCAGAATTTCGACTTTAAATTTTCCGAATGTATGGAGGATTACGGTTAAAAGTAGAATGGGAATGGAATAGAATGGGCAAAGGAGTATCTGCGCTGAGATTCGACGACGTAATATTTCGCGGAGGTGGATTTACATCGAGCCAAAGTCCCAGCGTGGGCGAAATCTAGACGCGTCGGCAATCAGAAACACATTATCGGACGAGAGCGGCTCGGTAATACGTCCCGCTGCGCTCGAAAATATGCTCCGCTCCGCTTTGCCCGACGCGTTCACCGAACGAAAAAGAAAGGAAAGAAGGAAAATGAAATGGGACAGAGTGATCTTTGCTATCGACGTCGCAGGAAACGTGAACGCCGCGTCGAGAGTTCCTGAGCCGTCGAAAAAAAACGGATTTATGATTACCTCGAGGAATTTTCAAATTCTTCTAGTCTTGCTTTCTCTCTTGCTTGGAACCTATTCAAGCTGGACTGATTGCGAATGCAGTGGATGTGTGTCATTTTGATAAATATGTCGAAGCAATGAAATAAATACGAGAACAACGCGATATATCACGTTTCCTATTGTTTGCAGGGAAGATTTTCAAATTCAATCACGTTGTCGATGTTACCAAAATGGTTTACATATGATAATTGTCAACGATGTATACGTGGAAGTTTGTAAACCAAATGTTTCCTATAATGAGTGTCCAAATACTTTTACGAGCCAGTGTATGCTACACGTACATTTGTATGAGTACGATTATGTTATTTCGGTCGTTAGATGTTTCATTTGTCAGAAGGCAGTTGGTCGTTGAGCATAGTTTAAGGCAAATGGTACTATAACTTTGAAGTATCGTACCATCGGATTGAAAGTCTATTAAAAGGGTGGACTGAAGAGAATTCGCGAGAGCGGAAGAGAATGAACGATGAGCGGGCGTCAAGCGCGTCGCGATAGACCGCGGTAACGTTTCCTTGTCGGCGTTTCATCAGAAAATGGCGTTGTGAGACGCGTATCAAGTGCCATTCTTCGTCAGTTTCAAGATGAATCCGCGGATCCGCTGCCACAGACTGCCACGACAAATCTATGCTTCCTCAATCCTCGGAACAGCTTCCCTGGTCGATCGATCCCCATTCACGTTGTAGAGGAACGACCGAAATATCATCGAACGCCAGTCACGGGATGCCTTTCGAAGAATACTATGGAAAAAAATGCCGTGAAACGGCCGTGTCTCCGTAGAATTCATTTTAATCATCTCCACCTTTTTCCTTCGCCGGGAGACTCACCTTCCGGCCACAGAGGAGAACTTTCCCCCCTCTCTCCCACTCTCTTTACTCCACTTTCTCTCTGTCTCTCTCATCTTCCACCCTCTTCTATATCTGCGTCTCTCTCTCTCTCTCTCATTTTTCCTCCCCTTTCTTCTTTTTTAATTTTCCAGCCTCTCTCTGTCCGCCAGTAATCACGGCACTATTACAGCGAAACGTTTTTGATGAATTCGTCAACGAACCAGTTCGTTTCTCGGTCTCTCGCTTCTTCTCCATTCTCTTGCCGCTGGTATATCTCCCTTTTCTCGAGCGGAGCGCCTCCGGGCTGTGTGACCACGAGATCTTACGAGCCTGCGGCCGTAAGGAAGCCTCTCGTTCACCGGCGGCGTCGAGAAAGACCAAGATCGGGAACAAAAAGCGGAAGGAACGAGCAGTTGGCAGAAGAAGGAGAGTCGAGCCAGCTATCCAATCATCCAGCCAGCCAACGAAGAGGGCGGCGATCGTCCGAATAATATTTCGACGTGCGGAGATACTGTGCGGAGGGTGGGAACGGGTGAGAGGTTGGCTGGTTTGGGGCGGGAAAAACCGCGAGGGAGAAAAAAATAATATCTCTGTTTGCTCGCCATCGTGAATGTAGGACTCAAGATAGCGGCACGGACTCGAGGATATTTTTTCCACGGCTAAATGGGTCGGCTGTCTTGAGTTCGCGGATTCATCTTGCGGATTCCTTTCAGGATGCAAGCACAGCCTATTCAGGGAACGGGTCGAGACGAAGGGATATGTTGGTGCGGCATTTAAAATCCTCGACCGCGGCCGGGGGATCTTTTGGATCAATTGGCTGAAAAGCGTTGCTCGATTTTTTTTTCTTTCTCTCTCTCTCTTTCTTTCTATCTGATTCCGGGACTGCATTATCATATTCATCGGCTTCAACCCTCGAGACTCGGTCGGTTTCTCTCTTCTATCTGACTCTTATTCCTCGTTGCCTGGCGGCTATACAATTAATTCGGGTCGAAATTTTGATTTTCAACGGATAATTTTTTCATTCGCTAAAGTTCCTCTGTAAAGATCTTCAAGTTGTTTTCCACGCATCTTTTCTTTCTCTCGTTGCCTGCTCTCCTGCCAGCGCGGCGTGTAGACTTCCGGCGGCCCGAGCCAGCTTTTCTTGCGACTTTCTTAACGTTCCTTTAACGTCTTTCTATAGGCATACGAGAGAAGCAAGAAACAGCATGTTAAATGCAAGAATGTTAATTAACAGCATTCACCCGACGCCAGACGAAGAATCATGCGCGCACGATCGAATTCAACCTCGTACGTCTACTCGTTGACAATTACGGTGCCGAGACAGAATCTTGTATTACCCCTGGTTTCTCGGTACAAGAACAGCACTCGAGCATGTTTTCTCGACGATCCATAAGAAGAAGAGGAGGCGCGCCGCGAATCGCGAACGTCGAACGAGCGATCTTTCCCATTGAAACAACCCTACCCTTTCCACCCGTTTCCAGCGAATAATTATTTTAATTCTACGAAACGCTCGCGGCGTGCCACGGCGCTCTCTTTCCGTGCCACCGTGTAACCGCCAATCGCGGTTCGGCGCTTGGTATTCGAAGCCAGAGAAACTGCACCGCGGCTGTTTTCTTCGTTCATCCACGAGTCTTCTTCTCTTGATTCTTCTTTCGGCTATCAGAGCGTGGAAAGGGGCGAGAGATCGGCGAACGGAAGCTAGTAGAGGAGGAGAAACGAAAGGGAGAGAGAATGGAAAAGACAAGAGAGAAACGGAGCGCGGGATCAGATCGCCGGTGAAGTAAAAGAGAAAAGGAGAGGAAAAGAGCGAAAAAGAGGGACGACGGCCGACTGGACCATTCAAAGTTCCCAGGAGGCAACAAAGGGCCAGCAACGAGCTGATCAAATTATCCAATTCATTTGGATTGGCGAGCGAGCGAGCGAATAAGTGCTCGCCGTTACCAAGAGGTCCACTTCACTGCTTTCGAGCACCATCCGCCGAGCTATAAGACGCTACCGTCCAAATTTATGCACGTTCCATGCCACCACCCCCTGTTTTCAAGATACTAGAGAGCTTCTGACAGTGTTGCGGAAGACCAGCGGCTACTGAAAAACACCATCGACTCTCTTCTTGCCCTTGTCTCGACAGAATACGAAGATTCTTCATTTTCCCAGCCGAATAAATCGAGATATTTTTGAGCGCGTACAAGCGCCGAGCGAATTGATACGACCGCTATGAGAAAATTTCTGAAAAGAGATTTCGCTAGAAAAATACAGACGAGGTTTACGCTATGCACGAAGAAACGAAAATTTCTATGAAACAGCCAGGTCTGTGGGGTATCCCGCAAGATAATTCAATTTGATCTTGGAATTAAGCATGCGCTTTTACCAATCGTTGCAGCATTCCAAAAACGCTGATCATCGCGAGCTGTGCGTACGATGTTAACGAAACTTTTTCTTTTCAAAAGATATTCGCGATCAAGCAAATTAATCCGATCTTCAATAGTATATCGCATTAGAATACCTTCTTTATCCGCGGAAAGAACGAATTAATCTACTCTGATCTAATCGTGTTTCTCACCCGCGAAATTCCCGCGTATTCGTGATTTCTCATAAATGCGTAAACAGATGACGACGGTAGTTCAACAGTGTAAAGCGCGCGAATAAATAGACGTGGCTGAAAGAATTTATAAAAAAAAAAAAGAGGAGGCAGAAAGATTGCGGAGGAACGCGAACTCTCCCTGCCAGGAGAACGCTAAACGACAATCTCGACGTCAAACGTCGACGTTCAGGAAACTGGGAGGAGGCCGCCTCCCCGGCCCCCGACATCCCTTCTTCTCGTCATATTTAATAACCCACGCGCACACACGTTCACGAAGGTCCACGTACGGGCATTAAACTCGGCCGAGTGCGGAGGTTCGTTACGTACAATGCACCGCTGATTGACCAACCAGATCCGCCCTGAAGTGGCGCACGGTTGCCGTCGCAATATCGGATCACACCGTTGCCCCAATTGTCAGCGCCGCTATCTTTCCTCCCCTTTTCGTATTTTCGTCAGGTCGATTCCTTCGCTGTCGTCGATTTGTCGATACCTTCGCAACACCATCTATTTTCACCCTTTTTTCACGCCGCGAAAGGGTTAACCGATCGAATCCAGTCTACTTAAGCGCGATGTTATTGGCAGTGAAATTTTCTGTCTTTTTATCGACTCTTTCGTACAATTCAGTTAACACCATTAATAGACGGATTTCTATGCTTTTATAGGAAATTCGGGAGTACAAAATCGCACATAGTGCACATAGTGTGGAAAAATGGAATATGCGAAATACGTATTGTTATTTCTAACAACAGTTAGAAAAACAATTTTCTATCGACGTTCTACTTTTTTAATTATATTCTGGAAAATACGAATCCGCATGAAAATCCGTGATCTAACCGTTGGTACGATTTTACGAACTACACTGTAGCGTGTAAAATATCTCGCTACAAATTAATGGCAAATTTTATCGATGCGAGCGTGTGATAATAGTCGTGTCTCGTTACAGCGTAACATAATAAAATTGTAAAATGTTTCCTATAAAACATATAGATAATATACTCGTAAAAGGTTTCTATGAGTAGACAAATATTTTCATAGGTCATCATGTGCCACATATTCTAGTTGGAAAAGTAACATCTCTTAGTCGTATTTTAATTTTTCATACGCTCATTTCTGTTAACAACGATTCAACGAAGGAATGGATGGATTTATGAATTTATTCGCGAATCCACGATTCGCCGATGGATTCGAACGCTGTACGAAAAAAGAAGGTTGATGCGGGGACGGACTATAAATAAGAGTACGCGTCATGCGATGATAATTCGTCTTCGCCGGCTCGACACCTCGAGGGCCCCCGGGCATCCCCCTTTTTAAAATTATTATCGGTCGGGAAGAGCCGGTGAAAAACTTCGAATTCGATGTATGGTGCCGAAGGAACAGAATGAAAGGGGCTTCCGGCTAGACAGAAGCAGAGACAAAAAGAGAAACAAGGCTGGGGAGAGAAAGCGGCGATGGATACAAACAACCGAGAAGAGCTCGACTCGTGAAAAATCAGTTTGACTTGTTAAATCTAGCTGGAATGACAAACCTGTCTCTCTCAAACAAATATCGACTTGTACGAGTGACGAAGCTTCTGATATTTTCGATAATTCGTGTGCCTTGTTCTTACAATTAGGAAGACAACATATTTTTATTTGGAACAAAAGGCCGCAGTCAATCGATTTCCACTGTTGGTTATTTCGAGAATATCAATCGACGTGAAAATATCGAAAGAACAAGATATTCGGAAACGTCGAAAGAAAATCAGAAAGAGGAAGTGAAAGGCATTCGTGGATTCGAGTTACATGTTAATTTATTACGTTTATTTATTTTATCTTATTTACGTATCCATTACACGCAGGATAGCGTACAATACAAAACAACGTAAATATTGAGACGAAGATACCAACAAGTACTGTTATACAAAGTTTAGACAAGTGTACGCACAGACATATAAATATACTTTAGCAATAAATACATAAGTTTAATCCATATTCGATGAGATCTTCTTACGTTATATAATATAATATAAGAACAAATCTACTTGATCCACGTGCTTATTCGCGATACTTATTCCGGTAACCGTATCAGCGTGATTGAATATCGACTTAAAAGCCGGCACATCAAATGAGAGTTTCAAGACACATTAAAATTGGCCAATCTAACGATGGCTATTGATTTTTTTATTTATAACATAACAAAGTATGAAAAAGGTTCGCCAACATTTCTACGCTGTTCTAAAGTTAATTAAACCATCTATTCATATCTCGTGTAAAATTCTCGAAGAACCAATAAGGCGTGCAAACATTTAACAATGAAGAATCAGAGCGAAAGGCGGGAAAGCGAGAGAGCATTCTCGCGGCAATCGTGCGACGGTGTGGTAATCAATGTTGTGATACGACATTAAGCGGGCATCAAGTAGGTTGGCAGACCCTTGGCACACACACGGAACCCGGCAGCAGCATCGGCATCAGGAACGGCGCAGTCTGCCCCTGGTGGAACAGCCCACGAGACGGCCAGGAGACGAGAGATGGGGCTAGGAACCCGGGGGTTTGGGTAACCAACTCGTGAAATTCAATTACCGAGTCCGCGGGGGCGGCTCTTGCAGAGGGTGAGAGCGAGAGAGGGTGATCGAAGGGGAGGGAGTACATGTCGGGAACCGAACTGGAGGATGAGGGGAGAGGTTTGAGGTGAAAAGGGAGGAAGGATTTGAGTGACAGGTCGAGAAGGAGAAGCTGCCTGACGCGGGCCTAACTCTCGCCTATCTAACGTCGAATCTTACACCGTCCTTCACCCCTGTCGTTTCCTGGCCCCTTCGAGTAGGAATCGAGAAACCAACCCGAGGGGGCAGATAGCAAAATTGAAATTGTACCTACCGATATACGCGCTATCGCTCGAATGTATGTCGGCACTCGATTATTTTCCATTAGACGTAATATAGTTAGAAAATCACGATTAGGGAGACTCGCGACGATTTTAGTAATATTTGAACCTACACAGTGTTAGCAAGAGGAAAATAATGCTCGATAACTTATTTCCTAACAAATATAAACAAAGGTATTATTCCCTGTTCTATCTAATATCATACAGTAATTATTTCTTCACGCTTCTTCAACACGTCTTAGAAATAATACTTTATTGTGGCTGGAGAATCCTTTGGGCGAACTTTAATCTACTTGAAACACTTACTGAACTTTCTATATTTACCCTTAACTTTAACTTTCCCTTACCCTTAACTTTCTATATTTAGTTTTATTTATTATATACATGTATATCTAAGAAAACAAACCTTGCATCGTTGAAAGACTTAATGGCTTGATAATGCTATATATTGCACTGTAATAATATATATATTTTGCATTATAATAATCTACTTGAAACACTCACTGAAGCAAGACTTACTGTAATTTACATTTACCTTTCTATATTTAGTTTGGTTTATTATACATGTATATTTAAATATAGAAAGATAAAGGTAAATTACAGTTACAGTTCGATTCTTCCTTCAGTGAGTGTTTCAAGTAGATTATTATAATGTAAAATATATATACTATTGCAGTGCAATATATAGCATTATCAAGCCAGTAAGTCTTTATAAATATTTCAAGATAAAATAGTTTTATGACTAAGTAATATCAACGATGCAAGGTTTGTATACTTTTTTGGTATTGGGTATTAGTTATTAAATATTGATATATATTATTGTCTCCTTCAGTGTTTAAAATTAATCTTATTACTTTGCCACTTGACTTGCCACCTGAATGATTTTTATAATTTTATTCATTTATCTTTGTTTGCCTTTTTGCCAGTTCTTGTTAACTATCGAAGAAGAGTTCGCGTAAATGGTCTCTGTGTCTTGCAAAATATATATGTATTTTAATTATGACCTTGCCCTATTCCATTACGTTATACGACAAAGGATATTTTTTATTTCTCGTTTAAACAAATAAATAAATAAATATTATGACACGATAAAATTTAATATATAGTATTTCAGAATAATATCTATAATATTTACAATATATAATACTTACAAAAAATAATACTTCATATAGTTTAGTAGATTAAACAATTTTCTATGTAAGTTTCATCATTTCAATTACTATCCATAAAAATCTGAATTTCCATAAATATCCACAGTCTGCTTATAAACAAGCGTATATATACAATAATTCTACAACCAAGGATGTATTTAATTTACAACCAACGACTGTTCTCGAACGATGGAAAGATGGTGATATAGCAGATGCCTGACGGATCCCCGGAAGGCTGTGATTTTGTTCATCCGGAGCGATAAAAGGTGAACGGTGGCGTAAGGGCGAACCGTGGCGGCTGCGTCTGCCAAGGCTTGTGTAATTATGTGTGAGGATAGAGTAACATGTCGGACATTCCAGCAGCCACCGGAGTCAGAATCCACCCTCGCCAGTTGGCCCGTTGAACTGAATAGCTAGCTAATGAACGCGAAGCCTCCAGTCTGTCAGTCCCGCACGTCCACCATGGGGAATGATCATTGCTGGGCCGTGGATGAAACCGATGCGACGCGAAACGTAGTTTCTAGCCGGCCAGTCATGGACTGAGTCATCTCGCGGCCAGTTTCTGTCCACTCTTCGTTCCGTCGCTACTCGATCATCTTGTCGATAAACTGTTCGATTCAACTGCAACACTTGAACGATTCTATTTCAACGTCCTTCGAGTGCCGCAGAGAGACGTCGATCTATGTCTTTACTGCTTTAGTTCTAAAATTCGAATTTTGTAAACAACTCTCGTGATGAATATGATAGGTTATGTCAATAGTTGTTTTCGTTCTATTAGGTTGGCAACTTGGCTTCTATTTGGTAATATTGATACCATCTACTGGTAAAATCTGTAATCACTCAGTTAGCAACCAAACATAAAGAAATAATAGATGAACCAGATTTTTTATTTTATATTATTTTATTGAATTTATATTATCTGCTTGTATAACTTATATCATTCCCTTACAAAGGGAAAGAAACTTTCGCGAAATTAATATTTTATGTGCAATTTTGCCATTTCAAATTTTCCATAATTGCATAAAAAAAAAAAAAAAATCGTGGTATATTAATAATTACTCTGGTCCTATGTTTTCTTCGCAAGTCGTAATTATTTCCAAGCTTCTACGGCAAAGATAAAGCAATTGCACTTTACGATCTGTCGTAATAGACACATCATCGTGTTTTTCATTGCGACACGCTGTATTAAAGATCTTAGCGTAATAATCCCCGATAGTAATCCATCGATCCTGTACAGAAAATTTCATTAATTATCCACAATCTTCATAGCCACGATACATATCTATAACAAAGAAATAAGAAGTTGGAAAAATGTTCGATTCGGGGAACTAGCGGCTGAAATAATCGATCGGTAACACAGTTCGGTCTAAGTTTCCTTGCGATTAAACACAATGCCAGGATTCTAAATCTTTGAGTAAACGCACGTCCAAAGCTCTACCTTTTTTTTTTTTATTACTTTTCCTCCTTTTCTTTTTTTTTTTTTTTTTTACTTTACTGACCCGGCTGACAAGAGGAAGGAAAGATAAAGAGAGCGCGCTACTTACGAGGGACCAGTGACGAGGAAGGGGGCTGCCGCCACATTGTCTGTCGATTCTTCGAGGATGACTGGTCGTATTGAAAAACCGGAATCCCGAGGAGCGCTAATGTGGCATAACGCAGAGGCTGTGTCTAAATTTCTCTTAACAAAGATCCGCTCGCGCGCTGTTTCCTCAAACCCCGCGCACACGCGATGGTCGATCCTCGTATTCCTCCAGTTAATTAAAATCCATATCATTTATCTTTAACTTACGGCGAAAGAAGCTGAACGTTTAGCCTTAGGTCGTCTAAAATACCATTTTTTTTTATTTTTTAAACAGAAACAGTTGAATCGTCCATTAATCTTATTAGAAGTTTTTTCTCGAACGTTGAGGGCAAGGTCGGTTCGTTCATCTGTTTTACATTTATTGCTTCTTCAACACGCTGTCATTGACGCGTGACTGACTTTAATGCGTATACTGCGTCGCGTTAATTTACTGTTTGTAGCAAAACTTTGCCCTGTTTAAATATTTATTCAAACATTACGTAGTATATGTAACATGTCGCAATAAGCGATATTCCTTTACATAGAATTAGACAATGCTGTCGTGTTTTCAAGTTTCGATAGAACGATACATGAAACGATAAGCAGTGCGTTGAAGCAAACGTTATTATTTTATGATAAACATTTTTCTACTGAGAAACAGAATAGAAGCGAAGCGTAGCGATATCCTGAAAGCTGCAAATGTATTAAGCTGTTCTTTATGAATAAACTTTATTATCATAAACATGCAAAAATCTTATTTCTTTGGCCTTTTGCTTGTAGAACAAAAAGTTTGATGCTCGCAATAATAATAATTTCAAGGCAGTCTCCTTCAGATGACTGGCTGTAGATTTTGCTCCGGAATTATTTTTGGATTTTTCTTGCAGCTAGCGACGAGGAGAATCAATCAGGACACTCGAGCGACCGTGATCCTACGATGGATCCCGGCGCCGCGAATTCGAAGGACCCTCGTACGTCAACCGCAATCGTCCCAATAAAAATATTTCCTCCCCTGGCACGGAACGCGCTGGATTTCCTTCCCGACCGCGAAGAAAGAACCCAGAAGAAATAGATTCTCCCATTTCGAGGAATATTTCCCTCTGTAGAGGGGGGAAAGTTCGGGTTCCACATTTTCCAAATTCTTTCCCTCAAACAACGATAAATAGTCCCCCAAATATCTCGACTTCTAACAACCAATAACTAGACGATGAGTATCTATGCAAATTCATATTTCTATCGACATAACTAGAAGAATGAAATCTGGATAGAAAACTGTTTTACCCAATGAGACAACTGTAATATCTAAATTGTATTTGTTTAAAGAAAAAAACAGATAGAAACTTATTTTTATATTCAAAAGTTTTACATTCATCAACAACGCAAAACATATTTTACATATATTAGATTACATTAAAAATATATCGCTAGGAATATCAATCGATCACGAAGTTATGCCACGTTTGAAAAATCCACTCGATTTTAATTCGCTTTAAGTTGATTGTTATTCGACTCGCGCGAATTACAATGGAAAGTGAAGCGAATTGTTTCTCTCTATTCTACGTGGTTGTTATATGGATCAGTGGGGTACTCTTATTTACTGACTCGACAAACTTCGAATCTCTTCGTTTCTTTCGCAAAGTGATTGCGTAACGATGGTGCGGAGGTAGCATTACGCAATCGTTACCTTCCTCGTTAAAGAATTAAAAGAATTCGCGTCGCCTCTCAGACAAACAAACGCTGGCGGCGTTAAAACATGGTTTCGCCACTTGTCGAAATAAATTACCGCCACACCCGGCTGTAAATGGGCGTGTAAGCGGTTTCACCCTGGTCAAAGACTCCTCTAGAAATAAACGTACAGATCGTAATTATCTAGAGACGAGCAAGAGGCTCTCCGCCCAACGTTTCTCTCTTCATCTTCGCGACGTGTCCGTTTGGATGGACAACGCGCGAGCCTAACTCACTAATCTCCTCCCGTGAGAGATCAGAGCGGAGGAATATGAAAGCAAAGGTCGTGGATACTGCTTCGTCACGTGCCTCTATTATACGAGCATGGGGAAAGACTTTTTTCTCGAGTTTGTGCGCCATTTTTTCATCACCCATGTTTCTTAGCCCATGTTTCTCGATTATGTGCATTCGGTATTAACTAATGTCACGGATTATTGAAACCGAGTTGTCGGTGATTAGTTAGGATATGGAGTTATTAGTTGTTAGTAGACTGCTGACTTTTATGTATTTATGGAGAGTTTGAAGGTAAAAATGCGCAGAATGCGTTTGCTTAGGAGAGGAAAAGCACGATAAATCATATTTCCATATATTTCGCAAGGAAACAATTTTAAAATGTAAAATACCGTCGGTCTATGCCATTCAGACAAAACTCTGTTTTTGTTTGATTTTTAGATTACACGTAAGCTTCAGAAATGTAATAAAATAATCTTGAAATGACCTTGCAATAAAATATTATTGTGCTAAAGTATTTCCTCTAGGCCGAAAACTAATATTGCCGTGTGAAAAACAACGAACCATACCGCGTTATTAATTCTATACAAAAAAGTACCATTATATCCAAAGTGCAATAAAACAGCAGGTAAATAAAAATGCCCATTGCAAATTTATATGTTAAACACTCCGCCTGCAGCTTTCAATTGGTTTCGTCAAGAATAAAAAGGAAGGTAACATAGATCTTCAAACATCGACCCGGTCTCCTGCGTCAAGGGCTCGGCATCTCCACAAAAGTCCACAGAGAACGTGTCACCTTTCGTTCACCTAAAATTCGCGCGAAAACCAGACCGCGGGAATTGGTGCGACGAAGTTACCGGGCAGAATTGCCGTGAGAAAGCAGAACGCGTTCATCTCGGCTACCTGCACGTGCGGCCTGCTATACGAGAGGGCAGAGTTCGAGGTACAGCGGGGGTGTGGGTGCTCGCGAGCTCCAGG